>NC_092700.1:13034661-13352616 GCF_964275005.1 Diadema setosum
TTGGATAACGGGAAGCTAAGATCTGTCAATTTTCTCTCATTACAGGTGCTAATTTGCATATTATGCAAATTTTACTATTTTGCCCCACTGGATTTTTTGGGACTTTTAGTATGGTGTTCAGGAGGCCTCAACGACTTGCACTGCAGTGAAATTCCTACTGTTGCAATTAGTGGTGGGTTACCCCATAAAAAGCGCTAGATTGACTGGACTACATCTCCAATTAAGCGCGCGTGGACAGCGAAGACCATGTCACAAATCTTTTCACACTCGACTGTAAATATTCTGAGACCGGGCCAATCTCGCGCTCAAAGAAATACCCGGTACACAGCTGACAAGAAAAATCCCCAACACCTACCTACATACGTACACGGTATGCACATATAGTACCCGTGCCAATGGAGTGCTTACAGCACTACGCTCTGCTCCATCATCTTTTCTTTAACCACTGTGTTTTAATTCTTGACGGTGATAGCCACCATCATGCGCGTAGATTTCTTAACCGTCGTGAGGCACCTGCTTGTAGGTGTTGACAGTTATATCTTTGGCATAATCACGGTCCACTGTCCAAACATCAATCTTCTGCGTAGTGCCTTTTTTAAAGGGAAGGTAAACCCAAAAAGCAATGTGGATTGAGTGAAAGCAGCAACATTAGTAGAACACATCAGTGAAAGTTTGAGGAAAATCGGACAATCGATGTAAAAGTTATGAATTTTTAAAGTTTTGGTGTTGAAACCGCTGGATGAGGAGACTACTAGAGGATATGACGTATGAGTGGACAACAATACAAAGAAAATATAAAGGAAATTCAACAAAAATTCACTTTTCTAGAATTATGAAAGAGCAATGGACCAACCTCTTTCAGAAAGCAGGGGGAATAATTGCTACCCCTAACATATGTCAATATCAAGTTGATGGAATTTGTAATTTTCATGAAAAATGGATTTTTGTAGAATTTTCTTTATATTTTCTTGGTATTGTTGTCCACTCATACGTCATAACCTCTAGTAGTCTCCTCGTCCAGCGGTTCCAACACCAAAACTTTAAAAATTCATAACTTTTGCATCGATTGTCCGATTTTCTTCAAACTTTCACTGATGTGTTCTACTTATGTTGCTGCTTTCACTCAATCCACATTGCTCTTGGGGTTTATCTTCCCTTTAACTTTTTTTTTGCCTTTCACAAAGTTTGTTTCATTTATTCTTCCCCCGAGAACGCAAGCACTGATTTTTTTTTCTGCAATGCGATTATGAAAATAGTGTGGTATATGATCTGTAAGCCGAGCATAATAAAGAATAGAGTAGACAGGACTCCACACTAACGTTTATCGGGCCACCAATATCATTGATTTCTATTTTTTGGTGGTCGAAAGTAAAATCTGGTGACACCAAAAAAAAAAAAAAAAAAAAAAAAAAAATCAAGAAAAACAGAAAAACTAAATCGGTCCTACCAAACATAGAAAAATTAATATTAAGCATTATTAAAGTGATACAGATGCCCATGTCTAAAACAAATAAATTAAAAATTCCATCTTCTTATTCTGTGTTCTAAGATTTAGCAAATAGGCGTAGAGATTATTATAAAAGTTGTGCCTATATATTTAGGAGGTCAAAACCTACGTTTGAAATGAGAAAGTGGGAGCATTTGCCGACATTTGTTAGCATCCGACATTTGTTTTAGTGTATTGTAAAGAGCCGAAAGTTACCGTTATTCATTTCTTATTGTAAAAGCAATAATCCAACATGTATTAGTCTGTTAGCACCTTACGGAGCGGAACATTACCGTTAATCATTTTTAAATGTAAAAGCAAACAACCGACATTCATTTTAGCATCTTACGGAGCTGAATGCTATATCCTTATCCATTTCCAAACGTGAAAGCAAACATCCGCTATTTTGTTTCAGCATCTAACTGAGCGGATTAATACCGTTAATCATTTCCAAATGTAAAAGCAACAATCTATTATTTATTTTTGCATCGTACGAAGCAGAATATTACCGTTATTCATTTCAAACATACGACATATATTTTATCATTGTACGGAGCCGAATGTTACTGTTTTTCATTTTTGAACGTCAAGGCAGACATCAGACGTTTATTTTACCATCAAACGTAGCTGAATGTTACTGTTATTCATTTCGAAATGTAATAGCAAATATCCAATATTTTTTTAGCTGCGTATGGGGCAGAATATTATTGCTATTTACTTCCAAACATGCCAAACGTAAAAGCAATCATTCGACATGCATTTTAGCATCTTCCGGAGCTGAATGTTATTGCCATTTACTTTCGGAGGTAAAAGCAAACATCCAGCATATATTTCATAATCGTAAGGAGTTGAATAGTATTGCTACTCATTTCCGAACGTCAAAGCAAACATCAAACATTAATTTTACCATTGAACGCAGCCGAATGTTACTGTTATTCATTTCGAAAATTAAAAGCAAACATCAGACAGTTATTTTAGCATAGTATGGAGCAGAATATTACTACTATTCACTTCCGAACATAAAAGCGATCATCTGACATTTATTTTAGCATCTTCCGGAGCCGAATGCTATTGCTATTTTCTTTCGAAAGTATAAGGAAACATCAGACACTTATTTAGCCATCGTACGGAGTTGAATATTGTTTTTCATTTCCGAACGTCAAAGCAAATATGCGACATTTATTTCAGCGTCTTTCGGAGCCAAATGTTATCCTTATTCATTTCCGAACGCAAAATCAGATATCTGACATTAGTTTTAGCGCCATATGGAGCTAAGTCTTATCGTTTTTCATTTCCAAAAGTATGAGCAAACATCCGACATTTATTTTAGTATCTTACAGAGTCGAATATTACCGTTATTCATTTCCAAAATTAAAAGCATACATCTGATATTAATTTTATTTTAGCATCGTACGGAGCCGATTGTTACCGATGTTCATTTTCAAAAGTAAAGGCAAACATCCGACTTTTTTTGGTGGCGCGATAGGACCACCAAAACCTTTATTTCTGATATTTTGATTTCCGATTCCGATTTTCATTCAATTCATTCATATAAAAGTCGATTCATTTCCAATTGACAAGCATGCAAACAATTGGTAGGCACTATAACAGATACCATGTTGAACATCGATAAACGTCGCATACGTCGAAGAAAATTCGACGTATGCGTACCTCGAATTTCGCGTACCTCGAACCATTTTCTTCAGTCCCGACGAATTCGAGGTATCCGAAGTTGACTTATCTGACATCCCGTTTTGATATGCAGGTGGACAATGTCTACATCGATGGAACGTTCAGGACAGTACCCCATCCGTATAGACATACCCAGCTAGTAACCATTCATACCCGTTACTTGAACAATGTCTTCACTCTGGGCTACGCGCTCTGTACTGGAAAAACTGTCAAGCACTACAGACGGATTCTGAATCATTTGCGAACTCAGGCCCGGCTAAGCGGAGGGGACTTCAACCCAAGAGTCGTCGTGTGCGATTTTGAAGCTTCCATTCATCGGGCCTTCACGGACGAATTTCCAGACATCAGAATTCGTTCATGTTACTTTCACTTCGCACAGTCACTCTGGCGGAAGGTACAGGAGCTAGGCCTGGCCGTTGCCTATCGAAATAATCGATGTATCCAGAGGCTTTGCAGACTCCTTTTCGCTATTAGTTTTCTTCCCCCTCACTTGGTTCGAGTGAATTTCAACCTTATTCGAAATCGACGACACATAAACCAGCTGATCCAAAATGAACCTGCGTTGGGCGAGTTTTTCGACTATACGTGAGGAACACCTACTTGGATGGCCAATTTTCCATAAGATTATGGAACGTCTTCGATTGCCGAATGGAATATCGAACAACCAATGTTGTCAAATGTAAGTATCTTCGTGAGTATATGTAATTGTGTTTGCTCTCTGACACTTGTCGAGGGGAAAAAAACAAACAAACCCCAAAACCATCACAATTAAAAAGTTTTTTTTTTCTTTATTTGAGGTGATCATTGAGAGTTGCATCTAAATTTGTAATGGCGCTTCTGAGATTAAGCTCCCACAAGCTTATCATTCAAAAAAAAAAATAAAAGATGAAGAAAGATTTGACGAACAGAATAGGTGATACTCTGGTATCATTACCTAAACAAAGATATCAAGAAGGGTCAAAGATTTCATAACAGTTTGAGATGTCAAAATATAAAGTTATTTGGAAGATATGACGTAACAAAAGATGTATGATAGATTGCACGATCAAAATCAATGAGTTTGGACTATTGATCCGAACACATTTTTTTTTAAGTTACAAATACAGAATTTAGTTGAAAAGCACATAGGAAACTTATAAAGGATTTCGGAACCTTTGCTACTGATCAAAATGTTTTACCAGAATTTAAAATTTTTATGTTTCAACCCATTAAGTTTATGATAGGATGGGCATTTTCATTCCAATGTATCAAAATCAACTTTTCAAAAGCTAGAATCCATAAAAGGACCAAGCCCTGACGGTGTAGGGAAAATATCATGTCACCAACAGAGTTATCTGCTATATATAAAATACCCCTGATATAATTGTTTTAAGACAGAATGTATTAAGTTTTTTTTTTTTAATTCATTTGAAATATTTTTAACTGTGCATATCATAATGGACAAATGACTGCCAGGCATGAGGTCAGAAGAATTCCTTTGCTTCCAAAAGAAAAGAAAAACTAATAATATTCTGCCAAAATAAGTTTAATCTTTACTACACGTATTATTTTTTTTTCTAATCTTCACATTATGTATTGGTTACATAACAACAACCAAAACAGATCATCTTTACTACACAAAAGTTTGAAAGTGGTAATTGTTGGAAGATCTATAGAAGAGAACTTAAGGTTACCGTATAATAATTTGTTATGCACTAATATCAATTATATTTCTAGGTTTCCTTTTTTATATTTTATACTTTTTAAAAGGCCTTCGATTCGGTTTCATATGATTTTATAATGCAGGCATTGTTTTTTTTTTTTTTTTTTAGTTTTGGCAGTTATATCAAGACATGGGTAAACTTGTATTGTTTTATGGAAGATTCATCCTTTTTATTTTGGTTAAAGTGATACAATAACAGAATTAGGTTTGCATAGCGTATTTATAATCTATTCAGTCTTGTTTCACAAGGATTTACATTACATCTTTATCTATAGCACACCCCATAGAACGCAGTTTGATATCTACTTAATATCACCTTAAATTGTTGATATACCCCTGCTCCTCCAAAAGTCAAATATAAACCCCCAAAATAACTAAACAAAAATTAAGAAGAAAAACATATAAACTATACCTACAAGACAAAGGAAAGGGGAACCCCCTACCAGCACCCGTACCGCAGTGCGGGGATACGTCTGTTCCGTCGACATTGGAGACTTTAATGCGCATGTATGAACAGTGCCCCATGTCAACGTCGGTGAAGTCTCGATCTTTCCCGGGAACAGACGCCTCCTAATCCTACTTACCGAGAGGAAAATAGTGACTTAGCTGGCAGGAGGAACTATAGAAAAGATAGGACACACGCGGCATTGAACAGATGTGTACAGAATACATGCATGCTGTGAAAATACAAAATACTAATATAAATACTACAAGATACAAACTAAACTAGAAATGTCGCTAAGGCGACTGGTATACCTCCGCCATAATGCATGATTCTCCTAATAGGTCTATAGTACATGTAGACAATGTGTGATTACATTTTCACAAAATTGGCAAAATATCAAAATGACAAGTTTGTCACAAATGTGTTGAATGTTCACCTTCCTTGACCTAGGTTTAATTGGAGGAATAGGAGAGCATGTACTTGGGGATTTAAGGACTTTAACTTGACTTTAACCCATTCATAAGTTTATGCATTGAGTAATTTTCAAGGTATGGAGAAAAAGTGCAATTTCTATAATGAAAACTTCATTGTTACCATTTTCATCTGGCCTTTGACCCTAAAATTCATAGGATAATCACTGTCAGGCACAACATGCATAGGACCTATATATTTAGTAAGTTTCAAGATAACTTGAGCCACTTCTGAGATATGGAGGAGTAAAGTTAGTTCAGCACTTTCCCTTGATCTTTGACCTTTTGACCTTTGAGGCAAACAAAAAAAAAGAAGAAAAAAGAAAGCTTCCAGAGAATCTCTATTAGGTTATACATGCATACACCAAGTGTAAAAAAAAAAAGATAATCCTGCTGGCATTGCATAAATATGAGGGAAATAGTAAAATTTTGAAGTGTTGCCCTTGACCTTTGACCCCTGACCTTTGACCCATGAACCCTAAATTCTCTAGATATTCACTGCCAGTCAGTACATGTATATATACTATGTTCCATGAAGATACCTTGAACAATTTCCAAGATACAGAGAAAAAAGTTAAGTTTTAATATTTTTACTTGACCTTTTGACCTTTGACCTTTGACCTCATGACCCCAAACTTTCACCAAAGAATCTTAATTGGGTAATACATGTATACACTAAGTTTCAAGAAAACATCTTCAGGCATTGCATAGATATGGTGGAAATAGTGAAATTTTGAGTATTTGACCTGGACCTTTTGACCTTTGACCTTGAGCATGTGCACCCAAAAGTTGATAGGCACAACTTCACCCCCTAATACACATACATGCCAAGTTTCATTAGGATATCTCAAAAGGTTTTTTAGTTACGCTGTCCACAAAATTAATTACGGACGGAAGGACGGACGGAAGGATGGACGGACGGAAGGACGGACGGACGGACGGACAACCCGAAAACATAATGCCTCCAGCACCACTTCGTGGCGGAGGCATAAAAAAGTAATATCCCACTATATACAAATTAATTAGAGGTAAAATCAATGATAAAAAAGTATGGATTTTCTTATGTTCCTTGAACAACTCCAGAGAAGGGATATAAATCATGGAAACTTGTTCCAGAATCTAGGAGCACATGACTTGAAAGCATTATCACCTGCTACGGTGTATGTCTGAGGAACATGGTGCAGGGTACCGTCTGTGCTGAACCAAAGACCACGGGTCATATCAACCAATGTTATCATTATCAATTCTGGAGTTTTGTTTTGGGATGTTTGTTAAAGACGAACGGTCGGATCTTCATTTACATGCATTGCCTAACTAGGAGCCAGTGCAATTATCTTAGCAAAGGGATGACATGACCATGATAACGGGCCTTGAAAGTCAACTCAGATGCACTATTACAACCCTTTGAAGACGCAGTATTTTGCGACAGGTTGATTGCATTTATTATAGTAGTGAATGAGCATAGTCAGGTCGTAACAATAGAACAGCGCGGATAGAGTTCAATACTTTAGCACCTTTGTTATGGTCTGACGAGTGCCAAGTCTGAAAGGTGGTAATGGAGTCGTCGACAGAAAGATGACACATGCCGATCGATCGATCCATTTTAAAAACCGAGTCAAACTTAATACTGAAATTCTTAGCAGTGGATGCGGGGAGAATGGAGATGTACGACAAAAGTGGGAGAGATATCTGATTCAAATTTCCGTGCTTTCTATGGAGTAGATAAAACAAGAAGTTTAGTCTTTTTTTTTAACTCGGGTAGCAAAATAGTGTGGAAAGAACTGATAAAAAGAATATGCTGAACGTCCGAATTGTAGTGATACAATGTGTCGTTTTACATATGGGGTCGACGAAAGTGCTCAAGGCTTTTTATATGGAGCACATACCACAGATCTATCCGCTGTCATGTACGGTTCAGCATGCTTTGTAACTAAGGTATACTGTTCACAGGGCCGGCGGAGCGTTTTCAAAAGTGTGGGGGCCCACTTCTGGGGGTCATGAGCTGACAAGCGGAAAAAAAAAAAAAAAATTCCGCCGGCCATGTTTTATATCGTTACATGAAACTCACAGCTTTCCATGCTCGCTGGAACAGAGATGGGGGTCTGGCATCCGTCTCTATGGACATTCATCCGGCGCCTGAAGGACTACGAGAGATGGGAGAGGTGTCGGCTATACGAAAGGCCGAAAGGGGAGAGCTGCGATTAGTGACGCGAAGAAAGTGGAGGAGGCTGGAGGCCAGAACAAAGCGGCTGAAGGAAAATTATCAAGCCGGAGACCTCACCTTGATGGAGTACTGGAAGGCAATAACCTATGCTGTGGTGGAGTATCAGTAGGTTGGAACAACGGGAACAGTTAACATCCTGACTGTGTCTCAAACGAACGAACAGCCAAGCCTGACAGAAAAGATTGTCAAATAAGTCACTTACATTGTGATGTTCCACTACATTTCTCGCAACAGGTTGTAGTGGCTTTAGAGTTCAGTCGAATATGAGGAATACCGACGTGGGATGCTGAAGGCATATAGTGCAGGAAAATTTTTCAGTGACCGAATTTGAAAAATGCAAGACAACTAATCTCAATTAAAAATGTCTTTAGGCTTATATGCAAATCTCACATCGGCTGTTAAGCAACTTGTCTTTGTTCCACATAACATAATTATTGCGGGTGGAGACATTTTGTGATATGGAGATAATCGTCATTTTTTCATGTTTTCAGACGGCATTCTGTGTCTCTTTGCAATAATTGGAGAGAACAAATTTTAATTCAGACCGCGTTAACGTTTGAGACTGTGCATGATAAGTTGCGCTAACTCAATTAAGAGTAATACGTCATTCCATAATATTTTTGTGTTGATATGGAAATTGGAGACTGTAGCTTTATGCTAATTTTTGGCCATGTCATCCTCCAGGGTATGTTCACGAGGGACAAAATAAAAGTGAATTGATAACGATTAATTGATCAGAAATCCCCAGGTAGTCATACTTAAGCATCTCCAGATAAGTTCCCTAATGATGATATCATTGCCTCTCACGTTTAGATTACACAATATTATTATCTTACTTTTCCATGAGTGTTAAACACCGAACAGTCTTCAAGGTAAAACAGCAGAACATAATACATGTTTATCTTGCACAAAGTTCCAGGATGTGTAGAAAAACCGACAGGTACAAAAAGGGTTAAACACTACCCCCCCCCCCCGCATCAATGATTATCAACTCTTTTCCCCTATACACCCAGCATTTATTATGTACAAAGTTATTGTTTCTTACAGGTGAACATGGTGAGAACCCACAAAATAAGGTTAACAAACATAAGCATGATAAGAATAGTATAAACCGACATTTTTGTGTTGTCAACTTTCCGACAAACATCCTATTATCTTCCCTTGGTTCCATGCTTTCAAAATAAACTACATCTATGTTCACCTCTTGATCAACAGGTTTAAGACAATAAAGAAGGCCTACATGTTATTGACAACATTCGTTTATCGTTTATTTACCGCTTTCTTTTTAAAATCACCGTTCATGTACAGTTAAAAAAAAAAAAAACAAGTTGCCCATATCGACAGTGTCCACTTTCTGACCGATACTATGTTATCTTGCTTAGTTTTATCGTATTAGCATCATCTAATTCCTAAATGTACTTCACGTATACAGTGTATTGATATCATGTACATTGAGTAGAAATGATGACGTGAATCTTATAATATAATATTCATTTCTCTTTGAAATTAACGTACGTAAAAAAAAAAGGAAATACAGTGTAGTACCGAGCTATACGTACAACGATGCCCACTTTCTGACACAACTCATCGTACTTTTCTTAGGTTCTGCAGTACTTGCACCGTCCTGATCTTTTTCATCTTGTATATTATCAGAAAACGATACATGTAATTGGTATTTTACATATTTTCTCTTTACACTTATCGTTTGTGTACCAAAATGATTAAAGCTGTTACTAACAATCATGCTTTTTGGCCACTTTTGACTGGTATCATCTTCTGTTTCTTTAGAATACATACATCATCTTGAATTTGATATATCATGTATGCTCTGGAAATGATTAAGTATAATTATGTTATCGGTAATGGTATTGCTATTTTGTTTAGGTTTTAAAATATTTGCACCTTCCGCTAACAAACTTTGATATATTATGTCAGCATCATGTAAAACAATAATATTGTCAGTGATCAACATAATCTTGTCGGAAATATTATTTTCTCTTTGCTGTTATCAATTGGCATTAGTTTTCAAAATCAATGAAAAACTAGACCGGCAATTACTTCTTTCCTTTTTTTTAATTCTGATTGATATATTCATATCTTTAATTCATTGTAAGATGTTTACATCATCTTTCATAAAACAAATCGTCGGTGTTACCACGAACCGACGCTATTTCGTTTTTGAGCGAAAATGCAATTCTGAGAAAATCGCGTTTAAAGATCTCACAAGTTTTAGACAACGTTTTCAATGACTTTTCCTGTCTTGTGTGTGAAAATTTTGACAGGGTGATGAGAGTGGAAGTTGTTCTTCCTATCCATAGTGTAATTTTAGTGTGAATTCAAAAGAATTACGATATTTCTGTCTTCAAACTCACTGCGTCGGTTCGTAAGTCCATCGTTTCTTGCGCGCACCATAGGTTATGTACTTAAGCGCGGGTCTCACGAACCGACGTAAGTTGTATTACGCCGGTTCGTGAGACCCGCGCTGTAGGGCCTGCACAATAGGTAACGTGCAATACGCGTGTATTTACGAACCGTCGCTATTTCATTTTCGTATGTGTTTACATACAAATACTATTAGGGCTATACCTGCTTATCAACAATAACCTTATTAATTGAAATTAATTGTCATGTAATGATTATTGTGATGATTATACTACATTAGGTGATAATTAAGATGATAATATAAGCCAGTTTCTCTTAATTGTTCTAAAAAGCGTGTTGTCCTTGTTTTCATCTTCATTTAGCATTGTTATTAGAGCTGTCGTTGATCGCTCCAAAGATTTCTTTGCCCTCCCCCCTCCTTTTTTGTGTGGATATATTATTCAACACTTTTGCATGTGGACATTTATCATTTGGTAATTAATATGTACTCGGTATACTGTGTTTCATTTTTTTTTTATACTTTTTACTGTTTTATTTTTTTTACTTTTTTAACTTACTTTCTTTATTTTTCACATAATTTTTAATTCAAATTCAGTTCACTTCTTTCATAATAATTATGAATGTTTGTTCTAAGATGAAGGATACCGCTAAATATAGGGGAAAAGATGTGCCAGTCAGTAATGATTACTTGCATTTACTCATCTTTCATACTCATGCACTCTGCTATTTCTTTCTCTGAAATAATCTATTAATTTCTTTATTTCTTATTATTCCACATTATTTGTGACTTTTACTTTGTCACAATTTTTATCGGTGTCATTATTGTCATTTGGCTTGCATGCGAATTCACTCATAATTCCTCATTTTCCATCTTTCTCTTTCCTGCTCAACAGATTCTTTGATAGCTGCACTTGATCATATAAAAACATAAAACTCATCCTGCATGCACTCTTCGAAACTGATAAACTCCTAAAAATACATAAATATCAAAATTATCAGAATTTCAAGCTTCATTTTAAATATATAACAATGGTCATGTTTTATTATGCCTTTTGCAGCAATATATTGAAGAGGTACATTATGTAATCGAAGAAACATAGGTTCTCAATAAAGTATCAAATTTGAATTATTCAGAGATGAGTAATGACAATGGGAAGGATAACAATTGTGGAAGAGCTCCATAAATCAATAAATATCTAATGGCAAATGGAGATGGAATCAATATTAAAAAATATGCGTAATTCAAGTTCATTATTACATCAGTTCTTGTGTGTTCACAAAAAGAGAAACACAGTTCGAACACGCGCACCAAATCTTACAATTTACATTTACATCTATAGAGTGCGGACGGAACATATACAAAAGAAAGAATAACATTCTCAAATTAATATATCAAGCATAATTATGTATATGAACATAAAAAGATGTTGCTGCATATGCATGAAGCTTGTGAGTGCTGCAACACACATTATGCTCAGATGGAAACTTGATGTATATCATACAAAAGAGAAGAGGTACTGCATGTACATGTAGTTACACTATTCACAGGACAGTAGAGAAAAAGCAAGAGAGAGAGAAGGAAATGGGTGTCTAAAATAGGTCGATGTAAGGAGTGCCAAGCCAATTAAGTCTCTAATAGTTATACATATATGAAAAGGAAACAAATTAATCACAACATAAATGATCGTGCTCATAATAACCAATAATTAGCATCTAAAAATGTGTGTAGAAAGCCCATAATATCAGCCTTTCGCCCCGTAGGCTTGTTACATATGAGAAAAGAGAAATTTTGGCCGACCCCCCCCCTCCGAATCCTTAATCCACCAGTACTATAAACACATGTGCTAGCAAATTCACAAGAGGGGTGGGGAAATTCGGCCAAAATTGTGTGTGGTTAAGATAATTAAAAAGAAAGGTCATCGGCAAAACTACGGGGTGGATGCAGACGAATTTTCATGTGATTATAAAAAAAAAAAAAATGCAGCCAAAGGGGGGGGGGGGAAGGACGGTGGAGAGGGGCCAAGGCTAATTTGACTCCCCTCCCCCCCCCCCCAAAAAAAAACAAAAACAAAACAAAAACAAAAACAAAAACACGCCACTGTTTTACAGCACCTTTAAAGGACTCTTAATTTTCTTTTGTAAAAAACAAACGTCTCGAAGTAAAGAATTCCATATTGTAGGCGAAATGTAGACCGATACAGTGTATGAAGTGTACATCCCAAGCTATTAAAGAAAAAAAAAAACAGATTATGAATATTATTTAAAGTAAGAATTTCAGTGCGTTTAATCATCTTTAGTCGAGTTGCAAATGACATGTGCATATTTAATAAGAGCAGTTAACTTCGAAGCGCCCCCAAGCCCTTCTATATTTAATCATTCATGTCTAAAGGTAGTGCTAGGGCATCCCGGTGGTCTAGTGGTTATGGCGCTGGTCTAGTAATCCGGAGGTCGTGGGTTCGAATCCCGCTTGGGCTGCCTGTGATTTTTTTTTTTTTTTTTTCACAGCAGCCCACAAACTGCACACTGCAGTTGCATGTGTTACTACGGATGGAGACAAATGAATAATCTATTATTTTAATATACAATGTTTGACATCCTTTTTGTAATCACTTTCTTTAATTGTACATTTAGAGACATAATGAATTATTATTAAAAGAAATCATATTTCTGTATTTTGTTGTGAGTTTGCATGGGAGCATACACGTATCATAATTTACAATTTTAGTTAAATAAAGAACATCTCATAACAGAACTGTCTAGTGATGGTTGAATGATTATGTCAATTTGTTATAAGTCCTATCAGTTATATGGAGTGCATTTCCCATGTTTATAAGAATCATACGTAACACATTCAAAGTGGGTTGAAGACAACAAAATAATAAATAAAAGAATAAAGGAGAATAGAATGAATTACAGTTTGAGGTGAGTTTGGCATGTCATTAACTGGATTAATATTATCATCTAGCAGAGATGCATATTTGATTATTTGTTGCATTAATTTCATAAAAATACATACATGTATAACATGTCTCAATCAACATTCAGAATGTTTGCAAAATGTAGATGAACATGTATCATGAACATGGTTGAAGATGAAGCTGGAACTTTTTGTTAATGGGTCTAAGCTACCATTTGTGACTCTCATAAATCTGTTTTCTGTGAAAATTCGTACAGCGAGCGAAAAGTTTCTGATATACACATTTTGACAGTGTGACACATTTGGTTATGCCCCCGACAATTTAGATTGACTCTCGCAATTATCACCGTTTACGAAAAATAAATCAGTGAAGGGCATGTTAATCCTCAGTCGATAACTATTACAACTATGCAATGATTATTCAACCATCTAACTTCATCTGATTACAGCATCATCTGAATATTGCCAATGCGCACTTAGAAATTTATCAAGATGTATCACAAGGTTATGATTACCACACAAAACCTTCAAGATTTATTATCATGAAATACATACCAATGAACACTTAAAGAAAATCTAACATTCCATATCCACATGAAGCTTGCCTTGATATAAATGTCTCTCAGTAGTGTTATTAAAGTGTAGCAAAATTGTAATTACGACATCACAGAATGGAATGCATGTTTTCACCTTCAATCTTAGAATCTTCTTTCATGTTTCCACTTTACAATCACATTTTAATGTAGATATACCGTCCTTATGTTGTCGCCCTTCATCCCAAGTTCTCCCTTCTATCCTATCTGTAGATTGTCTTCTTTCCTAAGCCATTGTATTCACATTCCTTGATGATAAGCACGATGCTGTACTTTTTTTCTTCTCTGAAACAGTCCAGCTCTTCGCTACTGCATGGCATCAGTCATGTGAAAGAAAAGACAGAAATTAAGAACTTTCGATTAAAATCAAACATCATGATACAAGATACAACTTTCATTTTGAGAAAAAGAAATCAGCCAACTGAGCTGTAGTTGAAATCATTTTGCTCTATTTATATTAAACATAAAACAAAATGGTATACAGGATCAAAGAATGTCAAAAAATACTGCTGTTCGTCTTTGATGCATATTCAAATTGTCTCGCCTTTTACATATTTTAATGATGCAAGATCTTATGTCTAGCACTTAGTAAGTCTCATGTAGAAATTAAATTATCATTCACATGAATAAATCTACATGTCCTTGTAAATAAGGCATTGCTTTGAAAAAGCTGAATATTACTAACTGCATTTGGGAAACAGTCTACGACAATCAAACTTCTTTATTATCAGAGACTTTAACATCTTGATTAGACCTAGACTCTAATTACCATTGTATTCACATCCGTTGATGATGTACACGACCCTGTACTTTTTCTTTTCTTTTCTGAGACAGTCCAGTTCTTCGCTACTACATGGCACCAGTCATCTGAAAGAAAAGAAAGAAATTAAGAACTTTTGATTAAAATCAAACATCATGGTACAAGATACAACTTTAATTTTGAGAAGAAAAAAATCAGCCAACAAAACTGAAGTTGAAATTATTTTGCTCTATTTATATTAAACATAAAACAAAATGGTAGGCCTATGCAGGATCAAAGAATGTCAAAGTATACTGCTGTTCGTCTTTGATCCATATTCAAATTGTCTCGTCATTTACACATTTTAATGATGCAAGATCTTATGTCTAGCACTTCGTAAGTCTCATGTAGAAATTGAATTATCATTCACATGAATATAAATCTACATGTACTTGTAAACAAGGCATTGCATTGAAGTAGCTGAATATTACTACCTGCATTTGGGAAACAGTCTACGACAATCAACCTGTTTCTTATCAGAGACTGTATCATCTTAATTAGACCTAGACTCTACATTATCAATCAGCTTTTAAAGGTATTAACCATTCACCTATAAAACAGTGGCATTGTCATGTGCATCATATTTCTTTGATACTGCACATATTTTCATGAAGTCTGTGCAAGAATGCAAATGAAACACGTCTGCTGTTTGGTATTTATCCAAAAAAAAAAAAAAAAATCACTAACCCGGAAGTCCTTGGCCTTAGGAATAACACGTGGCGAGTTAGCAGGAATTGACATTAAAATAGAATAAGAATAGATCTACTAAATAGGCCTTTGCCTCATGAATGTCTGGTCTAATTATAGACTAAGTGAAGTCTAGACCTTTCACTTTTAAGTTACACAGATTTCATATTACTTAGATCTAGACTACATCTAAATCTAGACATCTAATACTATTAGATCTTGGCAACTTTTGTCTTTGTGACACGAAATTAACACGTCACGGATGATATTTCGGCGATGTCCAACAGGATGACAGTACCACTATTACTAAATCAGTAAGTTGACATAGATAACTAACATCAACTTGTTAAAGTAAGTTAGAGATGGCACCATATACAATAACCGGTGACACTGACACTGACAGATCTAGCGACTACGTTTAGACTAACGTTAAAGAGTGAGACTCGCCATCTCAGTAAGTCGGCCAAAGACAAAGTCAATACAGGGCTAAGTCAGTGTTACTGTTATGTTAGGCCTAACAAACGTTAACGGTTACTCGGTAAGGTTAGGTTTACCAGGACTCAAGAGTCCTGGTTAAATCAGTCGAGGGACATTTCTTAGGAAGTCCTTCGATTCCAAGAATAAAAAGAGTGAAAGAACAAAGGGAAAAAAGGAAAGAAGAAAGGACAAAAGATTATGTTTGGCTGCTGTGGAAATCGACAGCGCCACTGTATCACTATCAATCAAGCGTAAATACATAAACGCCATTTGGTTGGGCCACATTCACAAGTTTTAGGGGAAAAAAGCCCCACCGCTGTGCTTAGGTACTCCACTCGAACTAACGTTAGACATACACTACACACAGTACGGTACTAGGGCTGAATTCACAAGTATACTTTAACACTGCACTGTACAGGAAAGCCACCTAACCTGTAGAGTACTCGTAGTGTTTAGGTAGTATCACTAGACCACATACTGTCATAGATGACATCTACACCAACGCTGCACACTGGCACTGGTCCGACGGTCCCTGACCAGGAAAAATCACTGTTGGACACTGACCAGTAACTTTTTCAGGAATGGACCAGTAAAGATTGGGGGAAAAAATGGGTGGACTCTACCTACTATTACCACTAGTCTAGATGTAGATCTAGAGCTAGACTACCGGTATGGCTCTGAACTGTGTTAATTTGACTTGGTCTTAGACTTCAGCTGATCTTAGTTTTAGTAACTGGTATTACAAGTCTTAACTTAGACTTAATAGTTAGACTTGAAAGTAAAAGTCTAACATGTCTAACTTTATTCTTTACTCTTCCTTTGAGTTTTACTGTTAGACTTTTTATTTATTTTTTTGTTTAGTAGGGGCCTAGGCCTACGCCTACTTTGTCAATCTCATGATTTCATTTTCAACTCAAAAGTCAAGGCTTTTAGTGTCTTCGAGACTTTGAAATCTTGCAATCTGCATGTCTTGCACACAGACGTTACGACTACAGTACTCAGTAGTCTCAGAAGTAACAACATTAGTTGAAAAGAAACAATAAATAATATGATTTGGGATCTAATTTGAAATTGGATGGCGTTTACAGACTAGGCTTCATAAGCATCGCGCGATTGAATACATGGGACTACACACTACCGCAATTAATGGTTATGGTAGTCCAACTGAAACTGTTATTTTGAGCATGATTTTAATAGGATTATAGCTTACCATTCACTTCACTCGTGGACAGTGGGCTGGCTTAGGCCGTAATTCATCTTTCAGAAGGTTTGGTTCTCACTCTGAGATCTGGATTAGGGCCAAAACCTAATTCTAGGCCAGTAAGTTGAACAAAGCTCAAAGTAATGGAACTGCGACGGTTCGTAAAACCCGCATTGCTCTTCACCGTAGCAATTCGGGTTTCACGAACCGGCGTATCTTTCGTGCGTCGGTTCGTGAAACTCCTTTTTCTCAATTTCTCGATATTTCGAGTACCGTCGTTTTTTTCTTTCTTTGATAAAATTAAGAATAATTAATTTTGTGATCTGAAATTTTGGGATTTGGTAGAGTTTTGAAAGCACTTTCATTTGGTACCTATATCTCGATTTTGAAAATTTTGACCAAAATCGAAATAGCGTCAGTTCGTGAAAACGCCGACGAAATTACGCGCATCTTTCATAATGTTGAGGTATAGAAGATAAAGCATGTTTTATTGGCAATATTAATATCTTTGCAATCACTGTTCATGTAAAGAAATAATGGCCTATATCAAGAATGATACTTTTCCCTTTTTACAGTCACCATGTTTTATTGCTTAGCTTGTACAACGACATCATTCTTCATAAGTAACCTTTAAGTGTTTTACATAATGTACAATAATTTCGAAATGATAAATACATGTAGTGTACTTCATCGGATGATATTTATTATTCATAATTTATTTAGATAATTTTCTCTTTACAATTACCATTTCCTAAAAATAAAACGATAATGGCCTATACACTTACTCATTGTTTACTTTCTAACAGGTATCATCTTAACTGTCTCAGTTTTATCATTCTAGCATCACCGTGATGTTTACGTCATGTATTATATTGAAAACGATATAGGCCTATATCCAATCGTTATGAAAATTCCTGCAATTACTGTTTGTGTACACAAATATAGGTTACAACGGCTTCTAACGACAAGCATTTTTGTCCTCTGACAGGCATCATTGTATCTTATATGCATTGTTATTGTTATTGTTATTGTTATTGTTATTTGGATGTTATTGTTATTGATTGCATCACACCCTGATTTTACATTATGTATAATTAGAAACGATAAAGTATGTCTCATTGGTTTATAATATAGTACTGTTATATCGCTTTTCATCTACGATTTTTTTTTATCATCCATCCAAACAAAAGTATACGTCGTGTTCAACAAATAACATTATATCCTTTTGATGTTAATGTAGTTTTCTCTTAGCCGTTATTGTTTGTTTTCAGAGAGGGCTTGTACAGGCAATTACTTGTTGTCCTTGTTTTGACAGGCATCTTCATGTCAGCTTTTCAGTAGACTCTGTTTTTTTTTTTCTTTTGCATTTCTCTGTGTTATCATTAAAGTGTTCTGATGACAATGTCCATCGGCATTTTGAAACAGACTATTTTCTTTTAGAGTCAACGTGAGGTAATGTGATATTTAAGATCCATCTCTTGAGCTGTATGAGAATAACTAATACCCAATGCATATAATGTGAGATGTAGAGTCGTAGAATGACCGTTAAAGAGAGCATCGGTGATTGGAATACCATGATGTTTGTTTTATGGCTTTAATAAGTCAAATCTTACACATTATTTCAAGAAGGAGGTACCGGTTCAATTTATGACGAGTTATTTTCCAAAGAGCGCTAAATCAACCTATTTAACTTTAGAGATAGAAGCATTCGTTTTGCTAACCCCATTATGTACAAGCGTGTATTAGTGTGTGTATGTGTGTGTGTGTGTGTGTGTGTGTGTGTGTGTGTGTGTGTGTGTGTGTGCTTTATGATTGTTCTCTAAATTTAGCTGAATATTTTGGCTAAAACTAAATGTACCTACCGCAACAATGGCACGATATAAACACGTCATTTTTTCATGTCAACAACACATGTCAACAAATGTCTTCTTTTTTTTTCAGGGGAGTTTATAGCATTTTCATAGAAGCTAATCTTCTAGTCGAAAAGGGGAATCGGATTCAGATTGTCATAAATAACCGTGTTTATGCGCTTAAACAAAATGAATGACCCCAAATAACCAGTGTGTTTGTTGAAAAAAAAGAAGGCTGAGAATGAGGGTATTTGCCCTCTTTATGATTGTGTCTACAGTGATCTAACAATAAAAGTGTGCGGCGTTGTCGTAGGGATCCTGTACGCACGGGGCCGGGGTGGGGAATGTCTGATTGCCGCCTGTAAACAAAAACATGACACCAATTTGTTTAGCACCGGATAGGAAAACCAGTATTCCCATAAAGAAATTTAGAAAACGGATAAATCAAGCTAAACACTTTCACTCTTGACCACGCTATGTTTTTTGGTGCATTTCCAATCTTCAGATCACGGCAAACATTTTGGAAAAACCGTGATAAAGACATGAACACACAAATAAAGCGTTCCTTTTCATGTCTCACGAATTCTAACTCGCAATAATTTCTACCCACAGGGAATTGATAAAAGCTGTTGAAACGGAAGAAAGTAATCAAAATTGTTCCCTTGCTTAAATGTTAGGATCCCGTTGTGAAAAGAAATGAAAAAGAGGGCCATTGCTTAAAAAAGAACAGGATGATCATCAGACCTATAAAAAGAAATAAGATATATTGCCATGGCCACTCGGAATAAACGTAAAAGAGGTGGTAGTATCGTCATCGAAAATAACAATTATTGAAAATTAAAAGGACAGCGTCATTTTCTAGCGGGAACACAATGGAAACGGCGCGATATATATTTTCATATATATTTATATTTATATTTATATTTATACTTATATTTATATTTGTATATATATCTTATATTTTTATATATATTTTTGTGGTCAACTCACATGAAACGAATCCGAGGGTATCTCTGGAAAAGGTGCCATGCTACTCGGATTGAGAAATTACGGCGATTTTAAAATGCAGCTACCAGACTTGCCAAAGACACGTCCAAATTCTCTCATAACCTATCTTCTGTCAACTGAACTGGCCTCACATTGGTTCCACGATCCATTACGAGTAATTTCTGTCACTTTCAAATGCATCAACGGTCTCGCTCCTCCTTACTATTAATCCAAACTCATAACCATCCATCACCCATCCCGGTACTCCATCTGCTCGTCACCATCCTATTTCCAAGATGCTGGCCACATTTGGTGATATAGCATCTTCATGCTCCAAAATTGTAGAATCAGCTACTGGATCTCCAAAGTCACTCTTTGCAACCAGTATGTCATCATCATCAAGAAACATCGAAACACTCACTTGTTTCATGAATGATCCAATAGGATGCTGCATTTGAGCATGAATGTGTATGCGAAATACGCTAAGATATAAATGCATTATCATCATTATCATTATTGTTGTTATTATTATTATTATTATTATTATTATTATTATTATTATTATTATAATAATTATTATTATTATAATTATTATTATTATTATTATTATTATTATTATTATTATTATTATTATTATTATCATTATAATTATTATTATTATTATCATTGTTACTGTCATAATCGCTATCATCATCCTATGATTATTATCATTATTATAAATTAACGAGTTGTAGAGAAAAACTTCACTTCTGTCACGTCTGTAGACAGAGAAATGGGACATACAGCTATTAAAAGATGATGGGAAAGGAAGAAGCTATCAATTGCGCTATAAAAATTAGTCAGTAGGAGCGCCTAACATATTGCATTTTAAAGTCAAAGTATAGGCACTTCTCGTCTGGCAAAGGGTTGCAAAAAAAGTAAGTAGTCCACTATCTGGTCAAATATAGGACTGGGGATAACAGTTGAAAAGAATATTCATTAAATAGTCTCGATAAAAGAATAAAACGAGAACAAAAAATTTGAAAGGGAGCATTTTTTAAGGAGTAAAAAGGAAAAAGTTTGGATGCTCGCGTTGAAAAGTTTTGGGTTATTTTTTTATTACCTTTTTTTTTCTTTTGTAGATACAGTTAACAGACGCTAGGCCTATATACCTGGTCTTGTCTAGTCTTCCAGAGACTCCCTATAAAACAAATAACTTGATGATATATATGGTAATGACAGTTTTTGCCAGTCAAATCATATAGCACATGATTTTTCTTCTTCTTTTGTCATGATTGGTTCCTCATAGAGCCCTCAACAAGAACTTCATTAGCTTTCATTATTTACAAAAGGCGTTTTAGGGAAGACCTTCAATTTGCCGTTTGTTCAAAATTCTTCATATTTTTGATCGGGGGGGGGGGGGGGAAAGAAGTGTTCCTTGTCTCCCATGGATTGACACCTATCCGCATGTGTACCTGACTATATACAGCGCATTTCTTCATTGTTAAAAATAATAATGACGCCTATCAATCTTTCGATGTTCTCTGATCTAAATCACAGGTTCACCTTAGTACAAATACATGTATTTTTATGTGCTTGTTTATTACAGTTCTTTATCAAATAGGAATTGTACCTTTACCGTCCCTTTTTTATTTTCTGAGGAGGTAGAGGAATTCATCCCCCATGCCTTCCCTGTCCCTTTCCGCAAAACACAAATTCTTTAAACAAACAAACAAACAAACACTGCCGTCCCCGTTCCTTTCCGCCAAAAATAAATACACTTACTAGGGGTAATATGAAATGATTTCGACATTCAGATCAATCAACTAGAAAAAATTTTCAGCTGAGAAATAAAATTTAGAAGGAATTATATTTCGCAAAAAGGTCAATGTTGCAGGGCACTTCTGCTTTAGATGATCTGGATTATAGGAGGTAGTCACTTGCGAAAGTGTTGGTTTAGTACAAATTAAAAAAGATAACGTAATCGTCAATGAAGGTATCGTTAGGGATTTGGAAAAAAAACAAGATGCATCCCTGAAAACAGCTATTATATTTCACGAAAAATGTACTGTTTGGAGGAGAATAACACAAGCCACAAATCGAGGTGAATCCCTGCGATATAAAACGTTTTAATCAGTTGAATTACATACTATATTTACAGAGAAAATTACAATTTATAGATCTTACTGCAAAACGTCCTAGCAGGAGGGTAGAATATCTAAAATAGAATAAGTAACTAGTGAATCGGGAAAGACAAGAGGTAAAGATTATATCCTGTCCATCTTCAATCTAGCTAAAAACTGGGAAAGCCTAGGCTATTGAAAATAGCACGATGGCATTATCAAAGCTCTAAAATTAATCCATACATCGTTCTTGTCCTCTTTTTAATTCATTTGTGTTTTTTGTCTCTTTTTTTTTTAGGGGGGCAGATGAAGAATACAATTCTTCATTTTTTGTGGGGGGGGGGGAGGGCATGAAGAATACAATTATATTTCTCTAATTGATAACAATGTCGCTCCCTGACACACTTGCCCCCCCCCCCCCCCCAGTTCTAAATATTTGATGTCGTTCATTGATGTAGATGGTCACCACATCTTTCACTTGATAGTGTGACGAAATTGCACCCGCCAGTATGTTATTTTTCCGTTCATGGAACACCCTGTACAGGTAATTGACATGTAGGCCTAGATGGCGGTGTTTATCCTGTCGGTCTCGTGGGCCTTCTTTGCCTACTGTCGGTCTCGTGGGCTTTCTTTGCTTAGTGTCGGTCTATTGAGCTTTTTTTTTTTTTTTTTTTTTTTGCCTGCTGTCGGTCTCGTAAGCCTTAAATTGTGCGTAGCCCAGTGTCGAACTCATGGGCTGTATGACTCCTGAGCCGTATAACTCGTGGGCTGGATGACTCATATGGACCTACTATTGATGTCGGTCTCGCATGGACCGTATGACTCGTGGGTGTCGGTCTCGTGGGATGACCCCTTATTATAGGCCCAAGTTGCATACTTCACCCTATGCGTAAGAAAAATGGGTGCCATGCGTGAGATCATGAGATGGCCTCTAAATGCTTCACTACGAGTGAGACTTTGTAGATCTGTAGGCACCTACTGCCCTACTTTGGCAAAAGGAAGCAAGTGACATACCATCCGAATTTGAGTTATTGGCGTTTTCATAATTCACATAATGAGCTCTTCTTCCAGGCCAAATTTCATGCAGAAACACTCATCCTACTAAGAGGTATAAATAGATAAGACATAGTCCATTGACGTCAGTGTAAATGACAGACACATTTTGCTCTTTTACGAGAAATGTCACTTTTGTCACTTGCTTCCTTTTGCCAAAGTAGGGCAGTGTAGTCGGCGCCACGTTTTCCAAAGTGAAAGGGGGGGGGGGGCCACTTTGACTTCTGGGTGCCACTTCCGGGTTTACATCAGCTAACAAGCCAAAAGAGAAAAAATCAGCACAAAAAACAAACCCTATGGCGCTACACAAGTACCGCGCTCACACTTACGCACTTCGCTGGGGTTAAAAAAAAAAAAAAAAAAAAAAAAAAAAAAAAAAAAAAGAAGTGGGGCCAAAGTGATGGTTGAAGCTTACGGTATGTATTTCTTTGTATGTGTTGCAAACAAAGTGGGGGCCCAAAGCCCCCACCCCATTCCACCAGCCCTAATGCTTCCTTTAATAACATGCATTAGTATGTTTTATAATTGTTCAACTCCATTACCTGCATGGCAATCGGTCCATGCGAGCACTCGTGAATGTAGATGTAACTAGAAATCGGGTAGATAATGCTATGGTAACGCAACTCATGCATATATAAATGTGCCACGTATATCTAGAGGTATGCCATATCTATTGTGCCAAAAAAAAAATTACAAGTTCACATAATATAGGTAGCTGCATGCATTCCTCATACATTGTAACCCTCTCGCCCAGGGCCTGAACATGACAGCTTGTCGCCTTATGGATGGGCTGTAAACAGCGGCGTCTTCTAGTCGGTCGGTCAGGCTACACCAAAGAGGCTACACTGGATCCATCCCGGAATGCGGAAAAAGTGCACAGCCTAGCCAGCGCCAGCCAGCACCATCCAGGTACTCTAGGTCCTGACTCAGGAGCTACCGGTAGCTCGAGCACGCACTGGCACCGCCGGACACGCGGAGCATTGCTCTCCCTCTCTCTCCTCTGTGATGTGTAAGCTCGCTCTCGAATAACAGAACTGCAATGCAATGAATGCTGTGAAGTACAAGTGAATCGATCAGGTGCTGTTACACAGTGTCAGTGTTGCAATACTAACCCGTTAGTTGTCTGAAAATACCGAGCACGATAGTTTCTTCGAGTAATACTAGTGTAAAAAGATGCCTGGCCGTGCAGAACCCACTGGTTCTGATCATGGAGCTCCATATTCTGAATCTGATCCTGGTGGCTCATCTGCCCGTTTTTTGGCATCGGGAAGTAGCGACCATGGCGGTGTGCTTCCATGTAGCGACAGCGTGGGGCAGGGAGTACAGGTAGAAGGAGCAGCTGGTGGGGCAGCAGGAGAGCTAGAGGCTTCTCGCATGTTTTCCGCACAAGGCAATACCACCACAGCTGCAGTCGCAAGAAAAATGGTAAAAACTGGCATGGACGACTGCAATGTCTCAGTTGACATGTCAACAGACGATACATCATCGTGCGGATGGTGTGGTATTCGGCCTGCATTTCTCAAGGTACATCACCACACAAACACTAGGCAAATCTAACGTTAGAATTTTAGCTTTAGCGACTGCAGAATATATATTGCATAACATGATGTGTATGGGGGGGGGTGGAGGGGCGGGGGTGGTGCAGCATAGGACGCTGGGGGTGGGGGTTGGGGCCAAGTCAGTGTGATTTGACTACTGAGGCTGTAGAGGTGGTGGGTCTTTCGGGGGGGGGGGGGGGTGTTTCACAAAGAATTAAAGTCGAACTTAAATGGCATTATCACGAAAAATAGGTCCCCACTTCATTCACCACCATTCATTTCGTCATAGCTTTTAGCGGGGACTTCTTTCAACCTCCATACACTTTGCACATACCAGGTGGACGATGCACACGCAGAAGGAGAGGGGATCGATATCATGATTTGGCCACTTTAGATTTTAAGATTGACTTACTATAGTATATATTGTGTGTGTCTTCAATGTTGCTCAACTTTCTAATGAAAATGAATATTTTTACATTTCATGTAGCCATTGAAAATACAAGATGGGATAACATTAAAAACAATGAAATTATTCTGTTAACATTAATGATAATTTTAAGTGCATGATAATTAAGCTAGTGAAATTGAACAGGAAAACAAGTGGCATACCATAACTTTTAGTCATTAAATTAAGTTAGACTTCGATCGTAAAACATCCCCCAGTAAAGTGATAAAATTAATTTTGCATAGGTGCCTACCGGCTGGCAGTAGACCCTCGTGTATTTTACATCAGTACATGTTGACTCTGGAGAGTCTAGATCTAGATGTACAATTGTATAGGCTTAGTACTAAATATGGATATTGATAGCTAAAGTGGGTGGAGCCCAAGTGTGTATTGATTTTAGATAAAATGTTAATTGATAGACAAAAATTGAGTATAGAGGCAAAAATAGCCCAGCTAACGCATGTAGTGATACTCAGACGATAACGAAACAGGTTTTTTCCTTCTGAACGACCAACGTCACAAAACTCTAAAGCTCTGAAAGAAGGGAGCATTCACCGAAATGAGAAAAAATGCAAAATGACAGAATTCAAGAACAAAAGATTGGATTTTCATCAAATGTGCAGGATGCACATGTGTTCATAATGAAGTACCGGTAAGAAAATAAAATAAAATTTGTGTCAAAGGTTATGGGGGTCATAAAGAACATAAAATTTTAAGCTACCGTACCACTTGTAACTCTTCTACTTACTCGATGGACGGTCAGATTTTTCAGATTGTTCATAGTACCAGAACCAATTTAATTAAAGTGAGAGAAAAAATAAATTTGGGGGTCAAAGGTCATAGTGGTCATTAAGTAAAGAAGTTTAATCTCCCAATAACCTTGGAACCGTACAGATGATTGGATTTTCACCAAACTTTTAGGGTATGAGGGTCTGATCCAAAAATCAAGGGACCACGATGGGACAGAGTTTGATAGAGTTTTTTGCTCCCAAAAAGAAATGTTAACATGACAGAACCCATAGAAAGCAGTCCTATATATGTATCAAACTTACATTGGGGCATGAAAGTGCACTATAGACTATTAAAGGCAGACATTTGTTTCGTGGATCCACGGCAACATATTTTACTGGCGCGACAGGAGAGAATGAAAAAATCACTGGTTTTTGTAAAGAAGATTAAAAGGAGAATTATATCAAAGTTGATGAGCCAGACTTGCCATGCCATTTGGTGTTTCTTTGAGGCACTACTATTGCCTACATTACTTCAACTAAAAATCCATACCGTATCTGGCAACTTTAATTAATGTTCCTCAAAAGTGTTGAACGATATGCGCCATGTACAAAACCGATGGGAAATTCTCAACATTGACTAATTTTCATCAAAATGTGTTCATATCTTTGGCAAACACAATTTTATTTATAACATTTTAGTGTAGAGTAAGATGTAAGCTACCGGTACTGAGAAATGATGGAAAATTTCACCAAAAATTATTACTATTATAATCGAAGATTTTCATCACACCAAAATCCTACACTTTTGGTATATAGGTGTACTGTAGTTATCTTTGATTATATTCTTTTAGAGGAACATTTTTTTTTTTTTTTTTTAATGAGTGAAAATGAGACTCATAAATTCCACATCATTTGCACAAGCTTTAAATTCTGCCTTCAAGATTTGAATGACTGTGCTGTAAAGTCTAAATTTTCAGCAGCAACTGCAATGCCACTCAGAGTAGTGACAAAGTAGTTATGGTATGTCAAAGTAATTTTGTGATAATATTGGCAATTGTGGATATTTTTTTCCAATTTTCATCCTCAATTTGAGCATCATATATTAATTGTTTATCAAAGAAATGTTATTTTGCTTATTCATAGAGAGAAGAATTTTGAATTGCCAATTTCCCATGTGTAATTATAGCATCATGGGGATGTTCAAAATTAATGTTTCAATAATGAAAATGGAAGCAATTTTCCAAGATGTGGATGCTTTATATCCCTCTTTTCTCATAAACTTATTTGTGGTAATTTTTCTTCCCTATTTCTCAGACATGGTAAGAATATGCATGGTGATATATCAATCTCAATTAAAAAAAAAAAAAAATACAGTTAGAACACCTGGACAAGAGACTCCTATGTAATGCAGTATTTGTCTACCAGTCGAGTAGACTGCACATGTATGCATTTATAACATACAATTATTTTTTTAAAGTCTAATGGAAATTGCCTTGTTTGCAATAAGTTGGTGAATTACATCATGGACAAATAGGAAACAAAAAACAAACATAGATCTTAGTACATTACTCCAAACAGTGAAAGGCCATTCATGTACAGTTGTATAATGAATGCTACAAATTGGCAGAACATTGGCAGTATTGGTTGAGATGATCGAGGATTGAGCTTTTACACATATGTATACCTTTTGTGAGACACCGGTACCGGTACTAAGAAACCACTAAATGAAATAGTACAGAGCATACAATTCCCAACGAATTTTCATAAAATAAACTTTGAATCCCTTTTAGAATTACATGCTCTGTCATATTTGATTTCAGGTTTCTCATTATCTCACAAAAACAGATGAACCTGAAGCCCATCTCGACCAAAACTATACCATCCCTTTAACTTGGTCAACTTCAATAGTCAATCAGACCATGGGGGGGGGGGGGGGTAGAGATACTAATGTAAGAATTGAAGGGAAGATGAAGGATCCATATATACCCCTTGAACATTTACAATAGTTACTCTTTTCACAAGTTTGCAAAATACATGTAGTCTTTTCATTTCGTTCAAGTTAGGAACACTCTTTTTCCAGACCATTATGATATAAAAATTCTGTCCCGTCGCACCTATCATTATCAACATAAGTGCATTCCATCCTGTCAAGCCAACCATTATGTAAAGTCCGTCCCATTATGCGACAGGACGGAAATTAAATGTTGAAGCATTATAATTTTCTTATGAATAGAGAATTATTTCATTTAGTGTCATGGATATAGAGCCACACTAATTCATTGATACATTAAATGGAATGTGAGTGACCAAACTCAAGTCTTATAATTTCATGTCAAAGTACTGAAAAACATGTGTTTTTTTTTAATAAAATGTTGACCCAAAATTTAACAGCAATGAGAAAAACAAATGCCAGATTTGAAAGGGTAATCCATAATGAAACTTGATATTTCACCTATATTATTCTTTTGTAATTTTTGTGCAAATTACTTGAAAATGTAAATGCCTTCCCGTCGCGCAAAGAGGGTGCCTTCCCGTTTTACTGATACTTAATAATCGAAAAGTCTGATGTCAGATATATTACATGTGCTTTTCTGAAAACTGCAGATTCTCAGCTTTCATATGATATATAACATGAAATACAAGTGTCAATATGAAAATTTAGGCCAAGTGAACACTATTTTGGGATCAGACCCATGTTCATAATGAAGTAATTCAAAGAATGAAAATTTGATTTTGGGTAATAAGGTCAAGAGTCATAGGGGTCATATAAAAGACATGAAACTAGCTTAATCTCCTGATAACTCAAAAGTGGATGATAATTTTTCACCATGTATCTATATTGTGTGGATGTCCCTGTACCTCTATGTTTGTGTTGAAGATGTAATGCCTACAAAATTGTGATACTTTTATCATGGCTGCTTGGGGAGGTCTGCTCTCTCGGAGTGCTCCTATTTGTGTTTAAACTTGTGGAAGGAATGTTTGTTTCAAAATGAATTATTTCACTTGTATGCATGTAGTTTTATAGTTTTTACCTGCCGAGGACGGGCTGATTTTGCTACCACAGACATTTCCCACAGACAACTTCCCGAGTATACTCGGGACTCGTCTTCAACGGGTTTAGAAAAAAGCAGTGCTCAGGTAAATTCAAAAACAAAACCCCCCAGAATAAGGGTTGCAGCAAAGCATGAATGATCACAGAATGAAGGTGAGAGGAGTCAAGGAAATCAAATATTAACAAACTTCCATCATTAATGTATTTTTTTTAAACTTCCAGCCATGTAGCAACATCACTGGCTACCTAGCTGTCGTCTCACTCACCGGCCTTCTTCATTACCTGATTCCATTTGGGCTCATCTTTGCTGTCCTCACAACTCTTGAAAAGCGTTTCCACCTGTCCAGCACTGAGAGTGGCAGCATTGCCAGTGCCTACCAGTTTTCTGCAATGTTCTTCACTGTCTTCATAGGCTACATAGCAGAGAAAGGACATAAACCTGTTTGGGTTGGCATTGGCTCTCTTGTCCTTGCAGCTGGGGCAGTAGTGTTCTCCTTGCCTCATTTCCTAGCAGAACCATATTATGTGACACCCCTTAACCAATCAGAAGTGAATGACTCGGTTTGTCCGTCTGTGTACTCAGGACAGATTGACCGCTGTGGTACAGACAACCCAACCAGTAAGTTGAGAAAACAGCATCAATGCAGAACCAAATTGCAAAGTGTTAATACATTTGATAATTCCGTGGACCTCCAACTTGGTGTATGTACTGTACAGCAAGATATTTTCGCAGCATGAAATTTTCACGAATTGGAGCCAATGGCCTTTTCTGCGACATGAAATTTTCACGAGTTGCCTGTACCATTCAATGCATATAGTGAAGACAAAAACTTTCGCTCGCATTTTAATTTTGTGAATCTTGGCTCCCGAAATTCTTGAAATTAAAATGCATGTGAACATTCCTCTTTTTACAGTATTACATGTACTCCCTCATTGGTCCACTTTGTCATGTTACAAAGCTGCTGTATTGTTGTTCTCATAACTGATTTATTACCACAGTTACCATGCACTGCCATTTTGCTGTGGAGAATTCTTTCAATTTTAACAATAATTGATTCAATGGAGGTGCTAAGGTCAGAAAGCAGGTAGGTGTTAGGTTTTGCTGTGCAGAGAGGGGGAAGATGAATGTGTCGGGGGGAGGGGGGGGGGGGGGGAGTGTCCTTTCTGACAGCAAGGAGCCTTAAAAGCTACCAGTCATGGGATCTAGTGCAAACTGTTTTCGTATTTTTACGTGCATCTTCTAATTTTAATAATATAAAGTGTATTGTCCAAAAATTTGACTTTCTTGATGGTGGGAAATTTGTGTATTTGTCTTGTTTGTTTGTTTATTTATTTATTTATTTATTTATTTATTTATTTATTTATTTATTTATTCATTCATTTTTGAGAGAGAGAGAGAGAGAGAGAGAAAGAGGCCGGAGAAAAAGCTTGTCAGGCATGTGAGCATGAGAAAGACCCCTGAGATGATGAGCATAGTTGCCTAACAGCAGTATATTGCTGAACAAGAGAAACATAGTCAGGAGCAATGACATGAACTGGACAAAAGGAAACATGAGCAAGAATATTTTTAAAAGAATCCTTGATTCTATGGGCTACGGATGTATTGATTGAAGCACAGAGGAATTTATAATTATTATTTAAATACAGCAGAGCTCTGTATTTTCATGTTTTTGAAGGCATGAAAGCTGATTATGAGGCAACTGTAAGAAATTACATGTAACATCACCACAATGTAGTCCAGCTACAAGGGCATGAATAATATTAACATGTTTGTTGGCAGTATACTGATTCAAGTTTTCTGGACATTCGTATCTAAAATAATTGAGTTTTACACCATTTTAACTCTTTTTTTTTTTTTATGTGCCGTGTTCCCATGCCCGACTCAGTCAACAGTGTGCCAACTTCGCATATTCTGCTCAAACGCACAGACTCAGCAAAACCGATCGATATATCACCAAATGCCACAGAACATGAAATCGTTTCTTGTGATTCTGTTCCTCTCATATTTAGCTTACATTTTATGTGGTAATTGACTAACAATCGGTGTTCCCTGCTTGATTTGTGTGTAAATTCTAAATCTCTGCCACTGTTTTGTGCCCAAAAGTCGGGCCTTTACAGTACCGGGTAATGTAGATACTGATCATTTGAAAGAAAATTGATCATAGATTTGACATGCAATTTATATCAAAGCACATCTTGGCATTTTCTCTACAACGCTGTACACTACATGTCTAGCTCAACAGAAATTTGTTAAAAGTTACATAGATTTGAAAAACAAAATGTTTTCTCAAAGCATGACAACGTTGGTGTCTCAGAATAATGTGGCATTCGGGGGGTTTCTACCATGGCACATAAAGAGTTAAAGCTCAGAATCTGCTCTTTCATATCTGCGATCAACTAAATATCCATATCTGGCGACTTTTTGTTGATTTTGTGATGCAGGGTCACATATAAGGCCATCCCACAGAATAAGGAACGGCACATGCCAGACAAAATCTCTGCTTCAGATATCCCACAAGATGCCCCTATTGGGCCAAAAGGCCATGTACTATATGTACAGTTGAATAGTCAAAGTACCATTCGAATCCAGTTGTATATGTTCAGTCTTACCTAGCAAAGTAAGAAAAAAAAAATGTAAATCCTATTTCTGCAGTTTGGGATATGGAGTCACCCAGGGCAGAAGCAACCCCTCACCCTACTGCAGCCACCCCGACCCCCACCCCCACCCCCCCCCCCAAAAAAAAAGAAGAAAATGACGATATCATGAATCTGGACTACATGCACAGGTACACCCTGCTTACATTTTGGATTCTTTTGTGTCTTCTACTCTGTTTACTTGCCCAAGGTGGGAAAAACTCTCCCAACCTGTTGAAAATGTGCAAGCGAGTGAAGCAAGTGATATTGAACACTCAGAAAAGCATTATAAATACATTTTCACACAACAGAAAAGCCAATGCATTTGCATCAGGACTAGCCCTGGTGCACATTATGCTAACAATCAGGATTTAATTTTATCCACAACCTACAGAAAATTAATACAGTTTCCATGCTGGTGATATCTAAAAAGGAAGTCTTACCCGCAAGCCTAGTTTACTTAGAAAGGATTCCATACTAATTGTGAACATCCAGAAATTTGCATTATATTGGACAGCAGGGGCATGAATCTGTTTTCAGAATTGGAGTCAGACAGAGGGAACTTGAGGGAAGGATATGTCTGACTCAGCAGGGGAGGGTGTTAGAGGGGGATATCCCGTCCCACATTAGGTACATTTTGATATGTATCGAACATGTGTTTATAAGCATGGTATTTAAAAGACATATTGCAAAGGCATTTAATAAGAAATTATTAGGGATAGCAGTTTAGATTTTAAGTCATTCCAAGTCTATTGCAGGGATTGCATTTTGATTGTGAGCATTTTTTAAATGTCAGCCTGTTACACAGATATTTTATATCTCCTGTAAAATGCTTGTAAAAAGAATTGTGTCATTTTTTACCATTGTACGGTACTTCAAAGGAGAAGACGCAGAAGATGGAGTGAGATCCTACTACTGGCTTTTCATCTTAGCCCAGATCATGCTGGGCTTTGCTGGAGCACCTGTGTTTACTCTCGGAGTAACCTACCTTGATGAAAATCTCAAGCCAAAAAACTTTGGACTCTACCTAGGTCAGTATAACCCAATGTGTCATGTTGCCTGCATAGTGGCTAACTGTAAGCAAACCATTTCACTGTTATAACCTTTGATGGTTCCCATTTTTTAATTTTTTTTTAACCCGATGAGGACGAGTCCCGAGTATACTCGGGCAGGTGTCTATGGGAAATGCGTGTTGTAGCAAAATCAGTCCGTCCTCAACGGGTTAAAGAAAATTGAATGTAAACATTTAGCGCAGAATTATTTTATGTTTACATTCACACAGCAGCACATACATGTATTGCCAAGAGTTTTTTCATAGAGAGAATGCATAATTTGAAACATTGTATGATAATGATACATGTACATCTCAAGTCATGATTCAAATTATGCATTTTGCCAAGTGAATGCAAACTGGAATTGCGGAGGATTATTTGAATAAAAATTCCAGTCCCGTTTCAAATGACAGTCCAGAGGTGTTTTGCAATCAGGATTTGCCGAAACAGTCATGTGATGAACGGATCAACCTCCAGATCGTGTTTTGAGGGCAGAGCTTACAGTGACCTTTCCACCACTTCTGCAAAAAAACTGCATTCCTCAAATGCTCACATTGTAGTCACAGGGCATGTGACTTACCGACTCAAGAGTGATTGATGGGAACTAGGGGAAAAAGCCACACCTCCTGTCCTCTTAATCACAATCATAATTGTAATTTAGTATTACAATTACATTTCTTGACTTGTGTGAAGACAGCCTCGACACAGTCAGCCTTTCCAAATTATGATTTCAGTTTGATACTGCAGGAGAATACATAACTTTCACGGCAAGATTTGACTAATTTCATATCAAAGACTACATTGTATATTGCCTTGCACAGAAAAGTACCTGTTTGCTGTCTTTACCTAGTATTGACTTCACTCTGTGGACATTGAACATCAGTATTTGAACAGTTAAAGGGAAAAAAAGAAAATAATAGGAAGCTGCATTTTTGTTAGGTTGTGCAGTTGTTTGGTTTTATTTTTTTCAGGTATCTACAATGCCTTTCTTAATGCTGGGCCAGCTCTTGGATTCTTCATTGGTGCCATGTCCCTCTCTGTTTTTACAGATTTGTCGATAGACAAAGACGGGTGAGAAGGCATTTTTTGTACCGGTATTCATTGTGCATGTTGTAGAGTATCAAATTATGCTGTTAATTGTCAAATGCAGTACCTATGCCAAACTTTGGTTGAAGAAGGAATCTAGGAATCAAAGTTTGTAGAGCAAAAATGGCCTTCATGCATAGTTGTAAAAGATGCACTTTATGAGAATGTTTGTTAATTTCTTAATGATGTAGTTTTGGCAGAAATAGGTAAAAGGTGTAAAAGGTATCTAGGTGTTCTAGCAACTGTAGTTTGGTTTTGTGTGTGTGTCGGGGGGGGGGGGGGGGGGAGCTGGCTCTGTCCAAGGGGTAGTGCTTGTTGTTTGGTTCAGTAGCAATGCTCAATCATCTCCTCCCCCGACCCCCTCCCCCACACACACACCAAGGTTTTACGGTATGTATTTTCCAAAAAGAAGATTTCAAAGATTTTAACTGATATATTATGACTCCGTAAATGGCAGATCCCAAATGATTGTTAGGCTGTGATATAGCACTTCAAATGTTAAAGCAATGATATGTTTGCTTGGTTTCTATTTCATTAGTCTGCTAATCACACCAGACAATCCACTGTGGATAGGGGCGTGGTGGCTTGGTTTCCTAGTGGCAGCCGTAGTTGTGACCATCCTGGCAGTCATCATTATGGGATTCCCTAAGACACAACCAGGTGAGACTAAACAAGCAGGCTTTATTCATTTCTGGTTCTCACTGTTTTTCCTTGGCCCCTGTCCTGTCATGCCTGTACATTACAGTTTTATACTAAGGTATATCAGAATTTTGTTGGTCCACACCAAATCAGTTTTCATATCCTGGTGATGGCTGTCACTTAATTATACCCAAATATAGGCCTACAAGTGGATTGAGCAGGGGGATAACAAAACAAGGGCATAATGTACTTTTTGTCTAACCCATTGAGGACAGGTTGATTTTGCTATAAACACGCATTACCCACAGACATCTTCCCGAGTATACCCAGGACTAGGTCTTCAGCAGGTTAAAAAGTAAAATTTTATGGAATTCTCTTTATATCATTTTCCATACATCATGATGTTTACAGATCCCAAATTAGAAAATCTTATATAAGCCTGCAAATGTACTAAGTAAACTTATACATTTAGTTAAAATTTTAGCAGACCCAGGGGTGACCTCGTTAGGTCTGGCCTCAAATTGGTAGCCAGTTTTTACATTTTGATCTTTATTTTGAAAATGTGTGATCAAATTTCCCAAAAACTTTGCATGTACAGTCAACCTCGGATACCTCGACGTCGGATAAGCCGAATATCGCTTACCTCGGGTGCAAAATGAAAGTCCCGATTGTTCCTATGGAGCTTCCGTGTATTAAAATTCGCGTAGCTCGAAGAAAATAACTCGAAGTTCGTTTACCTCGAAGTGAAATCTAATGTCCCGATCTTAATTAACTTATTGTTTTTCCCAGCATATTGCTCGAATCGAAATTGCAACATCACTCAGCATCTCCGATTAAGCGCGCGTGGACAGCTGAGACATGTCACAAATCTTTTCACACTCGACTGTAAATATTCTTAACAATCGCGCGCCCAAAGAAATACCCGGTAGGCCTACACAGCTAACAAGAAAAACCCCCAACACCTACCTACTACACACGTACACGATTATGCACATAGCACCCGTGCCAATGGAGGAGTGCTTACGTTAACACTACGCTCTTTTCTTTAACCACTGTGTTCTGATTTTTGATGGCGATACCGAGTAGTCATACCGTGCGCGTAGATTTCTTAACCGTCGTGGCGCACCTGCTTAGGTGTTGACGGTCCACTGTTCTAACATCAATCTCCTGCGTAGTGCCTATATTTTGACTTTTTTTTGGCCTTTCACGAAGTTTGTTTCATTCATTTATTCTTCCCCGAGAACGCAAGCTCTGAATTTTTTTTTTTTTTTCCAGCAATGCGATTATGAAAATAGTGTGGTATATGATCTGGAAGTATAGGCTGAGCATGATAAAGAATGGAATAGACAGGGCTCCACACTGACTTTATTGGGTCACCAATGTCATTGATTTTTATTTTTTGGTGATCGAGAGTAAAATCTGCTGACTAAAAAAACAAAAAAAAAAAAAAAAAACCCGAGGAAAACATTAGAAAAACTAAATCGGCCCTACTAAACATAGAAAAATTAATATTAAGCATTATTGAAGTGAGACAGATGCCCATGTCTTAAACAAATGAACAGAAAATTCAATCATCTTATTCTGTGTTTTAAGATTTAGCAATTAGGCGTAGAGATTACTATAAAAGTTGATGCTTATACTAGGAGCTTAAAACTTACGTTTGAAATGAGAAAGCATTTGCTGACATTTGTTAGCATTCGAAAGTTACCGTTATCATTTTATTGTAAAAGCAATCATCCAACATATATTAGTATGTATTGTTAGCACCTTACGGAGCCGAATATAACCGTTAATCATTTTTAAATGTAAAAGCAAGCAACCGACATTCATTTTAGCATCTTAGCGGAGCTGAATGCTATCCTTATCCATTTCCAAACGTGAAAGCAAACATCCGCTATATGTTTTAGCATCTAACTGAGTGGGTTAATACCGTTAATCATTTCCAAATGTAAAAGCAACAATCTGTTATTTATCCTTGCATAGTAGGGAGCAGAATATTACGGTTATTCATTTCAGACATCCGACATTTATTTTATTATCGTATCCGGAGCCGAAAGGTACTGCTGTCCACTTCCGAGAGTGAAATGAATCATCTGACAATTATTTTATCATTGTACGGAGCCGAATGTTACTGTTTTTCATTTTTGAACGTCAAGGCAGACATCAGACATTTATTTTACCATCAAACGTAGCTGAATTACCATTATTAATTTCGAAATGTAATAGCAAATATCCAATATTCTTTTAACAACGTATGGGGCAGAATGTTACCGCCATTCATTTCCAAACATGCCAAACGTAAAAGCAATCATTCGACATGTATTTTTGATAACTTGCGGAGCTGAATGGTATTGCCATTTACTTTCAAACGTAAAAGCAAACATACGGCATTTATCTTATCATCGTACGGAGTTTGATGTTATTGTTATTCATTTCAGAACATTAAAGCAAATATTCGACATTTATTTTACCATCTTCCGGAGCTAAATGTTATTGCAATTTACATGTACTTTCAAATGTAAAAACAAACATCCAGCATTTATTTTATCATCGTTAGGAGTTGAATATTATTGTTACTCATTTACGAACGTCAAAGCAAACATCAAACATTAATTTTACCATTGAACGCACTTGAATGTTGCTGTTATTCATTTCGAAATTTAAAAGCAAACATTAGAAAGTTATTTTAGCATCGTATGGAGCAGAATATTACTGCTATTCACTTCCGAACATAAAAGCGATCATCTGACATCTATTTTAGCATCTTCCGGAGCCGAATGCTATTGCTATTTCCTTTCGAAAGTATAAGGAAACACCCGACATTTATCAAACCATCGTATGGAGTTGAATATTAGTTTTTCATTTCCGAACGTCAAAGCAAATATTCGACATTTATTCCAGCGTCTTCCGGAGCCCAATGTTATCCTTCATTTTCGAACGCAAAATCAAATATCTGACATTTCAATTAGTTTTAGCACCATGCGGAGCTGAGTCTTATCGTTATTCATTTCCAAAAGTATTGGCAAACATCCGACATTTATTTTAGTATCATACCGAGTCGAATATTACCGTTATTCATTTCCAAAATTAAAAGCAAACATCTGACATTTATTTTAGCATCTTACGTAGCCGATTATTACCGCTCTTCATTTTCAAAAGTAAAGGCAAACATTCGATTTTTTTTTTTTAGTGGCGCGATCGGGCCACCAAAATCTTTATTTCTGAAATTTTAATTTCAATTCCGATTTTCATTCAATTCATTCATATAAAAGTCGGTTCAATTCCAATTGACAAGCATGCAAACAATCAGTAGGCACTACAACAGATACTATGTTGAACAACGATAAACTTCGGATAAGTCGAAGAAAATTTGACGTACGCGTACCTCGAAATTCGCGTACCTCGAACCATTTTCTTCAGTCCCGACGAATTCGAGGTATCCGAGTTTGACTGTATTATCACTGGTATGATAGTAGAATTATATAGATGGATACCATGCCCCCTGGAGGTCCCCAAAGCCTTCCATGTTTGCTATGTTTTCCTTAGGTAATATTCTGTAAGAATGCATGGAAGGCGAGCTTGTGATTCTCTGATGAGCTAGACCCACTGAGTCCATTGTTTCATGGAAGTGCTGTTTTCTCAGATCAGAGTCCATAGGGTCATCATGGGCACGCACTTGTTCCAGTTCTGTTTAGTAGATGGCTAGGCTACCTGTTCATATGATATATTAAAGTGGATTATCTGAAAGATATTTTAGGTACCTGGGTATAGACTTGCAGTCCACCTGTCGGCAATAGTTGATCATAGATTTATTGAAATGACTGGAAAGGCAAAAAAAAAAAATCCAAATTAGATGTCAATATAGCTAAAGAACATCGTCTCCCTTTTGGACAGCAATATTGTAATAAAATAATTTTTTAAAGTAATTTTTCAAAGCATGAATTCCGCATGATCTGGAGGCAAATTTCAGCTAGGTGTTTTTCTATTAACAGAATCGGGTATTGGTAATATTGATGACAGGTACTTGTGTATTGTTCCGTATTATTTTTGTAGATTTTTACTCACTGAATCTATCTTGCTCAGAACTAAGTACGCAGACAATGTTATCTGTGTAGACTTGTGCTTTTGTGCCTCAGTCTCTTCTCTTGAACAGTCAACTCGTGCTAGAACTACGTGTAGAAAGTAACGGAACCCTACTCGTAAATCAAACATTTAAACTGACATCACATAGGCCTACATGGAATATAGACCTAGATCTAGGTGAATGTTTCAGTTTCAGTTTTTAGTTTCACTACATTTCACTACATTTCCTTGAACAAAAAAAAAATCACATTATTTGCATAACAAACATAAAAGAATTGTAGATTGAGCAAACTCTCTCAATTTTTCAGCATTTAACCTGAAATTTCATACATGTGACTGCTTTAATAGCGATGTAGAAGTGCCAAACCTCATCTTTTGTCAATGTCAAAAAATGTGTTGCCATAGTAGCAGCATTTTTAAAGAAAATATATTATTGCAAGTGGATTTTGCTCACTACCTTAGATTTTCAGCATTCGAATTGAGTTTTGGCAAATGTACCAGAGATTGATTGAGCAAAGCACATCTTTAATCAATGTTGAACAATGCATTTTCTATGGTAACATATTTTTCAATAAAGAACATACTAAATTACAAGTACCAGTATTAAGGAATGAGCTTACACCCTCAGGTTTAGGTGGGGGTATTAATCACTTTCATTGATACATGTAGTTCTAGTTTTTAGGATTTTTTTTCAGAGCAAAATTAATCCTTTGTTGACCATGTTGAATGTTAGCCTTTTTGAAATATATATACATGTATAAAAAAAAGAAGTAATAGCTGTTAATTGAGACATGATGGAACCTGCCTGCATGCATTATTCTTGAAGCATAATTGTTAAAAAGGAAGGTTATAAGTATGCTATCCAAGGAATGTAACAAGTTTAAGTGGGGCTGCCGCTCACAAGATGAATATCACTTTCATCTTCCTCAAAATACATAGTCACGTTTAAAATAGATAGGTAGTAATCAGTCTTAGATGCAGGGGTTACCATAGACTGTGATGTTGTGTATTGTTTGTCGTTACAGGAAATAAGAAGTTAGCGAACACGCGCAGATCAGAGACACAGAAAGGAAGTGAATACAACAAGCGATCTGGATTTAGGAAAAATCTGCTTGATTTTCCCCGTGCAGTATGCAAAATCATCAGCAATCCTCCTTTCATGGGCATCTGCTTTGCCATGGCATCAGAGTGGTTTGTCATAGCAGGAATGGCAGTCTTCATTCCCAAGTTCTTAGAGGCCCAGTTCAACATGAGTTCCAGTGAAGTAGCAAGAATTATTGGTAAGTCATCTGTTACAATGTTATGACAAAAAAAAAAAAAAAAAAAAAATCCCAGAAATTTCTTGATTTTTAATGGTTTTTTTTTTTTCTTTGTTTAGAATTAATTTTGAATATTTAGATGAAATGATCATAATATTAGTGCCAGGCTCCGGTTTGGACAATTTCCTGAACACACTCAAATCACAACACAGAGCAGCGCACAATTTGTGACCCGCTACAACAAAAGGATCCGAAAGTCGGGGAAGGACAATTTTCTGAAAATGGCATGACATTATTCCCTTACTCGTCTACTTTAATTTCATATATAGCACAACTCATAAAAGTAATCGGTTGTGGAGATGTCGATGATTTTATTAGCGCATGTCAAGTAGTTGAGGAAATCAGAGTTTCGAGAAAAACGCCTTCAAAGTTTTCCTTCTGACGCTATCATGATCAAGGGGAGGCGAGACAGTTTTCACCGCTTGACAATAGAAGGCATGCTCTTAGCGACCTCCGCGATGTTCATTCAAGCTTATCGCCAGCAGTCTATGCACGACCTATCAGTAATAAAGATGCCACGCACTGACCAATAAGATCACTCCCTCGTTGCTAGGGGCAGAGTCTAGCTGCGGTGCTAAATACAAATCTTCAGACTCGTTTCTGTTACGTTGAAAGTCGGAAAATCATGGCCCAGAAAAATGCTGATTTCTTCCTTTCCTTTGATCATTTAGCTTCGAAATTTCGGCAGATAATAGACAAAACATTAGGCTACAAAATTATGCCAAAAACAGAAATCCGATTGTTTTGACCGATTTTGATGATGCGACTTCAAACTTGATTTTCTCGGCTCGACCGTTTGCGACTATAGGATCCTTTTGTTGTAGCGGGTCACATTTGATCTTGTGGCTAACCTAACTTATAGTCAGTTTTAATGGTCACTTTGCTTTGAATGGACATATCTGTCCTTCAAATCATAAGGAATGAATAGTCATGTAATGAATTATCCTCAATAAACATTTTAGTGTATTCAAACAAAATGTTGACTGGTCATCCAATATATAATGTAAATGGTTGTGTAAGTTTGAGTGAGTTTCGTAGATTTCCATTATTGTACAGACCAATCAGGGAAAATGAAAAGAGGAAAAGGCAAAGCTGTGTCATGTGATGTCAGGTTGAGTTTTAGATGAAGAAGCATGAGTAAAGTACTTACTGTTAAAGTGGACATTTTTGAACATTTTGCGCTTCCAGATGCCTAGCGCAAAAATAAAAGCACACAAATATTTTTGCATGCAGTACTTTCCTGTAGTTAATGTCCTGATTCTTCGGAATTAAAAACACACAAAATTTGTCAAACCAGCTGAGCGCAAAAAATTACTCCCGCAAAAATATCCCCTTGTACAGTATATGATAGGTCGGACGGATGGGATGGGTATGTACTGGTATGTGTGTGTACATGTGAATATATGCATCTAGAGGGGTGATGGGCACAAGAGGGAAGGACATACTATGTAATTCTAAAAGAAGTTCAAATTAAATATTCTACATTAGTGACTGAGCACTGTTATCCATAGATAAAAACTGAACTTTGTCTACAAATTATTAAAGTGATTAGTCTATAATGTCATAATTTGAAACATTTTTATGCATTTATGTGTCAGTCAATCAAATGGTCCATTCAAAGATATTAAGCATGAATAATATTTCATGAAATTGCAAATAAGAGTTTAAGCCTGCCCCAGTTATTACAATTTCCAACCTCACAGAAGAGATTTGTACATCATAAGTGAGGAGAATACCATTCTCCTTTCTATTTAAAAATCCCTACCAAAACTCATCAAACACGCCTGATACTTGTGACATCATTAAATGGAGTCAGCAAGCAAAAGCAGACTAAATCCTACAATGCATGGGTACAAAGGTGTAACTGTTTTTCCTTGGTGAGCATTTTATTATTTGATATTTACCTGTTAGTGGGACAAATGCCATACCAATGCAAAGTGAATCTAACACTTTTCCGTGTCATTTGAATGATCTGCTTTAACCCTATTCTAACTGGGCTATTTGAGACCAAGTTTTTACTGGGGGGGGGTCAATTTGACCCCCCCTTCAGATCTCGGCCGCCGATCGCGCGATCACCGCAAAATTTTGCCTGAACATAGAGCCGGATGTCAACTACAAGATTACATGGTCATACAATAGAAACATTTTGATTTCATATTTTTTAATAAATTAATTATGCAAATTAACGCATGAAATCATATTTTCACCTATAACTCCATCAAAAAGACTGAAGGATTTTTAAATTTTTGTGTCAGAGTTCCTCAAGACACATCAAACAATTTTCTAGTAAAAAAATAGTGCAATCAAAATCATTTTCTTTTGTTTTTTATTGTTTTGTTAATTTCTTATGTATTTTATTGTTTTTTCGATCTTTTGTTTTCTATTGTTTTTTTGCCAAAATTTGTTGGAGGCACTTTTTCAAGCTTATCTACATTAGAATTGATTTATTTCAATGGTTAAAAGTTGAAATAATCTAATTTATATCAATTAAACAAAAAAACACAGTTTGCATTGGATTTGCACACGAAATCATGAATTCGAGCGTTTTTCGGGTTGACATGCATATGCAAAACATTGCATAACTTCAGAACGGTGTACCCAGACATCGCAAATTTGGTATCAAAATATGCGGGAGACTCGAATGAAAAAAGTCATGAAACGACGCGGCAAAATCTTTGCGCGTTGCGGAATCATAGCGCGAAACGTCGAGGGGGGGGGTCAATTTGACCCCCCCCCCCCCAGTTAGAATAGGGTTAAAAACAACAGTAATGACAATCTTTCAAACACTTTGGCAAAAGTCATTGTCAGCTTTCGCTTGGCCTTGCTATTAAAGTACTGTTTAAAGGGACATTCGAGACGATTTTCATAATTTCACATCATGTAGTACATAAATCGACAACTCCATGTATAGATTTGTGGAATTTTTTGTGGTTCTTGAGCAGAGAAACAATACTTTGAAAAACCTTAAACAAATTACACTGAACAAGGATGATGACATAGGAGGTTCACATATTTCAGAAATGTAGCAGTGTAATTCCATTACAATACCACTTGCTTGCGAGTTCACCTGTGTATAATCTATGCATGCCTTCTTCTTTTGTTCTGCTTCCTTGAGCCCCAACTCATGCGTTCTTATGGTGACTCAGCCATGATATTATCCTTGTTCATTGCAATTTGTTCTAAATTTTGAAAATATTCTTATTCTTCATCCCAATTATCACAAATTCTGAAACTCTGTACTCAGTATAACTAATTTATAGTGTACAAATGTAAAAATCTGAAAATCATCCAGAGGTCTCCTTTATTAAGTTATGCATTCAGCCATGCTGCTGCGCAGGGTGGTTTGCTGTTCATTTTTATACATTCACCATTGTTAGACAGGCTTTTCAAACTCGAAAATGCGATGGCCCTTGCATTCTAAAATCTTAAATTATACCATTCCAGTGATGGTTTCTAAGCTGGGCACTAGTAAAATAACATTCTGTGCCACCTTTTGTTTCGAAGAATATCACAATTAGGGTAATTCAACCTCTTCTAATTTAACCTCTTCTTCAGTAGCAATGAATGCACTTATGACTTGTGTTTTAGCTGTGACACATCGTCTGCTTCTGTGAGATTGGCCCACTTTGTGACTTGTGTAAAACCTTCACCGAATTTTCCTGAATCCATCTGAAATGCTTGCATTACCACAGACATCGTATAAATTTTTTCTTTGCTCTTGTTGCATGTCCCGTTGTGGAATGAGCAAAAGTCTTACATTTTGTCCTTTTCAAGATTCTAGCATAAACACAGCATATGAATTTGTGCCAAATGGTAATTTTCTATGAATGGTCACTTTAAGTCATCTTTTCATGAATATGTGTGTATCCTGTCTGTCTAGGTGTCATGTCCATCACTGCTCAGCTCAGTGGTGCACTGGGAAGTGGTCTTATCATCAATAGACTGGACCTCAGGTTTAAAGGGCTGCTGAAGCTGTGTCTAGTGTGTGTATCCATTTCCATCCTTGCAGCACTGGCCTTCACCATGCATTGCCCTATGGTTCCCTTCTCTGGGGTCACTCATGGAAAATCTGTCAAGTATGTTTTCTCTCTCTGATCCCCATATCTTCATAATTCTCTTTTGTCATAAATGGGTGCATATATCAAGCCCCAAGTGTGAAAGAAGGTGACTTAAGTTATTCAAATTAGTTGGTCAGGTGACTGGACATTATATTTTGGGGTTGTCCACCATTCACCCAAGCTTCAGTTTGGATGATGTAAGAAAAACCCTGGGATGGATCTCCAAAAAATTTGGCACATGAAGTGAAGATGCACTGATAACGTGTGTCATCTGCGGACATTCTACGAGCATATTATGGGTGTTTCACTGGTAAAGAACGGTGTCGATACAGCCAACATCCGTGTAGCTGGTCAGTTCTGTGGGCATGGGAGTGAGCTACACCTATATGAGCAAATTGCATGCATACTGAGAAGATTCAGTTACTGCTTTCTGCTGATTAGTTGAGGGTTGGCTGCGGCCAAGGTAGTGACATTCTATGAGGACCTCTGCCATATAAATAGTCCTACAGAGGGATCCCTTCACTGAGTTGTTAGCCCTCATGTGCCTGACACGTAGGTCACATGGAGTACACCTAATTAGAAGATGAATAGCACACATCCAGCAGACTTAGACACATATGAAACTTGCCAAAATCCTTGTCTGCCCACAGAAATTATCCTGCTTGCTGGAAAATCCCTACACACAACAAACCCACATAGCTTGCCCAGAAAGATGTGACAGGGCCTAAACTTGGCTGTGGGTAAATAGGACTTGCATGCGCACCTCCTGGCAAGTATGGGTGAGATATATGCAAGGGTCTGTCATGTGTGGGCCATCTGCAGGAACCTCAGGTAGTAAAAATTGTTCCCAGCATAAGTCACACACAAGCCTTGCTCAGAAAGGTGTGACAGGGCCTTTGGTTTGTTAGTGCTGACATGGAAAGTGAAAGGCGAGACCATGCAAATATGATTTTCCATGCTGAGGAAGATTGCTTGTGGTCAGTTTCTATTTTTTATTAATTTTTTTTTTAAGAGATATACGTAGCTTCATGGTGAAGAGATAGCTTCATGGTGAAGCAAGGTAATTTGCAATGTATTTATGGAATAAGTAGTGGCTGATATTGAAAAGCAATCATTTATAAGGAGAGCCTCTACAGTCCTGTGCAAACTGCACTCATCCCCATGAACCAAATATTCTGTGTTGATTGATATACTTTAATGTCTTTCTCTTGTGTCAATCTCCACACCTAGGTCAATGTATTCTCAGGGGGAAGACATGTTTTCCCTCCCCTGCAACTCTCACTGTGTCTGTAGTTCCAAGCCTTTTGAGCCTGTCTGTGGGAGTGATGGTGTGATGTACTACTCCCCCTGCCATGCAGGCTGTACAGAGGAAGCCTCAGAAGACAGTCCATGGGTGAGACAGCAGTATTACCAGTCAGTCAGTTATATCCCTTCTTTATTATGGTTTGTTTGTCTCATTTGATAGACCTTGCAGAACACTGCAGAGATAGGAATCTTGCTGTAAGCTTATTTGCTCATTTGCTTTCTGAAGAGGTAATTGTCATCAAAAGATCAGGTATAGTCTTTAGGTTATTGTGGAAAGCTGTAAAAGGGACACATAGATTTTAACCCTTTGAGGACGGTTTGATTTTGCTACAACACGCATTTCCCATAGACCACTGCCCGAGTATACTCGGGACTCATCCTCAATGGGTCAAACTACACGTACCATCAGAAATTATGTTACACCCCAAGTTTAAAGAAAAATGGTAAAATCAAGTTAAGGAGAAATGGATTAATTTGCTACTCTCTGTGTGTTTGATTTTTCTATAAACGCTTCTTAATCCCTAAACTTGTATTCCAGGTTTATCAAAATTGCCAGTGCTCGATGGAAGATTACACTGTGCATGTCTACAGCAGTAAAGAAGGCATGGTTACTGTGTCATCCGACAATAAATCTTCCTATGGAGCATACATGTACCAAGACTCTTCACTCCATACCCCATCATTAGAGGATGGGACAGCACTTCCAGGCCGTTGCTTCACATCCTGCCCCTACAAGTGGCCATACATCATCATGCTGTGGGTCTTTTTCTTTGTCAACACTTTTGCCATTGTACCAGCCTGGGCAGGTAGTATAAGGTAGGCAAGATTTTTGTGTAACAGTTCAGTATTTTATGCAATACCCCCAGGTACTCTAGTTTGTCTGTAGAGAGGATGTGATCACTTCATTTAGCAGTGCAAGTACAGGCCAGTCTAGCTTTGTGAGCAGCATAGATTCACACTGGTCTACACTAGCCAGCATGCCTAGGAGGAGAGCATTTCTGTGATTTACATGATAAAAGTACAAAAAGATAATATATACTACATAAAAGGTGACCCTGGACCCCACCTTTTTTTTTTTTTTTTTTTGCATATTACAGAAAAACACAATAGGGTCTAACCACTTGGGGCACCCCACATTTTTTACCCCCGAAGTGGCTCTAGAAAAATGTGGTTATTCTAAAGTTTTGTTGTTGTTGTTGTTGTTGTTTTTTTTTTTTTTGCTGTCAAAGCCAGAAGTTGGACAAGAATACCAGAAAATTGTTGCTCACTGAATTTTGTTGTTGTTGTTGTTGGTGTTGTTGTTGTTGTTGTTGCTTGTAAGCTGATGAAACCTGGAAGTGGCACCAGAAAAATAAACACACGTTCATGTACATCAGGCAGTGAGTTGATCGAGAGAGAGAGAGTGTTTGCTTCACATTGCCTCATGCATTTGGCTATAGTGACTTGTGAAAATGCACAAGAACATGGGGTTGAGAGTCAGGGCAAGGTGAGGAGAAACCTAGAGTTGATAAGTCAAAGCTCTAAACACTGCAGTGCATCAAGTGTGTAGTCTTACACAGACACTTGGCACCACAGACATGACACTTGCTATGTACTTTCATGTCTAAGGTGGTATATTAGGACCCAGAAGTACCAACATGAGGAGGGGTGGGGAGCAGCAGCCCCCACATTTTGGCTCTTCTTTAAGAAAACATAACAAATAATAACAAAGCCAAAAAAAAAAATGTTTACAAAATCTGAAAAGTGAAAATAGATAAAAATTACATGTGTGTCAGTGTTTGATTTGATTTGAGTTTTGCTTTATGCTTGTGCAGTAGTATTTAAATGTTTTGTCACTCATTGTTGACATTGAAGGTAAAAAATGGAGTATTTAAGATATCTGTATTGTATATAAGGTTACCTGGAAGCTTAATGCTTTATATCATTTTTTCATATTTACTATTTTTGAACTTACTTCAGTGTCTGATATAGTAAGCCATTTTGCATGATCATATTGAGTCAGTGTAGGAAATGCAATAACTTATCCCATCAAACAGTCTACATACACCTGCCTTTCTGCAACACTTATGCATTTTGTGAAAGACATTGGACAGTGATCAATTTGCAAGGCCTATCTCATCCTATCCCATAACTAGTCACCATCAAGTTATACAAAATGACACTACAGTCTATATATTAGTTCAGCGCAAATTGCATTTCCTAAATTGACTCGATATGATCATGCAAAATGGCTTTCTACATCAGATACTGAAGTATGTTCTAAAATAGATTTAAAAAAATGAAGAATACACATTGGAAAGCATAAAAATTGGTCTTAAGCTTATCTTGCACCTTTAGATTTTTAACCAAGTCCAACACTTTGAAAAAAGAATAGCTCAAAGCTGCTTAACACTGAAACCTTGTGGGGAGGGTCATCTCCTTCTAATCAAAAGTTTATACAACTGTTTTATCATCACAGCTATTCATTGTCATGGGAACTGGTTCCACAACTTTGGGCAGTTTGTCACTACAAAAACATTTCTAACGATGCAAGTATGCATATTGTAACAATTCCCCCGCTGATGTGTGGTGCAAAGAGTTCTGAAATTGTGTGGACACTTGCAATGCAATGACAAAAGACAATGTCATTAACATTTTGGTGTTTGATCTTGAGTTCCATCTCAAATTCAGTGGAAATAGTCACTGTTGTCATGCCCATATTAGTTCATCAAGCTGAATTATCCAGGAAATGTTTTGAAAGTTTAAAAAACAAAAACAAAATTCTTCATCATGATGGCCACCAAATGTTGATGTATTAAATACTGTAAATTCTTTGTCATAACACATCATGCTCAGAGATTCAACTTACCACATTATCATGAGAACCACAAAATCTTACATAGAAGTAACTTACTTCATTTTAACATGTCACAATATATGTCATCATTTGTGATGATAGTGGCAGTAGTATTAAAGATCAGTTAGCATTGGAATAATATTGAGCTGAAATATGGTTTGCCCAGCTCAGAAGAGAATCCCTGTAACATATTGTGTGTAGCTTTATTACTGATCTCTGTGTCAGTACATACAAAGCCAAATAATCTTGACTGCAGTCAACTGGTAATAAGAGCATCTGCTGCGCGATGCACACATTCACTGACCAGTGCTATCTGTGGTTTTAAAATGTTCTACAGTGGCCAGCGAATGAATTGGGCCACCCATGAATCCCTGCAAATGCCATGACACATAGTGGGGGTTGTTTTATCTTTTAGGGTCAAAGGGCATGCAAGCTGTCCCTTTCCCAGAATGATTCCGTTTATAAAATACCCAGTACTCAGAAACTTCTTGATGGGTTTGTAATTGTTTTAACTCACTTGCACAGATGGGCTCTTGTGAGTTATTGTGCTTGTTTGCCATCTGGCATCTGTCATGCATTGTTCATAAACGTTTAATATTGTCATTTTCTGGAAGAGTGGGGACTGGATTTTGACTAAGCTTGACAGGAATCATCAGGGGAGAGGGGGTTCATTTGGAAATTAACATCTTTATCACTTCTCTCTCTCTTATGTCCATGATTTTCCAACCTTCTCCTTCACCATCTCCAAAGATGTGGTCATCTTTCTGCTCTCACTGACTTCCAAACTCTTTACCCGATTCTCACTCTATTATTCCTTTGAATACAATGTTGTACTGTCTCTGTATCCTATCCTCCCACATCTATTGGTGCAACTGCAACTTTCAGCTCACTACTGTCCTACTGTCATTATTTGCCTTCCTTGGACACTCTCCATATGTCTCTCCCTTTACTCTTTCTCAAATCTTTTTTTTGCCAAGCAACAGTCCTCTCAAGGACTTCATACAACTTATGTCACCACAAACCTCTTAATACTCATTTACATCATAATGCATCCTTTCAAACAAGACATGAATAACATATTGTATTCAACTACAAGACATCGTCCTTTACTCTTTGATAATCATTTGTAGTAGCTAAGAGTGAATCCACAACACACTGAAATACATAATTTTCCTTTGTAAGGTGTGTGTCCTACTCTCAACGCTCCTTTGCTCTGGGGGTCCAGACTGTGATATATGGTCTCGGTAAGTATCAGTGGAAGTTTTGATGTATACAGGGTCGTGTCCTCACAGGTATTCAAAGTATTAAAATTCGGAAAGGAAACACTGATGTTATTCTTTTGTCAAGGAGAATCATATTCTCAGTGCATTGAGAAAGCGTGTAATGAATACATCAGGTTATTTTTGATACAATGTTTCAAGTAGGCCTACAGACCTTACCCTGACAACATCAGGACAACATCCGGAGAATAAAATTCCTCTCCTCAGGCAATAAAACTGCAGGAGAGAGCAAGGGGTACCATCTTAACAGACACACACCAAAAACCTTCTCCGGGTATGTTTCTATAATGACCTACCTGTTCATGCGCAAAGGGGTTGTGGTTACAATCCATACACAAGATCAGTGCACCATGTGTCATTATTCTGTCTGGGCCAGTGCTGTTTATAAAGAGAGTCTGGCCAACTTGGTTTTCAGCTTACGAATTTTGAAGCCTGTATTTGGTCAATCGGTTGCCTCGTGACCTATGTGGAGCCATGTCATTACCAAAGAGAGCACACATGCAGTGCCCATTGAACTAAGCTCTTCTTGGCTTACTCAAATTATGATGTCTGAGCATACCCGCTAACTCTCTAAATATGTAATGCACTGAGCCCTGGTGTTGACATGGCATCCAATTTAGCAGTTGGCCAGACTCTCTTTATGTATGGTACTCTCTTTATATACGTATGCACTATTGTGCATGTGTGTTGAGTGTTTCAGTGGAATGATACTGCAAGAGCATCTTAACAGGATTGTCAGGGTGTTGTCGCTGTAATGCCAGTGCGATGTAGGGGTAATTACCCTTGCTGGCTAGGGTAGAATTTGGCAAAAGTTGCCTTGACAATGTCCAACCAACATTTTTCATTCACCGTCTTTACAGGCAGGGTAAAAAAAGATTGTCTGCATGATGTCACGGTAACTCTGGTTCAAAAGGCTCTGTTGACACAGGGTTGCAGTCATCATGAATGCTCCAGAATGCTGAAATGCATTTTGCAAGAGATTGTTATGGGCTATGTATTGCACCCATGCACTGAACATTCCCAGTATGCCAGCTGAATGTGGCCTTTTCCAGCAACTTTTACTCAGAGTGCAAGCATTCTTAGAATGCAAAATTGCACCATTTTTTCTCTCTTTTTTTTTTTTTCATGAAGAATGGCCTCACAACCAAGGGAGCTCATCAAGTTTGGATTTTAATTCATATGAAATGAATAGTGCCTTGAAGTTTTACTGAGGAAACATTTCATATCCAGAATCAAAGAGAGTGCATGCTATAAATCACTGCAGTACCCGCATGTCATTTCTCAACATCAATTTCCTACCTTCACTTCCACATGCCTCTCACCTAATTTTTTTTTTCTGCAATCTTCAGTATGCATCTCCAATGCCAGGACAAGGGTGTATACAATTGTGTGTTAACATGTGATCCATAACTTATGCATCATGCACATTTTGGCCTGTGATGGGTGTATGGAGCCTGTATTTTTTATGCCTCCACGAAGTGGTGCCGGAGGCATTATGTTTTCAGGTTGTCCGTCCTTCCGTCCGTCCGTCCGTCCGTAATGAATTTTGTGGACAGCGTAACTAAAAAACCTTTTGAGGTATCCTAATGAAACTTTATTGGGGGTGAAGTTGTGCCTATCAACTCTTGGGTGCACATGCTCAAGGTCAAAGGTCAAAAAGGTCAAGGTCAAATACGTAAAATTTCACTATTTCCACCATATCTATGCAATGCCTGAAGATATTTTCTTGAAACTTAGTGTATACATGTATTACCCAATTAAAATTCTCTGGTGAAAGTTTGGGGTCATGAGGTCAAAGGTTAAAAGGTCAAGTAAAAATCTTAAAACTTCACTTTTTTCTCCGTAACTTGGAAATTGTTCAAGGTATCTTCATGAAACATGTAGTATATGTACATATACTGACTGGCAGTGATTATCTACAGAATTGAGGGTTCATGGGGTCAAAGGTCAGGGGTCAAAGGTCAAGGGCAACACTTCAAAATTTTACTATTTCCCTCATTTATGCAATGCCAGCAGGATTATTTTCTTTCACACTTGGTGTATGTATGTATAACCTAATAGAGATTCTCTGGAAACTTTCTCTTTTTTTTTTTTTGTTGCCTCAAAGGTCAAAAGGTCAAAGATCAAGGGAAAGTGCTGAACTAACTTTTTCCTCCATATCTCGGAAGTGGCTCAAGTTATCTTGAAACTTTCTACATACTTATGCATGTTCTACCTGACAGTGATTATCCTATGAATTTTAGGGTCAAAGGCCAGATGAAAATGGTAACAATGTACTTTTCAATACAGAAATTGCACTTTTTCTCCATACCTTGAAAATTACTCAATGCATAAATTACTCAATGCATTAACTTATGAATGGGTCAAAGTCAAGTTAAAGTCCTTAAATCCCCAAATACATGCTCTCCTATTCATCCAATTAAACCTAGGTCAAGGAAGGTAAACATTCAACACATTTGTGACAAACTTGTCATTTTAATATTTTACCAATTTTGTGAAAATGTAATCACACATTGTCCACATGTACTATAGACCTATTAGGAGAATCATGCATTATGGCAGAGGCATACCAGTCGCCTTAGCAACATTTCTAGTTTTTTCCAGTTGTAATATTTGCTGCTTGAAAAGGATTATTTTGCACTACCTTATGCACTAGTCTAATGTAATGGATGTAGCAGCATATTGTGTGTTGGGAGATTTTCATGGTTCCATAATGAGAGCACCATATTAGGGGAATATAAAACATCTATATTTCCTGACCTCTCCTCATTATATTAGGGTCATTGTACTAAAAGTAATTGTGATATATGTTATAATGATATACTCATGAGTTGTATCAAAATGTCCTGTTACTTTTGTCTCTTCAGGGAGCGCACCTTCATCCATTGTCTTTGGGCTGTTCATCGACAAGGCCTGTGTAGTATGGGAGGCTCTTTGCGGTATCACCCAGATATGTTGGCTGTATGATAACCACATGTTTGCCTACACCTTGCTTGGACTTACGCTGGTGTGCAAGTTGCTTTCTATTTTATTTTTTGGAGGTGCACATTTTCTCTACAAGCCTATTTTGAACAAAGAGGATGATGGTGAAAAAGATGACAAAGAAGAAGACGTGTGAAATTGGACCCCTTATCATTGCTGTTCAAGAAGTGCTTTATTGGAATTTCTGAAATAGATGCTACAAAAGTGATGTTATTTCTCATGTCTAGAGGCTGTCATACATCAAATGAAACAAAGTGGAACAGTAGTGTAATTTTTAAAAAGTGAGATATAATGAATGCTTGTGAATCAGGTAGAATGCGTACCGTACCATTTTTAGTGGCATCGTAACACCAACTTGTCCAAAAGCGTAGTACACCAGAAGTTGACATGAGAGGAGTGAGTCTAACACACACTACACCATAAAAAGATTCACTTGTCTTTATTGGAGACGCCTCTATGTAGCATAAGCACACAAGGCTGAATGACCCCATCGCTATGATGCGCCTGATATGATCGACCTCTATAACTAGAAGGCATTATGTTTTCGGGTTTGTCCGTCCGTCTGTCTGTCCGTCCGTCCTTCGGTCCGTAAGCAATTTTGTGGACATTGTATCTAAAAAACTGTTGGAGGTATTCTAATGAAAATGGGCATGTGTATGTATGAGTGGGCGAAGTTGTGCCTATCAACTTTTGAGCATATATGCTCAAGGTCAAAGGTCAAAAGGTCAAGGTTGAATGCTCAAAATGTCACTATTTCCCCTATATCTATGCAATGCGTGGAGGTATTTTCTTGAAACTTGGTGTATACATGAACTACCAAATAAAGATTGCCCAGAGAAAGCTTTGGGTCATGAGGTCAAAGATCAAAGGTCAAGGGTCAAAGCTCAAGTGAAAATGTTAAAATTTCACTTTTTCTCCATATGTCAAATATTTCAAGGTATCTTCATGGAACTTAGTATATATATGCATGTACTGAATGGCAGTGATCATGTAGGGAAATTGGTGGTTATGGGTCAAAGGTCAAGGTCAACTCATAATTTCACCATTTCCCTCTTATCTATGCAATGCCTGCAGGATTTTCTTGAAACTTAGTGTATGCATGTATTGCCCAATAGAGATTCTCTTGAAAGTTTTTTTTTTTTCCATAAGGTCAAAGGTCAAGTGAAAGTGCTTAAATGCACTTCTTCCTTGAAAGAGTCAAAAGTCAAGTAATCCTCAAATCCCCAAATACCTGCACTTGACAAAGAGTGAACATTCAACACTTTGTGATGAACCTGTCATTTTGATATTTTGCCAATTATGTGAAACTGTCATCACACATTGTCAAGACATGGTATTATAGACCTATTAGGAGAATATTGCATTATAGTGGAGGCATACCAGTCGCCATAGTGACATTTCTAGTTCTTTTTTTTTTTACTTCAAACTAGTCTAGTTTTCAATTCAATAGTTTCAATTCAATTCAATTCAATGTTTTATTTCATTTTTCGACAAAAAAGATATGAACATCACTTTTTTGATAACAGAAATTAAGGTGCGTAAAGTATAACATGAAAGAATGTATATACAATGATTGTACCACCTTATAATAATTATACACTATCATATAACTCAAGTGATTAGAAGTAATTATACAGTATGCAAAATTCGAGAAATGGAGGGACCCACTAAGAAGACAAAGCTTGTAGATTGTGGGCCCCTCGGAGGAAAAACATCAGTTGAGAAAAAAAGCAATAGTCTGGAAGCCCACTAGAAAGATAGATCAACAAAAGCAGACAGATATACAAACAAATAAACATGAAATGAGACTGGAGTAGGAGTAACAATACAATGGAGAGTTGACTATGAGACGAGACAAAATGAGGCAAAGCTAACATAATAGAAAAGAACAGAACAGACAAAAACGTTCTACAGAGACAACAATATCGTGAGAAGTGTGTCGAGAAAGTGAGAAAAAGTGACGCGAGAAAGAACAGGGCAATAGACATATGATCGGAGAAATATCGTAGCATTATATGAATATAGTATACAAGAGCTAAAGTATACTTGGCAATCAATATGTGAAAACGTAGGTTCTTAGAAAAAAAGTTATAACAGCTCGTTAATTCTATTCAGTAGAATAAGGTTGCAATAAAGAAACTTTCAATTTCCTCTTGAATGAGTATATTGAGGGGGCATTTTTGATATCAGGATGCATGGATTCTAATAGCTCGGGCCAGTATAAACAAATGTGTTCTTTGCTAAAATCATACGGAAAAGAGGTAAATGATATTCGTTAGAGCGTCGAGTTGGATATTCATGAAATGACTGATTTTTTAGGAACATGGAATGGAAAACATCATGAAGAAGGTTATTGTTGTACATATACATAAATTGACCTAAATTGAATAAAAACAAATCTCCAAATTTTAACAACTTATTAGAGGCAAACAGTGCATCTGTATGAGAACGTATGGGAGAATAACAAATGACACGAAGAGCTTTCTTTTGCAAAAGGAACACTCTGTCCAACAGATTTTGGTGCGTGTTGCCCCAGACTAAAAGTCCATAATTAAGGTAAGGCAATATCAATGAGGAGTATAACATAAGTAATGATTTTTTAGGTAAACACAATTTTAGTCTATTAATAACGCCTATATTACGTGAAATTATATTGCAAATATAATAGATATGCAATTTCCAAGAAAGTTTCTCATCTAAAATAACCCCAAGGAATTTAAAATGTGAAATTCTTTCCAAAGGAGTGTCATCCAAAACTTTTTATTTATTTTTTGTTTCCATCATCAAAAAGAAAAGAAAAAAAGTTGACATGATCCAAAGTGATACAATTTTTTTTTCATTTCTCTTAAACTCGTCTGATAAAGGATTTTTTTAAATACAATATAAAGTATACACACGAATGATGTCGTAAAAAAGAAACAATGCACTTTGCCATGGCAACAAAAATAGTAAATAATCACAATGATGGAAAACAGTGTTCCACTAAAAAAGCCAAGCTTGTAAGTCGTGGAACACTGGAACAAAACAACAACAGCACCAATTTGTTATATCAATAAAACATATTCATTTTAAATTCTTCTATATACTATTGTACATTTTACTCATTGATGTAATGATGCTGATACTATGAACAATACTTACTAGGATTTTAGAATGCAAACGTATAAACTATGTAACATATCACATTTGTGGCACAGACACTATGGGGCCAGGTATGCCAGGAAAATTGAACGGAAAGGAAGATATGCAATCGGCCACAAAAAACATAACAACAACAATAACACAAAACACAGAAATAACAGAACTTGAAGAAATGCACTCAGACAGATACTGGACAACAAAGAACGAGGAAAAAGAAGCAGGGAAGAATAGAGAAGGAAAAAGGAGAGGGATGGAAAAGGTCTGTGGACACACCACAAAATCTCAAGGAAAAGTGAAACATGACGGGTTTTTTCATTGAACAGAATTAACTGGTATATTTAGAAAACATTTTTTTAGTTTATACTTAAATGTAATTAACTTCACAGATTCTTTTAAATCATTATCTAAGCTATTCCAAAATATGGGTCCGGTATAAACAAATGTATTTTGAGTGTGTACAGTTCTCACTAAGGGAAGATGAAATTCTTTAGATTGTCTCATGGGATAATTATGTACGTGGCTGTTACAGTGAAATAAAGAATAAAATATTTTGGGTAGATGGTTGCAGTTGTAATTAAACATAAATTGACCAAGTTGAAACAAATACAACTCTTTTATTTTCAGAATTTTGTGTTCAAGGAACAGCTTGTCAGTATGTGCTCGGATATGAAGGTTAAAAACAATTCTGAGTGCCATCTTTTGCAGAAGAAAAAGTTTATCTAGCAATGTCGAATATGTATTCCCCCAAGCAAGAATTCCGTAATTCAAGTACTGCAATACCAAACTTGAATAAAGCGTAATCAAGCCAAAGAAGGAAGATAGTATTTCAATCTATTCATTATGCCTATGTTACGTGCAATTACATTACAAATATTGTTTATGTGACACCTCCATGATAACTTATTATCAACACAAACACCTAAGAATTTAATAGATGAAACCTCTTCTCGGGGAATAGTGTCAAATATAACATTACTTGGTAATCTATCTAAAGAATTACTGAAAAACATATACTTTGTCTTCTCAATATTCAGTGACAATTTATTTGCATATATCCATTGTGAGACATTCTTGAATTCATAGTTCACTGTACTAATTAAAGTATTAGGGTCAGGGTGGGAATAAAATAGATTGGAATCATCGGCGAATAGTATGAAAGAGAGTTTATCTGAAGATCTATAAAAATCATTAATGTAAACTATAAATAACAGTGGGCCTAACAAACTTCCTTGCGGAACACCACATTCTATTTTTTTCATAGAAGAATCAAAACTGTTCACATGTACATATTGATATCTGTCAGATAAATAACTCGTAAACCATTGCAAGGCTTTTCCGCGAATACCATAATGGGATAACTTAGAAGTATACCGTGATTAATCGTATCAAAAGCCTTGGAAAAGTCCAGAAAGATGCCTATTGTATGCGAAAATGTATCAAGTGCATGTGTAATCTTTTCCACAAAGGTAAGTAAAGCATGGGTGGTGTTGTGATTTTCTCTGAATCCAAATTGAAAATTCGTAAATATATTACTCATATTAAAAAATTTTACAGTTCGGATATATACTATTCTTTCCAAAATTTTAGAAATTGAAGTTAATAATGATATTGGTCTGTAATTATTGACATCATTCTTCTCCCCTTTCTTATATATAGGTATAACTTTGGCAGTCTTCACCTAATTTGGTACAAGCCCAGTAATAAGTGATAGATTAATAATATATACTAAAGGATCTATTATTTGAAGAATTATATTTTTCAACAAATAATTATTGATTCCATCACAACCTGGGCTTTCCCCTTCTTTCAAATTATAAATGATATCAATAACTTCTTCATTATACATAGGGTCCAAAAATATAGTTTTAGGATTAGGTATATCTAAAAAAATCATAAAACACTTTATTAGACGAAGGGATACTTTGTGATAAATTTTTCCCAATCGATGCAAAAAAATCATTAAAAATTTCGGCCATGCCAGCAGGTACATTGCTTGAGGTATTACCCCATCATACTTCTGAAATACTAGATACATCATTAGATGTATTCATAACATCTTTTATTGTTTTCCAAGTATTCTTAATATCATTTTTATATTTCATTATCTGGTTAACATAAAATTTTCTCTATTGTAAACGCATTAAATTAGTAAGCGTGTTTTTATAAGTCACATATTTTTGTCTATTTTTATCCGTAGGGTTACTCCTGTATTTATAAAACAAATTATTCTTTCTATTAATCGATCTTAAAAGTGATTGGGTTATCCACGGGAGTCTTGGAGTTCATTTGTAACTACTTTTCCTTGTACAAAACGGAATATGTTCATCAATTTTGGAAGTGATAGTTTTCATAAAATAATCATAACACAAATCAAGATCGGTATTGTTGTATACAAAAAAACAATCAATATCTTTTAAACTATTTTGCAAATTAATAAGATTTTTGGTCGTAATCTTACGACGTCTCTGATAATTATTTTGCCTAGGAGATAGCTTAATTGGCACTTGTGTAAATATAGGATAATGATCAGAGATGTCAGATAAAACAATACCAGACTCGGGAATTGGGAGAATATTACAAAAAATATTATCAATCAACGTGGCAGATCGGTCAGTAACACGGGTCGGCTTAGAAATTAACGGTAATAAAGAAACAGACATTAAGGTTTCTACAAATTCTTGCAAAATATGTTGGGAGTTACATTTCATAAGATCAATGTTAAAATCACCCATTAAATATACATGTTTATTTGTAAAAATAGAGTTCTGCATTAAATTTTGTATATACAACAAAAAATCATTCGGATTCAATCCTGGGGGTCTGTAAACAACTCCAGTCAATATGTTTTTCCCATTCGGGTTTACCATTTCAACAAAAAGAGATTCAACTACATCAGTCATGACATTCAGTTCTTCGTGGATAGAATATTCAAATTTGTTGGAGATGTATAAACCCACACCACCACCCATTCTTTCTTTTCTATTTCTGTACACGAAATCAAAGCCGGATATAGAAAATAAATGACTTATATTGGGAGTCAACCATGTTTCGGTCAGACCTATAACGGGACAGTTATTACCAGAGTTTTCTAAAAATAATCGCGACTTATCAAAATTTCTACTTACTAATATAAACATATTGTTTATACTGGTTTACAGTCAGATAAACACATGAACTTTGCACAGGATCTTGGGGATCAAAGTTATATTCAAATTCTTGTGCCGAAGCATTAAGTTTGTTCGATATGTATGCTTCATATAAGGTGGAAGTTTTGTTTTCCTGCGCGGACGTAAAAGAGCGCCCAACTGTATCATAAAATTCATCATCGTTCACAGAGTTGAAAACAAATGTTGGATTAGCCATAAGTATAAAGAAAATCACACCCGAATCGACAAGAGTTCCACTTTAATAGACCTAGACCTGGAGATTGTAGTTATGTGGTAATATACAGACCTGGAAGAAGAGAAAGAGAAACGCATACACACAAACATGAAACACATACAAGAAACACACACATGAAACATAGACATGAGACACACGCAAGACACGGGAAACAACAAGGACGCAGACAAGACATAGCCGATGATATCAAGTTGGGCACACACGTCCGTGGCTTGCGTCTGCTCTGCCAATACAAAATGAGGCAAAAGCAATGATATCAGCATGGATTAACAACAGACTGCATTTGAGTGAGTGAGCACCCTTGATATTCAAAAAGTATCAATTTCATACGAGATATATTCACGTGCATAATTCAAACAATCAATATAGATTTGTATAGGTTATTTGGGGGTCAGGAGAGAAGGAGAGAGACGAAGGGAGACACGAATAGAACTGTAATGTTTACTGTATACACCTACACTGTAGTTTCTGGTATTAACAGTGAGTGCCTATTGGCCATGATAAAACAATAAATGTAATATCTTCACAAGTCATAATAGACAAACTACGATGTAGAAATAAATTCTAAATATTTGTTCGCTGGGAATGTCATGAAGGAGAATAATGGAAAAGAAATCAGAGAAGAAACAAACCAAAGAAAAACAAATAACAAATACAGAACATCTCATAAGAGAGTTTAGATAATAAGCGTATAACTGATTAATACTACCAGCTTTCCCGAATATCACCTTATCGTAAGCTTTCTTCAACCCAATCCCTACCATTACAACACATCGAACAAAATTATACTCAGATTGAAGAGAATGAAACAAAACATCTGCTTAACGTAATTGAAGACTATTCCATATATACATAAGTGTTCATTTTTATGCCTCCGCAACGAAGTGGCCGGAGGCATTATGTTTTCGGGTCATCCGTCCGTCCGTCCGTACGTCCCGTTTTGTTTATGTCAATATCTCAAGAACCGTGTGGTGGTTTTACATCAAACTTGGTATGAGGGTATATCCTTGGGGGATAATACTTTGTGTGGATTTTAGGGTCACAGGGTCAAAGGTCACAGGTTATTTTGTGAAAAAAAAATTGAAATTTCATGTTTTTCTCCATATCTCGCAAATGGTTCACAAGTATCTTCATGGAACTTAGTATATATGCTTGTACCGATGGGCAGTGATTATGTAGGGAAGTTGGGGGTCATGGGTCACAGGTCAGGGGGGTCAAAGGTCAAGGTCAACTCCTCAAAATATCGCTACTTTCCTTAAAATGCAATATGCCTGAAGGTTTTTGGTTTTTTTTAACTTGATGTATGGCATGTATTACCCAATATATATTTTTAGGGAAGTTTCTTGCCAAAAGGTCAAAGGTCAAAAGGTAAAAGGTCAAGTGAAAGTGCTAAATTGCACTTTTTCCTCCATATCTCGAAAGTAACTCAAGGTATCATCATGAAACTTACATATCTATGCATGTTCTACCTAACAGTGATTCTCTGTGGAACTGTGAGGTCAAAGGTCAAAGACCAGGTTTAGATATGCTATTTTCCCATTTGATACTGAAATTGTATGGCATGTATTACCCAATATATATTTTTGGGGAAGTTTCTCGCCAAAAGGTCAAAGGTCAAAAGGTAAAAGGTCAAGTGAAAGTGCTAAATTGCACTTTTTCCTCCATATCTCGAAAGTAACTCAAGGTATCATCATGAAACTTACATATTTATGCATGTTCTACCTAACAGTGATTCTCTGTGGAGCTGTGAGGTCAAAGGTCAAAGACCAGGTTTAGATATGCTATTTTCCCATTTGATACTGAAATTATACTTTTTCTCAATACCTTGAAAATTACTCAATGCATAAACTTATAAAAGGGTCAAAAGTCAAGTAAAAATCATCAGTTCCCCAAATACCTGCACTCTGACAATTCATCCAATTGAACCTAGTTCTAGGAAAGTGAACATTCAGCACATTTGTGGCAAACCTGTCATTTTAATATTTTGCCAATTGTGTGAAACTGTCATCACACATTGTCAAGACATTGTACTATAGACCTATTAGGAGAACCATGCATTATGGCGGAGGCATATCAGTCGCTGTAGCGATATATCTAGTTTCTATTCATTTCAAGTTTGCAGACAGAATGAGAAGGAGATGAGATCAGTGAAAAAAAAAATGGTATTGACTTTTTTGCTCGATCATTGATCATCATAAGCAGCATCCACAGGAATGGAACGCCCCCCACTTGCCAAAGTCGCGAAGGGGGGAAAAAAGCAACAAAAACAAAAACGACACCATAGCGGGAAGCGCACCCACCAGGGAGGTGCACCCATCGTACAGAGCGCACAAAGGCTCGAGTGCACAGAATACTAGTACCATGGACGTACATACTATGTTTTAGCTAAAGTTCAGTTGAAATACAAAGATCATTGTATGCCCCATGGACTCCATACAGTATAGGAGCATAGCCGCCACAGTGGCATTGCCACTACTCCTCTTATACCCCTCAGCAACCCCGAGCACGAGGCGAACACACCATCACAGAAAACCACGTAAGGGGGGGGGGGGGAGAGCTGAAAAGGGATTTTTTTTTTAATAAATTGAAAAATGAAAGTGAAGATGAAAACAAGGCAGCTGTGGCTTGAGAAGGAATGGGTATAACGTTAGTCGTGACCTGGATGAACCATACAGGCTACGCATTGAAATGAGGCCGTGAGGTGTCAACTCTTTTCTTGAATTGAATTGTACATGAAAAGAATGTTACAGCAGCCAGCATTATCAGACTGCCGCGAACCATGCAGTACATCACACCTGCTTAGCAAAGTATTTCAAAGTATAAGCATGAGGGGATACAGAGTCTTTCACAATAAAAAACAAAACAAAACAAAACATTAATTTGACTTACAGATTCAGATTCTTAGATACTAAAAAGTTGGGACAACAGTTCATATCAGTGCAGGTGTAAATGAGAGAGCATGCTGCTCGTAAACAACATGCCAAACCTGTGGCCAGTCACCCCTCAAAATCTTTTATAGACGCATTTGACACAGACTATTATTCAGATCGAGAGACGGAATTCAGCATGCATATAGTTGATGTCATATCGGGCAAGGCCCAAGTAAAACGTACCCATCCAACCCATGCACGATTATATCTCAGGACAGGCATTGCATTAACAAAGATAAAATATTGTGGGTGATTATACTGAGGCTCGCCAGAATCTATTATGGAATTACAGAACCTTATACAAAACGAATCATAGATGAGGTTCCAATAATTGTACTTGAAACGCTACTCCAAATATTTATCACACCAAAATCGTATTTGCAGATTGGGTCACAAAACGATTCTGAATGTTTTAGTGACATTAATGATCACTATCGTTTGCAGGGATAGTCAAATGTGGGATAACCAGCGATTATTGGCTTGAGTGTAACGTGAAACAAAGAAGAAAAAGGCCCTGTGGTAATGTTTGTACAAAACCAGTAAAAAAATTAACCATAAACAGGGTTGCATAATCATTCTCAAATGTTTGAACTATCGGAAACACTCGATAGATGTCGATAGTTGCAATATCATAGTAAATACACATAGATGGGTGGGGTCAGAAGAGTGGGACCATTTACTATATCAAAGAGTGCATGGGTACAGTGCAATATTACCATCCTATATGCACTCTCGATTCATGATTACCTCTTGTTCACCTTTATTTTACTTGACCTGCGGCCTCGCAAAATAATGCTGAACTTGAGGTAATCATGAATTGGTCATGCATATAATATGGTATATTGAACTCTGACCCATGCACTATTTTTATGATATATTTATATTTATCTATTTTGTACACATCGCATACCTGTATCATGAGGGCAAATCCAGGGGAGTGGGGGGGGGGGGGGCAGGGGAAGATGTCTTCCCTTCAACATTTTTGAAGGAACATAATATCAAATGTCTCCCCTCCCCTTTTGTGGTTGATGATTACATGTATGAATGGATTTGAGGTTTGTGATGTACGAAAGGTTCATAAACTAAACTAAAACCTTACTTAACAAACACATGAAAAGCTTTATTCGCGATAATGTTGACTTTTTTTTAATCACTTTCCAGAGAAGATTGGTGAAGGCGATTTCCTTGATACTTTCGATATCAATAGTTTATCAGTTTTATACCAATATTACACATGAAATGGGGCTCAAAGCCCTTGCATATTGGATAGACAAATACGCAGAAGAATTGCACCCTAAAATAGCAAAAGAATTTATTTTGGAAGCAGTTGACCTTATTCTCAACAACATATTCGAGTTTAAATGATGAATATCATAAACAAATAAAAGGGAATGAAATGAGTCCTCTCCATTGACAACACATTCGTGACCAAAGGTATCAACTCCTAAATGTCAGTAAACATATTGCAAAATGTTCATATGTCAAAGGGGTTTACCCAGAATTTATTCTGATTATCTTTTAGGCGAGTGCATTTCTGAAAAAAAAATGCCCTATCTCAAAAAAATTGCAGCAAAAAGTTTTTTGTATTATCTGTTGCGCTAAGTAACATACTTGTTCTCATTTTATCACACACATACATATAATATATATGTGAGAAGAATCTTCTGTACCCCCGAATATTAATAGTCATTCTCTTTTGTTTATCCTTACTTTTGGTCTTTAATTTTTCCCGTGCTCCTCATCCTGTACCCCACACTAGGCTTTTGTTGGGACCTACACTCAACAAGCTTTGCTTTTTAGTAGGTTCCATCGTATTTCTCTTTGAATCCTTTACTTTGATTGAAAATGACACATCGACCGCTATGTATTATGTTTCTATTCCTATTTCTTTATGTATGTATCCAAGCTGGAGATTCTGTATTATCATATTTTGTTATATCATGTATTCTTCATCGAGAAATACGAAAATAAAATTGAAATTGAAATACTAAAAGTTTACCAAAATATGAATGTGCGAAAGTTGTAAATTTCAAGATGACGTCCAAGATGGCCGCCAATTCGTGAAATGCACATAATTTCTTTATTTCTCATCATACAGAGGTAAATTTAGTGTCTTACAATATGTTTTGGGGGTTAAGCAATTCAATAAATACCTTTACACCACTTATTAATGACAACATGATTGCAAAATTTAAGATGGCTAACCAAAATGGCCACCAATACCTACATTTACCTATAATTCTACTTTTTTTTTTCACTAGAAATGGATACCTTTGGGATGTACACTCAAATCATTGTACAGTTATCATGTATTTGTGAATCTTAGAAGGCAAAGCAATATAAAGCCCCAAATGACTTCCAAACCTGTCGGGAATTTAAAGGGGCGCATGCTGGTATTTGTAATCCCATTCAAAACATATGTAAAAAAAATATAAAAAGTATCATTGATGAACACAATACCATTGTCACCATTATCAAGGTATGTTAATTCATAATACTAAAGGTCTGAAGTGCCAAACTTCATGTTGAACAGACTTCCATAATACCCTTCATATAAACACAAGTTTAAACAATAATTTTGACACAGACATATTCTGATTTTCGATGATTTTCTAAATATTCATGTTATGACATCATTTATGTACAGCCATCCCATCCACCATTTTTGACACTCTAATTATGAGTGTGTGTCATTAAGTCCTCGACCTCTCAACAGAGAAATTTGCATACATGTAACTTTGTTCATATGTATTTAGTAATAAAACTTTTAATGCATTTGGTACAAGTTTTAGTTGGACAAAAGAAGCTTTCCTTTCATCAACCAAATTTAAACTTTCAGCCATGACTGTAAAAGCAGGATGATGATTGACCTTATTGGCAATGTGTAACTGACATTACATTTTTGGGTTTTGTTTTTTTTTTTAATATTAAGATTCTCACAGTTGCACACCAGTGGTAACTTCTTCCAAAGGACAAAGACTTTCATAAAATGGTACCTGAATAATAGTCACGGTAGATGGATTGTAACACTGTAACTGCGACAGCCGCTGCAAGAAGAGCTAACAGGAGCCGCAGCGGTCCCGGGGCTAGAATAGTCTAGTCTGTTTGTGCCTCCTCCATAGCCGGTGTGTGGAGATAGGCAAGTGGGTATATGGGGAAAAAAAAAAGTTATTCTCACACCCCTGACTATTAAAGTTAAGCCTGGCGTAACTGAGTCCACACTTTGAAGGAGTGTCAAGTGTTATCCCATTCAATAACAATTAGAAATTAAAACTTGGCACTCCTTAAAAGTGCGCAATAACTTTTGTATTTATTAGGGACTTAATCCTGGTGTGATGTTTGAGAATATACCACCCCATGAGTTTGAAGTTCCCGTATATAAGTCTTATTGTAAAAAACAATGAACAGTAATGTGTTTTGGAAGATATGCCTTGTGACAATTTGTTTATAATAATGTGCCCATATGGAATAACAAATTGATGGCTAGCCAATGTGGCCATTCATTGAGTTACTTGTATTTACACAAAACTGAGTGCCATAAATGTTCCATGTGATATTACAATTAACAAGCTAACTTAAAAGTACAGTAATTATCAAGATCTACCTTCATCGCGGAATCCATTGTCCATGAAACAAATTAGAGAGTTTATGCATTAAACTGTTCACAATTTAAATCAGAACATACCTTTTGGACCATACCGAAATCAGAATTAGCCATTGTCACAGTCTTCTTCATGTAGCTGTGGATTCTGAGGATTCTCACTTGTGTTCTCCTGACAAGGTCCGCAGGCAAGTGTGCAAGGAAGCCCATATCTCCTACAGCTGCATCTCTTGGTTCGGCAAGCAGTAGTGCACTGACAGTGGTCCATCTGCAGAAGGCTTTCTGGAGCAGCAGGTTGGTTGTTCATTACGGGCACAAATAGGTTGTTCTGTACTTTCCATCCCCACTCTTCTGTTTTCATGTCACCATCATTTCCAGTCCACACCATAATCTGGAAATACACCCTTCGACAATGATACTTAGTTGATGACTCTGTAAGTGTGAGACGCCCTGGTGTGACGAATAACTTGGCAGAAACGATTTGCTTACAGAGAATGGTATGACGCAAAGAAGTAAGTGAGGTATTACACTTTTCACCATACAGTACCGCCATAGTCTTGCTGCCCAGATCATCTATGAGGCTGTTTGTTTGATTTGGCAGCACAAATGCAGTGGCAAAGGTCTTGATTGTCAGGTCATCATTTGTAAGTTTGTGGAACATTGACTTTTTCCCAATGCTGAAAATGCATGACGTGGTATCACACCTGGAGAATGAGTGCACAAAGAGCAGCTGGGCACACATATCACATGGGAATGACAACTCTGTCTCCCCTGTAGACCAAATTGTCATCTACACTCAGTTCATCTTGCACCTCAAAGTAGGGTCTCGGCACAGGATCAACATCATGCTGTCTCTCCGGCCATCCTGACTGAATGACATCCTTCAGCTTTGTCATTCTTGCATCCTGTCTGACTGCTTCAGCCAATTCCTCCATCAGAGTTCACATTTTCCATTCCTCTGGCAGTGTTATCTGTGCAGTCAGTCGGGTATGCTCGGCTACGAGTATCTGTCAGATACGTCTCTGGGCCTTGTGTGTAGACAATTTTGGCATCATATTTCTGCATTCGTACCAACATTCATTGTAACCTCTTCGGTGCCCTATGTAGAGGCTTGGTACTGATGATCAGACTGGAAAGTCACCTTCCTGCCTGTGTGTAGATATGGAATTTCTCCAATCCATACACCACCGCCAGCAGTTCCTTTTCAATTTGAGCATACCTTGTCAGTGTCTGTGAAGGCCCTGCTTGAGTAGGCGATTGCCTGACCATTTTGCAGCAGTGCTGCACCGAGACCCACATCTGAAGAATTGGCTTGAATGGTCAGTTCTTTCTTTGGGTCATAGTGCTATAGGACTGGCTAAGCAGTAACTAATGCATTGATTTCTTGTACTGCTCTGTCATGGACATCTGACCACCACTAGTGAACATCCCTCTGAGTCAACTTTCTGAGTGGCTCGCACTTGTCACTCAAGCCTGGCAGAAATTTGCTGAGGTAGTTCGCAAAACCGATGAATCTCTGCACTCCTTTGACAGCAGTAGGGTTTGTTATATCCAAGACTGCTTTCACTTTGCTGGTGTCTGGTTTCAGTCCTTGTGCTGAATGGAATCTCTGACACTTTCAGCTTTGCCTTATCCTTGATCAACTTGAGATTCACCTCATGGCATCTCTCCATGAAGCTGCGCACATTTCGGTCATGATATCTCTCTGCTTCTTCGACGGTGTTGCCCTCACCAAACACCAGGATATCATCTGCCACTGATCTCACACCTGTCAGACCTTCCAATGCTTGGTCTTGTCTCCTTTGAAACTCTTCTGGTTCTGTCGACAGTCCAAACAGCATTCTCAACCGATATCGTCCATGTGGTGTATTGAATGTTGTGAAGTAGGAGCTAGGCTCATCAAGAAAGACATGCCAGAAACCATTCTTGGTGTCGAAGGTGCTGAAGACTTTGGCATCTTTGAGATCTACCAGGATATCATCTATGTTTTTCATAGGATGATGACTTCTCTATAGACCAGCATTCAAGTCCTTAGAGTCTCCCGCCTTAGATTCTCCCGCCTGAAACCCCTTTAAACGGGAGACTCCAAGTTGATGTGTGCGAAGCGCGAAATTCCTAGGGTTGTAGATGCTCTGTGGTGCTATCTAAGGCTTATTTTTTTTCAACATACAACAGCAATAAGTGAGAAATCCTTTCCAACGGGAGACACAGAGCCAGGGCGGGAGAAATTAAATCTCAAACGGGAGAACGGGAGATTTTGCAAAAATGGGTTTTCGGCGGAAGATCTCCCGTCGAAAACGGGAGAGTTGGAGTCTCTGCCACAGACCTTTCCAGTATTCCTTACCTCATCCAATTGCAGACCCGTTTTTATGCCTCCGCCACGAAGTGGTGCCGGAGGCATTATGTTTTCAGGTTGTCCATCCATCCTTCCGTCCGTCCGTAATGATTTTTGTGGGCAGCGTAACTAAAAAACCTTTTGAGGTATCCTCATGAAACTTGGCATGTATGTGTATTAGGGGGTGAAGTTGTGCCTATCAACTTTTGGGTGAACATGCTCAAGGTCAAAAGGTCAAGGTCAAATACTCAAAATTTCACTATTTCCCCCATATCTATGCAATGCCTGAAGATATTTTCTTGAAACTGTTTTAATAGTGTATACATGTATTACCTAATTAAGATTCTCTGGTGAAAGTTTGGGGTCATGAGGTCAAAGGTCAAAAGGTCAAGTGAAATGTTAAAATTTTCACTTTTATCTCCATATCTTGGAAATGGTTCAAGGTATCGTCATGGAACATAGTATATATGTATGTACTGACCAGCAGTGATTATCTAGGGAATTTTAGGTTCATGGGGTCAAATGTCAGGGTTAAAGGTCAACGGTAACACTTCAAAATTTCACTATATCCCTCATAATTATGCAATGCTTGCATGATTATTTTCTTTTTAAACTTGGTGTATGCATGTTAAATAACCCATTAGAGATTCTCTGGGAAGTGTTTGGGGGTTTTTTGCCAAAGAAGTAAAAGGTCAAAAGGTCAAATATCAAGTGAACGTGGTGAACTTTACTTCTTCTTCCATATCTCGGAAGTGGCTCAAGTTATCTTGAAACTTAGTACATATTTATGCATGTTCTGCCTGACAATGTTTCTCTTATGAATTTTAGGGTCACAAGGTCATGGGTCAAAGGCCAGATGAAAATGGTAACAATTTACTATTCAATAAAGAAATTGCACTTTTTCTCCATACCTTGAAAATTACTCAATGCATAAACTTATGAAGGGGTGAAAGTCAAGTAAAACTGCTAAAATCATCAAATACACATAATGTACATGCTCTGTCATTCGTCCAATTTAACCTAGGTTAAGGAAGGTGAACATTCAACACATTTGTGACAAACGTGTCATTTTAGTATTTTGCCAATTTTGTGCAAATGTAATCACACATTGTCCACATGCACTATAGACCTATTAAGAGAATGATGCAGTGTGGCAGAGGCATACCAGTCGCCATAGCGACATTTCTAGTCTCTCTTTCCATTACTTGGGGCAAATATACTGGAAAACACTTTTTTTGGGGGGTTGGCTTTCCCTTTCACACTTCAATACAACATTAATAACAAAATAAAAGAAGTCTCAGTTGATTGTCCAAATGGCCCAATACTAACAAAAACATGCATTTTTTTTTTCTTTACATCACTCGTGGCAACATTAATAACAAAATAAAAGAAGTCTCAGTTGATTTTCCAAATGGCCCAATACTAACAAAAACATGCATTTTTTTTTCTTTACATCACTCGTGGCAAAAAATAGTGGCAAACATTTTTGTGGCTTTCATTTTTACACTTCACTACAGCATTAATAACAAAATAAAAAAAGTCTCGGGTGGTGGATCACATGCTTCAGGTACCAAAAACAACTCCTAGTTCATCCAACCTGACTTTGTTTCACATCCGATTGACCCGTTGGAGCATTTCTCAGGAAATGATCACGGTAGTTTACTCTGGGAAATATGAACATCGGAGGAAGGGTGGTACCTGATGCATTGATTGCGTAGACCACGGTCACGAGCTCAGCTCTTTCAGCGGAAGTCATAGATCCCACTTGTTTCACATATCGCTCAGATACTACATTGCCAGGATTCTGGACCGTTGTACACCCTGTCTCATCGAGATTGCATATCTGGTGGGGTTGGAAATGATGACCGTCAAGGACCTCTGCAAGGTTGTCATAAAAAGATCCTTGTGAATCTGTTGAAACCTGTCACTCTGGCCAACGAGGTAGCTTCAGGGGCATGTATCGCTAGATGCTGTCGCTCCTTGAATGATATCCAAAAGGTTTGTCCCGTCTTCTTCTGTTCTTTCCAGCTATCGGGAACCTGCATTTTGTTCTGAACTGCAAACTCATAAATCAAAGAGCGACACTTTTCTTTTGTCAGTCCATGGAATTGTGTGGACATTTTGATATGCCCAGCCAAGTCTTCCATATCTGGAGAAAACACCAAGTTTCACAGTTTACAATTCTTGTAGCCAGTAACTGCCTGGGGGTTGTTAGCTCGTTTATTCATAAACCGTTTCAGGGTCATACGGTCAAGTTCGAAGTCATGGGCAGCAGAACGTATGCTGCTTCCTTCATGAATGGCTTGTGCTGCCCTTTCAAGAATGTCTCTGGGTGTCCTCCCTCACTCTGTTTTACGCTTATAAAGACGTGGCATTTGTGTCTGAAACGAAAATTTAGGTATCAGTTTTCAGTAGCATGTACAGGGCTTTCAGAGTGGGTGGCTATAGGTGTAGTCACGCATGTCAACTCACCCCTGACTGACCAACTAAAGATAGGACTGATCCCCCCCCCCCTCCCTTATTTCTGCCCAAAATTTTCTCTTCTGAATCTCCCCGACTCATCCAATCGTCAACTGCAGTCATAGACCGTGTCACCTTTACTTTGTCACCTTTACTATATCACAATGCATATTACAGCCTGCCAAAGGAATGATAATCTTAGTTTCCTGCTCTATCACTGCTTTGCTCATGGAAAACTGGAAACAATTCTCACATTTTGAGTGCCTCACAGTAATAATCTAATTTGTACTGATAGGTAGGGTTGAGCCACTGGAAGGGAGGGTTGAGCCATGGCACAACTTTCCCTTGACACATTGGCTCAACCCTTCCCTCAGCCGCCATTTTAACTAACCCTCAAAGCCTACGAAAGTGACTGCACCAAACCTGTTGAAATTTGCTTTATAAAAAAAAGTGATATACAGACTATCTGCTACTCTAACTGATTCAAAATTATCCTCTACCATAGGTGTGAGAGAAATCCACATACCTGACAAGTGGATATTCACTTTTGGTGACCAAAAATGTTTTTTTTTTTTCCTGCAACTATCTTGCCATGCTTCATCCAACGTGGCTGCCTCATACACTGGTATATAGTTAATCATAGGCATGAACAAGAAATGGCAGCAGCTGACTACTGTCTGTCACTATGGAGACGTGAGGATGCCTGGATCAGCTCTCCCAGTGGCTCAACTTTCCCACACTTCCCCTACTGGAGACCCATGGAGTAGGAACATCAACAGAAGCTATTATCTGCCTCTCTGTCAAGCTGTCCAATTCATCTTTCAGCTTAGCTTAAAGTGCGACTGGCACCCTTCTTGGTGGATTTACCACTGGCCTTGTGGCAGGATCCAGTTCCAAATGACACATTCCTCTCAGCTGCCCTGTTCCTCCGAAGACATCAGAATACTCATCTTTCAGTTGGTGCATATGGGCAACATTCCCACCATTTGTGGATATCTTCAGAATCTTTTCTCTGTTGACCTGGATCAGTCCTATTTCCTGCACAGTCTTGCTGCCCAGTAACGGTGTAACATCTTCCAGCGGCATGACACATATCCTGCCTTTCACAAGTGAGCATTCATCTGAATGGATGTCACAACACTCAAGAATGGTCTTCACAAAAGCATCTGTTTTAACAGAACTATATCCTCCACTTCTTTGTGATATGGTAGTTCCACAGAAAAGGAAGTCTGTTAAACGGACCAGATGATATTCTAGCCATTCGCTTTGTAGGTTCACATTTCTTAACCTGCTTGCTTGCTATATATTTAGGATTGATGTAATGCATTCAACATCCTGAGTGAACTCTTTTACCACATACAACGACCAAGTCATCTCCTCCTTGCACACAGTGGCGTTATCTATTCCATTAACTCCCTTCTGACAAACTTGGACAACATTATTATCATCCAGTCCTTCTTTGCAGATTGGGCACTTCTTCATTACCTTGCAGGCACTCAGGGCTGCGGGGATTTAAAAAGAAAGAAAACAATCATAAAAATTTGTAAAATTATAATGAATGTGTGACCATAATGATTATGCTCATCAAGATAATAACAATATCTAAGAAATGGAATTCACAATAGTAATCATTATAAGTGTTGTACATTATAACAACATTTTAAAAGCTTTATAATAATATTATGTAGCTGAAAATTCAACCTATTGTGTTATATAAACCCTTCAAAAAAAGTTTGGAAATCTGACTTCAGTTGTAAATTTCTCCAGTTTGTAGGCACTATACAATACGTGCTTTATATCAGTGGAAAGAGTATTAAATTCTCTTTAAAATGATATCCTACACATTATAATTATGCTATCAAGTAAAGAACTGTACTCAAAAGTGTCTAATAAGGTGTGTCTAATAAGGTCTGCATTGAAAAGTTGCAAAACGAACAAGAACTGTCCTTATGAATGAGAATGGTCGTGAAGAGTACATAAAGGACATGTTCTTTTGTGAAGATGTCTTTTGTTCTCAACTGGTCAGCCACGAAGGCAAATTTCAATAGACATCTTAACTTCCCATTCAAGTTTTCAGTGGTGGCATGCCAGGCAATTTTGATAGCTCATCAAGTTTTATGGTTGTACATCATGCCACTTGTAAACAATGTTAAAAAAAACCCCGCGCCATAGGACAAATTGAAGCTGAGATGCTTCAAAAAGATGACAACGCAAAACCAAATAGAGCGAGACATGTGCGCAACTTTCTCGAGAGAGAGAGAGGGCATCATTAGAAATGGACTGGCCTTCATGCAGCCCCGACCTCAACCCCATAGAACATTTTTAGGGATCAATTTGGTCGAGCTGTGGGGAAGAGGGTCACAAATGCAACGACATGGGCAGGACTCCGTCAGATCAGGGAGTCTCTTCCACCTCCGTGGTCAGATACTGGTTGACGCTACTCAACAGCATGAGGACACGGTGCCAGGCGGTGGTGCAAGCACTTGGCTCGTCCACCAGATGCTGAACCCCGATCATGTTCATTGACAATATAAAGACAAAGTAAACAAAGTAAACACAAAATGAAGACAAAATAAAGATGAAACTCCAATAAAATCAAGACCATACCATTTCACCTCTTTATGTCTTTGTTGCGGTTAATGTGGCGAGGTTCAGTGAGATGAAATGGTTTGAGTCATGATGGTTTGAGTCATGCTCGTTTGTGTGTGTGTGTGTGTGTGTGTGTGTGTGTGAAATGCTGTGTACGTGTGTGTGTGTGTGTATGTTTATCTGTTTTGTTGAAACCATACATGTTTCACTCCATAAAAATGCTGATGTTACAGTAAATGAACTCCAAAGAAAAATAGGGAACTCGGTCATCACGAGGAAACTGCATTACGGACGTCAAAAATTGGGGCATTTTGCAGCTTTTCAATTCTGACTTTACCTCATATATGTAAGCACTGCACCTCCATGTATACGATAATCATAGCAAGTATGGTATCATTTTAAAAAGAATTAAACAATCTTTGTGTGGTACTAAGCACAAATGAATAATTTTTAAGGAAAGATGACAAATGATTGATCAAACTCAGATTTCCAAACTTTTTTTGAAGGGTTTAGTTCATTTTATATAATATGGTTTAGCTGAGAATTTCACAAACTGCGGTCTCCAGAATATAAAATGCTGAGTAAATACACCAGCGGAAATTTGAATGGAGTTTCATAAATCTGAATTAGATCAAGGCTATTTACTACTATTTATCATATTGAAGCAATCAACAATATTTTGATAGAATATTATGAATGATGAATGAAAGATAATAGTAATTATTTCATCATAGTGATCTAGTTTTTAACATTTCAATCTGGTAGAGGGTATTGCATACAAGGTTTGAAGTTTGATGAAATATTGTGTACATACCTGCATATTAAAACTCTGACACCCTTAACATATGAACAAATAAGAAACGACTTCAACTTGAATTATGGTTTCATATGAAATTACTTCAGCTTTGATATATTTGTTGATATAAAGTGATAAAACATAGAACATATGACAGATGAAAAGAAAAAAGATTTCAGCATCCAGTTAACCAGGCTAAATGAGTACTTGACGAGATTGCTAACTTAAGCAGGTTCCTCAATGAGTATTCTTGTCTTACGGTCTATTCCAGGCTGTAACACTTTTTCTGAACTAATTTTCCAGCACTAGCACTTGGTATCCATGTGATGAAAATCTGTTTTTAGTACTAGTTCTAAAGACTTTAATATTCAATCCTTTTTCCTGACCATTGTTTTTTTTTTTCTTGGAAATATTACTTCAGTATATTATTGAGTTTGATGGAACTTGGGTTGTGTACATACCTTAACTATTATGACTTTGAAAGTCACATTTTTTCATCTTTCTGTTGACCCCATTGACACAAAAGCATTTTAAGTTAATTCAGCTTAATTCAGCTGTACTATTTTCCGTAATCGAATCTATTTTCCGCACGCCCACGAAGTATGTATGCATTGTTCCTCCTAATTATTGTATATATATGTATATCTTATATAATTTATCTCGAATACTACATGAATCTTTTGCAAATGTTTTAACAATATAATTTCATGACATGTGTACTTTGCACTATGTTTTGATTTTCGTTGATTGGAAATAAACTATGATTGAATTGAATTGAATTTCTGCAGAATGTAATACAAGATATAAATTAATTCAACTGTTGATTAAAACCCATCGGGACAAATTAATATTGATAATAATCAAAGGAAACAAGGTAGTCGTAGCTGTCTGAATATATTCCATTTGAATGCTAACAGCAAAATTATGATCCCAGCCCCTGCAAATAAATGAGTGGACAAAGTTCAGTCTTAACATTAATATCAGTTATTTCTCATTTTTAATTAATTGTTTATCTTACGGGCAACAGATGTTTACATGCCTTGAAGTAAAAAGAAAATAGCATAAATCAGCATTCTACGTTTGTTTTGGTTTTTTTTTAATTCTAAAATATCATTTGTGGCTGTTTACATTTATGTCTTCAAATTTTCACTTTATACTTTATCCTATGTTTTGGGTTTATCAAGACTGCACACTCTCCGAAATAAGCATAGTCGCATTTTCATACACAAAGTTTATAGCTTCATATTTAATATCAAATGTATCTCAAACTGAGAAAAATCACAAAGTACTATCAAGTTTAGAAATGCTTAAGCTAAAAAAAAATGCATTTACGTTTCCCACTATTTAAGGGATAAAACAGCTAAAACGTTGGCTAGCCTTCAAGCTTCAAACACCTGACTCCTATCTGTAGTAGTACTTATAGACTTAATAAATCTACCAGACTTCTAATACTAGTATAAGAAAGTAGTAGTACTAGTACTTCTTTAGTACTGTTTTGTACTATACTACAAATGAAAGCTAATGAATAGTTTTGATATGACAGATATTGAATGAAATAGTTTTCTTTGGAAATACAGAGTTTTTTAAAGAATTTGAACTATGAACTACTAATGGCCTATTATCAATTATGTGCACTGAGATGTTTCAACTTTCACAAAATAACCAAGACATGCAAAATATTGAAGTGTTCAGAGTCTCTGAACTCTTTCTCACTGATAATGTATTGATAATTTGCCAAACAATGTCATCATGGCCATGAATGCATAATTCAAAACAATTCTAGGCAGGTTTATTTGATATGAATTTGATCTTTCCTTTTTGAAAATTGTAAATAAGTTTGTCAATGCAAATTTACCAAAAATATCTTGTGTCTAAAAATAGGGTGTCTGGAAGATTTTTCCCATCTCAGTAACTACGGGATGAAATAAATCGATATGTGTAGATCTTGGTTAAAATGATTTACAAATGATGTGTACTAAATTTCAAGTTGATCCATGCAATTTTTTTTTTTTTTTTTTTTTGGTATTGCTCATCAGAGAAAATCTTCAAGAAACCTGTACAAATCCCTTGTTGGTGAAATGCACAAGTGCTCACACCCTGTGCATATTACCGTGTGTGATTCTGAGAACTTTTTGCATTCTTATGTTGTACATGGTGCAATTTGATGCATGTTTTTGCGTGTTTTATTGACTTGAAACAGCCCCGCTTCTTTAAGGTAGCAGGATATTTTGATGTGGGTTATTATTGAACAATTTGCCTGTAAAGTGGTAGCATTAGAAATAAACTTCTTGTATTGATTCTTACAATGAATGTCATGAATGCTGTCTGTTAAGCAATCAAACAGAAAAGGCTCACACACGAGGGTGTACATAAGAGATATTTCTCCTCCCACACGAAGGTGATTTTACATTTTCAGACCTGAAATTCAGCGATTAGTGCAAACTTTTGGTGCAATACTTGGATTTTTTTCAAGCTCCCCCCCCCAAAAAAAAAATAATAATAAAATAATGGAAATAGGGCTTTTTTTGCAGGGAAGTGTGAATAGCAAATCTAGCAGTTTTTATTTCGCGTGTGTATCATCTAATGAGGTCTAATGAGGTAGAGGAGGAGGGTGTGGGAGGGGGATGCCCCCTCCCGCTCGACGGAGCTTCTGCTTTTTCAAAATTGAAATAAAGCGATATGAAGCACACTTATTGTGGGAAATTCGGAAACTGTAATTCCCTAAAGTGTACTAAGTTTATAGAGGGGACCAATAAATGGGAGGGTGGCAAGATACCCCTCCCATATTCGAGGGAGCTTTTTTCACTTTTTAGAATTGAAATACAACGACCTGGTGCACACTTCTGCTGGAATATCTGGAAATTTGTCAATCAGAGAAGTGCAGAGTCTATGGAAAGAGACATAGCAGGATGTGGGAGGGGATAAGGGAGATTTTGTATTTTCTGATTGCAGTTAAACATTTTGGAGCACACATTTTGTGGCTTATATTTGGAAAATTCAAAATGTAGCCATAGTCTACTTGTATACACGGGGGGGGGGGCAAACAGGGAGAAAGCGTGGGAGAGTGCTATCCCACCCTTCCCGTACGAGGGAGCTTTTGCCTTTTTAAAGTTGAAATTGAGATATCTCGTATATTTGATGGAATATTTGGGGAATTATAACAAAAACACCAAATAATCTGGGGAACTGAGAGAGGAAAGAGTTGATTAAAAGGGGATATTCGCCTTGTATATGAGGGAACTATTGATTTTTCGGAATGTAAGTGATTAGTTTTATGCACTCAGAATTATTCAGAATCTTAGACGGGAACTTTATGTAAAGGCGGAATCTTTGGAAATTCAAATTCATGGGTGTTGTGATTTTTTCCCCGATTTTTCCCTTTTTTCTTCCTTTTTTCTTTTTAGCGAACCAAAATGGAGGGGGGGGGGGCTGCATTTCCCCCAGTTCCGCGGCCCCTGTATTTGTCCAAAATTACCCAAAATGTCACCTCTTCTTCAAGTTCTACAATCTATAGTAGATGTTGAAGAAGGACTGTAATCACTGAACTCTATAGTGGAAGTGACGTTAAAGGGTGTGTACAGTTCTGGTCGAGGTGAAGATTTAGCTTTTAACATTTTGTGAGATATTCAGAAACCACTCTATGAGATGCAAAAGAGCATTCAGTTCTAAGGGGTATCAAAAGTTTATTCGATGAAAGTCGGTTTTGAAATGGCTGAGATATCCGAAAACAAGGTGAAACAAAGAGATACTAATAAAGTTGGGGCATGTCGCCTTTTATTATTAGCACTATTTTGGATATCTCAGCCATTTCAAAACCAATTTTCATCAAATAAACGTTGAATCCTTCTTAAAATTACATGCTCTTTCATATTTCATAGGAAGCTTTTCATTATCTCACTTAGGAATGTTCAAAACATGAATCCCTACCTCAACCAGTACTGTACAGTCCCTTTAAGCGCAGTGTTTGAAGTCAGCGCTTTGCTTTAGTTGCCACTGCCATTTTAAGACTACCCCCTTAGGCCCCGTCCACTTTACTATGCGCTACTGTTGTGCAGAGGGTAGGGTAGCCTGCGTTCCTCAGTGGTAAGTCACTTTGGTGTAAATTATGGGTCGCCAAGTATCGCATACACTCTTAAAACATCCGAGTCAGAACTGACCCGGAACTGGGTCCGTTGGGGTCATACACCGTTCCGAGTCAGAAATGACAAGGAATGAGGTCAGATATGACCCATTCAGAGTCATGAATTGGGTCAGGGTGACCCCAGTCGGGGTCTTCATGACCAAATTCCAAGTCATTTCTGACGCGGAACGGTGTATGACCCCAACGGACCCAGTTCCGGGTCAGTTCTGACTCGGGTCTTTTTAGAGTGTAAGCTTTTTCATTACAAAATGGCTCTTTAGTCGACAAATGAACATGTCCTAACAAAACAACTGGTTTTGTGACAAAATGACCATTTAACAGAATGACTGATTTTTCTTCAACTTCAGCATGTAACTGTCATGTACCACTAAAATTGATACTTAGGTAACCAAAAATTTTCGTTAATGGTGCCCTAAATGTTCATGACGGAGATGACGTAAAATGGCGGGACACACAATTTTTAATTATGAATTTTATTTTTTTTTTCTTAAATTGTTTGGTATTGCTATATCTTATGCTGATAAATTAATAATACGCTCTGAAATGAAATAAAAAAGCATTTAAAAATGTTTCAACATGCTTCCATGTTGAAATGCGACATAAGGATATATATTTGTAGTATCTCCGAGACATGGGGTTTTCAGCGTATCCGGGCACTTACCCCCTGGGCAACTACCCTCCGGATAACTACCACAAGGATAATTACCGCCCAGGGCTATTCCCCCTAGGGCAACTGCCCCCCCCCCCGGACAACTACCCTCCTAGGACATTTACCCTCCAGGGCAATTACCCCCTAGGGCAACTACCCCCCAGACAACCACCCTCTTAGGGCAATCACCCCTCAGGGTGATTCCCCCTAGGACAACTACCCACCGGATAACTTCCCACCGGGTAACTACCACCCGGATAACTACCACCCAGATAATTACCCCCCGGAAAATTACCCCTAGATAACTACCCCCCGGATATCCACCCCCTGGATAACTACCATCCGGATGACTACCACCCAGATAACTACCACCCGGAAAACTACCCCCTGGTTAACTACCCCCCAGATAACTACCAACCGGAAAAACTACCCCTGGATAACTACCCCCCGGATAACTGCCACCCGGAAAACTATCAACTACCCCCTGGATAACCATCCCCTAGATAACTACTTCCCGGATAACTGCAACCAGGAAAATTACCACCCGGAAAACTGCCACTCGGAAAACTACCACCCGGAAAACTACCCCCCCCCCCCGTAAGTACCCCCCCCCCCGGAAAAATATCCACTGGATAACTATAAAGGGCCTATACCCCTGGTTAAATACCTCCCTCACCGTGAAAGACGTAAGCAGCTGTAGCCACGTTCTCCGACATTTTTGTGTGCATTTCGTGCGATAATATTAGACATTCATTCATGTACTTTTATTGTATACATCTGTAATGAAGCTTACTTTTATGTAAGCCTACATGTAAATTGTGTGTAGGTGTTATACGTACACACACGTGTGTTTCACGCACTGAAAAATGATGGTTAATTGAGTTGTTGCAGAGTAGAATTATGTCAGGATTGCTTATTGGTTATTGGTTACCCCAGGGTTCTGTTGGAGGCGCGTTTTTTTTTTTTTTTTTTTTTTTTGGTCTGTTTATGTAACTATTCAGGAAAATATTGCGCAAACATTGTATTGGTTGCATTGCAAAACTTGAAGCATGTTGGCGAGACCTGAAGAATCTGGCTTACATCCAATGGCCTTAGACGGAATGATGATAAATCTTGAGGGTTTTTTTTTCTTTAATAGATCTTGGTTTAAAGAATTATGTTAAGTAAAGTCGATCATCAATGATGTTATGTCCACATCGGTCCTGTCTGTAGCACCTGTATACTTCATCAAAAACAGCCCATAATAGGTGTTATAGTTGATCACGAAATCTAATTTCGAAGTCATATAACTCAAAATCAGTGGAATGTTAATATGAGTTGGGTAATTTAAGTTTCATAAGATTTTTTTTTGTCGAAATCTGCAGCTGATATGCTGAGTCATATATGCCTTCTTCTCGGTTGGATTTTTCGAATTCGCTGTTGTGTAATCTTCTAAAAAAAAAGATGTCACAAAGCTTCAACGGTTGCTAAATTCTGCCCCCCGGTTGTTAACTTTTACTGTACTAAGTTTCATTCCATATCACCAATTATCTGTTCTTTACATCGGCTTCCTGTAGTTCCAAAAAAAAAAAGTCATTTTCAATATCTTGTTATTAGTACATCATTCGGTTCATTCCCTTTTCTCCGTATACCTATTCTATTCCCAAATACAATCTGACACGAAGTCTACGTTCACCATCAGATGTGTTGTTACTCCAAAAATCCAGAGGAAAACAGATGGGGTGATCGTGCTTTCTCCGTTATAGGACCAAATTGTGGAATCACTACCTTTAAATCCAAACTTAAAACGTATCTGCTCCCCTCACACTGAGGACTTTAACTGCAATCTATAATGTTCGGAACAATTGCATCTTTATCTGGTATGTAGTTTTTTGTTGATTGTCATTTTCTTCTGTGTTTTCATGTTTGAACATGTATGATATATATGTTTCTTTTCATGAGCATCGAAAAAGAAGTGGACCTGGGCGCTGTACAAGTATAGCCACCATTGTAATTATTATTATTGGGTCTAGGAACACTACCCCCTGGAAAACCACCCTCCGGATAACTACCACCCGGATAATTACCCCCCAGGAAAATTCCCCCCTAGGGCAACTACCCCCCGGACAACTACCCTCCTAGGGCAATCACCCCCCAGGGCAATTCCCCCTTAGGAAAACTACCCCCTGGATAACTACCCTTCGGATAACTACCCCCGGATAACTACCCCTCGGATAACTACCCCCACGATAACTACCACCCGGATTACCACCCCGAGATACCCCCCCCCCCATAACCATACCCCGAACCCCGCCCCCTCCTGATACTTACCCACTGGACAACCCTCCCTCCCCCTCCCGAACGTTACCATACACCCGTTGTAATTTTTCCATAAGTTCATAACACCATATCAGAAGACTATTAAGCTCATGTAGGCCCTACATTAATGCATCTTTCTCTTACACTGTTATCATTTACTCTTTTGGTTTGTCATTTTCTACCATTATAACACATTAGACGATAAACATAAGAAAAGGAGAGTTGATTTCACTGCAATTCATATTCCCTTAACATTAGCGAGGGACCCTTCGATATAAAGTAGGGCAATTCTGAAATGAGCGTTAACGGTATAATAGTAAAACAGTTACAAAATTGATGAAACAATGCAAAGAAAGCAAATTAAGACAGAGACGAAGTACACAAAATAGATACAGTGTACTCCCATGACAACGAACACGGTTATAACGAAATTTCGTTATAACGAAGCAAAACTTGTGGTCCCAAAATTAAAGTCTATGATACAAATTCGCTTATAACGAAGACGGTTATAACAAAATTTTCGTTATCACGAAGTCTTTTCTGAGCGCCACTGACAAAGAAAAACAAAAGAAATGTGCTCCGTTACAACGAAATGCGGATCGCATGCGAAAATGCGTCTCTGCACGCATGAGCGAACGCTTCACATCATTGTATGTTCACTCCGTGTATCACGCACAGTTTCCGAGGGGAACTTGCGTTATTGTAATACAATAATCTGAATTCAGATAAGGTTTGTTTCATTGTTCCGAAGTCCTTTAATACAAAACACACAGATTCTGATACAACTAAATGTTCGTAATAGTTCGGAAATGAAATATTAAGCACATTTTGGCGTTATTCCAAAGGTTCGTTAATAAAATATGGTTCTTATTCTTATTCTTATACGGTTCGTTAGTCCGAAATGATAGGAATTCAAAACGTTCGTTAATCGGAACATTACAAAAAGAAATCCATCCGTTAATCCATGGTGGAAAAAGGTGAGTACACTAGCAAAACTTAAGAATTGCAATCCTTATAATCGTCTTAAGATAAATAAATCTTCGAAATAACTAACCTTTCTCGGTTTTTTTTTTTTCGGAATAACGAACCTTATTTCATTTTCGGATGAAAAGGCCTTCGGAACAACGGACTTTCTGAATAGTGAACCTTTGTCATTTTTTTGATTTATAATTAACCTTCAGAATGACGAACCTCATTTCATTTTCAGATCAAATTTTCAGGAAAATGAACAATATATTATTTTAATCTAAATTATGAACTTTCGGAATAATGATTCTTCGGAAATGCGAACCCTTCAGATAAACAAACCATCGGAATCCCGGGAATGGCGAAACTTCGGAATAAGGAGCCTTCGGAGTAACGTACTTAAGTAAGAAAAGAACCTTTGGAATAGCGAACTGTAACCAAATCGTACACCGTCATTTTCTACACATGTGTGACAACACAAACAACTTTATGCTCTTTTTAAAATGTAATATTTAAACGAAATTAAAAAGGCACTCTCCCATTTCACATAGCTTTCCAGTGTATGATAAGGATTCAACAAACATAATTTTTTTTTTTTATGCGTGGTTTCCTTCTTTTCGTTATACATTGCATATTATATTTGTTCGGTTATAACAATATTTCGTTAAAACGAAAAAAAAAAAAAACAGCTGCCGGTCCTGAGCATTTCGTCAAAACGGGAGTGCACTGCACATGAACACACACGAGATAAATCCCTTGTAATGAGAGAAAGAGGAAAGGTGAGTAATGAATGACAGGTATAGACTACCTTCACGGTACATGGACAGAGAAAAGCGAGAGGGAAGAGGAAGATGATGGGTCAAAACCAGGGCACGTGAGGCATGAGATATAAGCTCCTCAAAATAAAGAAGTGTTACATGGAGTTGTGGTAAACGATAGACGATTGTGGTTTAAAAAAAAAATATATTGCAAAAAGTGAAGTGTAACATTTCTTCAAAATGTCTTTAGTTCAATGGTAAAGGCATTCAAACTTAAAACTTCTTTTATACTACTATCAAGAGAAATCCGAAATTTCGGAACAGTAAAAGAAAATACAGATTTAGCGAAAATAGTTTTGGTTAAAGGCATTGACATTTACTGGATTACCGGGTAGGATACGCAGGGACAGTTTCGTTTTTTGATGAACATAGAGTTAAAATACAGAAGGGAGAAATTAAGCTTGTACATAAATTGTCCTAAATGCAAACGATACAAATCGTAAATCCTTAAGATGTTGTTTTCATAAGAAGAAGTATCAGTATGGCATCTCCGTGATTCCTGGTAAATGATACAAAGAACTTCGTTTCCTGTCGTAATAATATTCTTTTTATTAAAAGTAAGAGTTGGGGGGATGACCCGGGAGGTAGTTATCCAGGGGGTAATTGACGTGGTGCACTGTCCTGGGGGTAATTTTCCTTTTGATAGAGGAGGGGGAGTTGTAGGCCTACTTATCCGGGGTAATCATCCATGGGAAGTTATCAGAGGGGGTAGTTACCGGGTGGAAGTTATCTGGGGTCTAGTTATGGGAGGAGGGCGTAGTTAACCTGGGGATAATTATCCTGGTGGTAATTATCTGGGGGGTAGTTGCCCGGAGGGTAATTATCCGGGGGGTGATCATCCGGGGGGTAATTATCGGGGGGGGGGGGTAATTATCCGGGGGGTAGTTATCCGGGGGTTAGTTACCCAGGGGGTAGTTCTCCGGGGGGTAGTTATCCAGGGGGTAGTTATCGGGGGGGGGGGGGTAGTTATCCAGGGGTACTTATCCGAGGGGTAGTTATCCAGGGGGTAGTTTTCCTAAGGGGGAATTGCCCTGGGGGGTGATTGCCCTAGGACGGTAGTTGTCCGGGGGGTAGTTGCCCATGGGGGAATTTTCCTGGGGGGTAATTATCCAGGTGGTAGTTATCCGGAGGGTGGTTTTCCAGGGGTAGTGTTCCTAGACCCTTTTTTCATATCGTCTGGTTTTTGTCGAGACCTAACTTCAGGTTTTTAACATCTTTGGATGAGATAATTAGAAACCCCTTACGAAATATTATAGAGCATGTTATTCCCAGAAGGATTCAAGTTTTTTGTGAAAAAAAAAATAGTCTTAAAATGGCCGGGATAAAACAGAGCAGCCCTAATGTAAAAAGGATTCTGTCAACTACGACTTTCTAGATCTATTCAAAAAGAGGGTGCAGGACAAAAGACTTCGTTAACAACTAGGGGTGTTTTGTAAAAAGAAAAAGAAAAGAAATACCGTTAAACTCGTAATATTTTACTCTTTCTAATCAGACTAGCTTATATTTGAACTGGATTTCCCCTTAAAGTGTCGAGAACATTTAAATTGAAAACTAGCACAATTCTACTTGTATGTAAAATAAGCTGTTTGATAAAAGTTGCCAGTTATGACATCTTGTTAGTCTCTAATAATTTCAATAAAACCATGGGTTCTGCTTGATTGATAAGCTCGTGTCACTGACTTGTTACCATGGACCTGCTTTGATCGACCTACAACGATTGGTAATTGTGTGGAACTGACAGCTTGTCAGGACTGATAACTTTCATAAAACCGTGCCCGGATCCTATCAGAAACTATGGCTTTATATCGAAGGGTCCCTCGCTAATGTTAAGGGAATATGAACTGCAGTGAAATCAACTCTCCTTTTCTTATGTTTATCGTCTAATGTGTTATAATGGTAGAAAATGACAAGCCAAAAGAGTAAATGATGACAGTGTAAGAGAAAGGTGCATTAATGTAGGGCCTACATGAGCTTAGTCTTCTGATATGGTGTTATGAAATTATGGAAAAATTACAACGGGTGTATGGTAACTTTCGGGAGGGGGAGGGAGGGTTGTCCAGTGGGTAAGTATCAGGAGGGGGCGGGGGGTGGGGGTATGGTTATGGGGGGGTATCTCGGGGTGGTAATCCGGGTGGTAGTTATCCTGGGGGTAGTTATCCGGGGGTAGTTACCCAGGGGGTAGTTTCTCCGGGGGGTAGTTATCCAGGGGGTAGTTATCGGGGGGTAGTTAACTGGGGGGTACTTCTCCGGGGGGTAGTTATCCAGGGGGTAGTTATCCGGGTGGTAGTTATCAGGGGGGTAGTCATCCAGGGGGTAGTTATCCGGGGGGTAGATGTCCTGGGGGTAATTGCCCTTGGGGGTAGTTGCTCTAGGAGTGTAGATGACCGAGTGGTAGTTGTCCTAGGGGGTAATGGCCCTGGAGGGGGATTGCCCTAGGAGGGTAGTTGTCCGGGGGGTAGTTGTCCTAGGGGGAATAGACCTGCGGGGGGGGGGGTAATTATCCGGGTGGTACTTATCCGGAGGGTAGTTGCCCAGGGGGTAAGTGCCCGGATACGATTATTATTATTATCATTACTAGTCAATGTACCCGTGGAGTGTCAGAAATCCTCCATGGGGATTCCCCCAGAAATGGTCAAGGTCACTGGGTCAACAGACGTCAAATATCTGTTTTGCGCTACTCCTTGGTCCGATCTTGGCCAAACTTGCTGGAAGCATAAGTAGGCGTACACAAAAGAGATTTTGAGGAGAAAAATTGCTTTGGCGTACACCTGGGAATCCCCATATAAGTAGGCCTACATAGCGCCCTCTATCTGGTGTCTGATTGTATTTCTGGGGGAATCCCCATATAAGTAGGCCTACATAGCGCCCTCTATCGAGTGTCTGAAGTTATTTGACCTTCGACCCCAGTGACCTTGACCTTTCCCAAAATGAACCCCTCAACGGCAATTTTGCGGTCAACCTGCATCCACCCACTAAGTTTGATGGAGATCGGACCAAGGACCTGGGAGGAGTAGAGGAACAAACAGACAAACAGACAGACAAACGTTGCTCGAATTATAGTATGATTATTACTACTACTACTATAATTATTACTACTACTACTATAATTATTATCATAATTATTATCATCATTATTATTATTACTATTACCATTATTACTATCATTATTATTTGTAAAGTAAGCAAGCTTTTCACTATTGCATTCCTAGGCTGAATGCAGAAATGGGGATCTCTGAGCGTTAGCCTTGGATGACCAGCACTGTCGCAAAGCAAGCAAGCAAGCAAGCAAAGGGACAAGACAAAACCACAGACAGTTAATGTATTATTGGCTCGGATGCGGCTCGGGAATACCGAAATCATTGAAAAGAAAGGAAGAATTAATCACTGTGATTGCTAAGACTTCGTTGATATCCGTTATTTTTTGCTGTTCACAGAATATGAGATTTTCGACTGAAATAAATAATGGGAGGGGTAATTTTCTTGTGGCAAATTAATTGGCGGAGAGGTGATTGTTTGGGGCCTGATTTTAGAAAAGGGCAATTTCCAATGTAAATAATGTTATGTGGTAGCTATAACCTAGTGGTTAATGTAAAATGATGCAGCAGGGCAATACTGAAATGAGTGCTACAGTATAAACAGAAAATCGAATCGAACATCTCCCAGACACATCTGGAGGCAGTGATAGGCTTTGTCAAAATAGATACAGTAATGTATTCATTAATTTATGAAATAAATGTAATATACGTGGGCCTATAACTAGACATAATTATGGGATATTTGCAGCTACTCCATGACCTTTCATCCCGGGCAGAACTGCCTCTGAGTAGTTGTCTTGGGCTGGAGGTTCGGGGGTGCCCTATGGGAAATTGTCCTGGGGAATTGGTCTGGAGGGTAAGAAGTTTGATATCCGGAGGTAGTTGTAGGCTATCAAGATTGGTGGGAGAGCCCTAGGGAGAAATCACCCGGTTGATGGTTATCTGGTGGGTAATTGCCCTGGGAAAATTGTCCAGGTGATATTTATAGGGGGGGATGTTGTGGGGGAGGGGAGGAATAGTTGCCCTATGGGGAATAGCCCTAGAGGTTAGTTATTCGGGGCTAGCAAAGTTGAAGATTGCAGTGGTAATTTCCCAGGGTAGATCGGGTAGTAGTTGTTATGCCAGGGGTACTAATGTGGGTAGTAGTCATCCCGATTGTAGTGCAACCTTCGTCATTTGTCGGTGTTAGACAATGTGATGCCACGGCAACAGCATTTTTAGAAAAAATATATTACCAGTGTTATGCTCACTCCATTGGTCAGGTTTCTGCATTGAGATTTTTGTTAGGATAAAACCGTGGTACTATAATAACACATTTGTTTTTCTGAAAGATATCCAATCACCAGTTTTGCTGAATGAGCTAACACCATCAGGCCAGGGTGGGGCATTGGTCATATTCAGTGATTGTTTTAGTTGTATTTGTATTTGAATTCACTGCTTTTTTTGTGTGTGTAATAATGTATTATTTAATAGTGTTATCTGGAGGTAGTCATCCGGCTGATAGTTATCCAGGAGGTAGTTATCCGGGGGGTAGTTATCCAGGGGGTAATTATCCGAGAGATAGTTATCCAGGGGGTAGTTAGGGTAGTTATTCTGGGGGTAGTTATCCAGGGGGTAGTTATGGGGGGGGGGAGTTTAGTTATCCAGGGGGGTAGTTGTCCGGGGGTAGTTATCAAGGGGTTGGTTATCCGGGGGTAATTATTCCGGGGGCAGTTTTCCGGGGGGGGGGGGGTAGTTATCCAGGATGTAGATATCCGGGGGGGGGGTACTTATCTGAGGGGTTGTTATCCTAGGGGTAGTTATCCAGGGGTAGTCATCCTGGGGGGTAGTTATCCATGGGGTAGTTGTCCTAAGGAGGAATCGTCCAGAGGGGTGATTGCCCTAGGAGGGTAATTGTCCGGGGGTTAGTTGTCCTAGGGAGTAATTGCCCTAGGGGGGTAGTTGTCCGGCGGGTAGTTGCCCTAGGGGGGAATTGTCTCGGGGGGTAATCATCTCAGTGGTAGTTATCCGGAGGGTGGTTTTCCAGGGGGAAGTGTTCCTAGACCCAGTTTTCAGTGGTACAGATACAGGAAAATTAAAATAGGTCAGGATAAACAATTCATCCCATTTTTGGTATGTTAGCTTAATTATATGAATGTAAGTCGTTGTAAACAGAACAGAAAGTAATGAAACGACCTTTTATTTTTGTACATTTTACCTTTAAACTGGTGGGACACAGAAATATACACTTATCGAAGAATGACCCGTGAAAGGATATTTTGTGGTACAACAGACCTACACATTATGCATTGAATGTCGTATCTTGAAAATCTTTTAAATCACTGTTCCCAAAGGTAAAGAGGATCTTTAAGAATAATTCTAAGAGAAAGTATTGACATTATTATGCCTTTAAACTTTTAGACCTTGACAAGCTGAAATTTTAGTGCAAAGAGTGATGTGTTACATACAATTTCAACTGAAATTTTAGTAAGAAAATCATGTTTTTCTAAAGGAAAGCCCAATTCTTATGAACTAATTTGCATGAAATATGCAAATTAAAATGGTATCATGATAACTTTTCATTATTTTTTACTGCCAGTTTTTATCTGTCAACCTAAAGAAAGTGTTTATGAATTAAGATGTATGTATTGATTGAAAATATATCTCTGAATTCCAAATTTTTTGATGTCCATATTCATGACCTAATTTGCATATTTTATGCAAATTTATGCATTTTGCATGGTCCAAATTTGGTTAACTTTTAGTATGTGTTAAAGCTCATAACAAATAACAGAAACTGTTGAAAATTCTTTTGTTGAATTTTTTTAGGTTAAACCACAAACGCATTTGCCTATTTCATAGAATGATAAATGAAAGCATCCTTGATCGCAAAAACAAAGAAAAGTATTTTTTCAATCTTTTCAAACCAGAATTAGATAAATTGTAAATATATCATATATCAGTTTAATGCCCTGTTACTGTACAGGTATGCTAACCTGGAAACATTAAACTGCACGTTAGAGACCATTCTGAAGCAAATTATTTTCACACAACAATAGATATATAATGTACTCTTAAATGAATCCCACAAGGATTGGAACATCATCCCCCAGCATTCCCACTGATCAGTTACTTGCTATCCCCTTTAAACAAAATGTGAGTAATTAACTTTGTTTAATTTTTCTGAAAGTTCACTGATATCTTTAATAAAAATAAACACATAAGCCTAGATCTAGAGCCGATAAATTTCCTTTTTATACAGGATTAGTTAGACAGTAAATGCCAGAGTAGCTTTCCTTATATGCTTATACATTTCTACATAGCCCTATCTAATTGTCTAAACACAAATGACAAGCTCCATAGACTTAACACTGACAGTCTCATCATGCGATCTCATTCTTACTTAAATCCTCTATGCAACATGAATCTTTATTGAATACAATAATGGATTACTCATTTACAGTTCTACCTAGGTATTGGCTCTAGCTACACAATATTTTTCAAGTTTATAGATTCTACTATACTCTAGTAAATTTATTTAAAAAAATGCATCAAGGTTCGAATTTTACGGTCAAAACATGGGACACTGGATGGGAGGCTTGCTTTAATTTATGTCTGACCAGGAATAAGAAGAATTCTTCTGGACCATTTTCTAGTGTCTATATTTAAAGCAAATGAAATACACAGGAGAGCTACTTTTATGTGATCCTATCAAGCAATTGTACTTCTTTGATGAAATGTTTTATGATTACACATTAACCTGCCCTGATTATCATTACTCTTTTTTTAACAGAAGATTAAGAAAAAAGAGCAACAAAATGCGACTAATAGGTACACATCAACACACTTCCGAGTGCATGGGACTGATTTGCCGCATATCTCGTGTGTTACAGACTGAGCAGGGATTTTACGAAGCGGTGCATAGGAACATTCGCCACTTCGTAATGTCACAAATGGCAGCATTTGGACTTTTTGAATATTCGTCATCACTGAAAATACATGTTTTTCGTGAATTTTGCGATTTGATATTTTGAGGATAGATAGAGTTTGATATAGACATTAAAAAAAATGGAAAATGAGTTTTGAAAAATTGACCGAAATTCAAACGTTTGCTGGTTCGTAATGCGACCGACGATATCAAGTAGTTCTCTTGAAAAAAAAAAGCTGGATGAAGCAGGGTATTGTAATTTCTAATTTTAGCCCTTAAAACAATCTTGACTCACATGCCATGGTATTTCTCAGCTGCTTATGTCTGGTCTTAAACTGTTACATGACAAAAATACTTAATGAAAATGCATTTTGTTCGTTTTTTACCACAGTCAAGGTCAAAATGTCCTGTATACATGTATTTAACCATATATTTTTACAAGTCAATGGTACTGAACTAAGTACTTCATTTCTTTTCAGACTTTAAGCATGCACTCAAACTTTTAAAAGGTATATGAGTCAAGATGGTATATTAGGATAGAGACAGTTCTGGTTTAAAGCCCTCAAAATGGTAATACGTCTGCACAAGCCTCTTTGTGTGCATGAGCGAACAGAACTGTCCACCTGTTGTTCTATGACATGAACTGATGTAGTCAATATCAACAAAGGGTGGCCTTGTGTTCCTTGTCAACTGCAGACAGACTTTCCCATGTACATTATATGTCCTTTAATTCAGTGCATGGGTACCGGTATAGTTATTCTTAGACAATTCAACAGTATATTGTAATAGTATGTTGGCACAAGTCCCATTGTGTGCATGACTGAGCCGGCTCTTCTGTCCACCCATTCTTCTAACATCCATTTCTGGTGGCACATTTAATCTCAGACCAAACTCTTGCTTCCATCCATAGCAGTGCCTGATAGCACCGACTGTATGGGCAACACAGAAAGGTTGAACCTGCCAGGACTTGGGGATAACTGCTGAGATATCTTTGCCAACTGTATTATTGCCACCTCTTCTAATGGTGGGCTTACATGTATTTCCTTCTTTTATTCTTTGCCACTGTAAGAACACTACTTCTGAAGAATGGTATTTGCCAAATTAACTGAAGATGATCTCTTTTTTGCATTAAATCTGTGGAAGAAATCTGCCAACTTGTCCTGTTCTGCAACTGCCACTGTATTCTTAACACAAACAAACATGTAGTATGTTAAGAAAGAACTTAAACAATATGTTAAGAAAGAACTTGAACAGGTTAATGAAAGAGAATGTAGAGGCGCAGCTGTTAGAGCAAGAGTTAGGTGGCTGGAAAAAGGGGAAAAGTGTACGAAATATTTTCTAGGCTTAGAAAAATATAAATCAGATAGAAAGGAGATGAACCAGTTGTTTTCAGTAGAAAAAGACAGATGTTTAACTGAACAAACAGAGATATTACAAGAAATCGCGAAATTCTATTCACTGTTATATAAGAAATCTAATGCTGATGAAAATAAGCAAAATCAGTATATAAACTCAGTTCAAATTCCTTCATTGAGTGAAGAGGGAAAGAATAAATGCGATTCTTTGCTAACAATTGCTGAATGCAAACGTGCGGTTTTTTCAATGAATAAAAACAAATCACCCGGTTCTGACGGTATACCTATAGAATTCTATCAAATTTTTTGGGATGAAATTCAGTTTGTATTGTTAAATTTTCTTAATGAATGTTTCAAAAAGAAAGAAATGTCCGAAACTCAAAAAATGGACTCATAACATTGATTTATAAAAAAGGAGATCAGCGATATTTAGAAAATTGGGGACCAATTACACTGTTGAATTGCGACTACAAGATAATTGCCGCAGTTTTAGCCACACGCTTGCAATCAGTGATTAGTGAAATTGTAAACGAAGATCAAACTGGTTATTTAAAAAATCGATTATCCGCCTTTAATATACGAATGACAATCGATATTATTGAATATATGAAAAGAAAAGGAATAGATGGCGCAATAATGATGGCAGATTTTTCAAAAGCTTTTGCTGTAATTGATTTTGATTTTGTGTTGATGTGTTTAAACAAGTTTAATTTTGGTAATATTTTTCAGACATGGATAAAAATACTGTATACAGATATTCGCAGCTCAGTGTTAGTAAATGGCTGGATATCTGAGTCTTTCTTAATACAAAGAGGCATTAGACAAGGATGTCCACTTTCAGCTTTACTCTTTGTGCTTGCTGCAGAATTTATGTCGACCCGAATAAGAAATAACAAGTGTATAAATGGTATTTCTGGTTTACAGATGGAGGAAAATTTTGAAGTAAAATTACTACAATATGCAGATAGCACGTTATTTTTTGTTTCAGATAAACAATCATTAGAAAAAGTAAGTGAAGAGTTGGAATTATTTGGAAATGTAGCAGGACCAGAACTGAATAAGAGTAAAACATCTGTTATGTGGCTGGGAGCTGCCAAGTTAAAATGGTCACTCGATGATCTTGATTTAGTGTGGACAGACACACCCACAAAGTACTTAGGGTTTTATGTTTCACCTGATATGGATAAAGCACGAGCATTGAGTTGGGAAAACAAACTTACGAAATTGCAAAGACTTTTGGATAATTGGAGAAAAAGAAAACTTACTCTTTTTGGTAGATTGATTATTGTAAAAACCTTAGCTTTAAGTCAAATAGTTCATATACTTATGGTTGACACAATTCCTGAGAAAATATTGAAACGATTCAATAATCTGTTATACACTTTTATTTGGCAAGCAAAAACTGAAAAAGTGAAACGAATTATTATGATTAAAGAGTTTGAAAAAGGAGGTGTTAATATGATCGATCTTTCTAAGCAAAAACTCAGTTTCCGATTGAGATGGCTTGGTCGCACTATAGGTGCAACGAAAGGAACATGGGGTAAAATGTGTTTTTGTTGGTATAACTTTTTTGGTGGATTAGAATTGTTACTAAATTCTAACTTGGATTGTTTGAATATGAAGAGGATAAGTAAAGATCAACTCCCATTGTTTATATTGAAATATTAGAAGCTTGGTTAATGATAAAGAACGATATTTGTTTAAAATTCCAACCCATGGTACACGGAGTACAATATGAAATTTTGTGGCATAATAAAAATGTAACTTTTCATAAAAATACCTTATTTTATGATGGTTGGTATCAAAGTGGAATTGTATTTTTTAAAGACTTTTTTAAGAATGGTAAGTTTATATCCATTCCAGAAATTTTGTATCAACTTAAACGACAGAAAAGTAAGCAAACGTTGATTTTTGATTATATTTTATTACGCCAGGCTATCCCAAAAGCATGGATAAGCAATTATGCGGAATCAGGTATAAAGTTTCATAATAGGTCATTAGAAATTCCTAAAATAAGAATAGGAATAAGAAAGCAGAAAAGAAGTATTCAAGATGTTTCAGCCAAACAGTTTTACAAACTATTGTGTACACAATGTCCCGATAGCAACAGATGTTGTATATACTGGGAAAAAATATTCGACTCATTATTTGATTGGATGAATATATTCAAAAGAAACTTGTGCTATTGCAAAGAAAACAAATTGAAAGAATTCAATTTGAAGATTTTGTATAATCTACTACCAATTAAAAAGAATTTGTACAGATGGCAAATCAAAAGAGATGGAAAATGTGAGCATTGCGGTGTAGATGAAGATAATCTACATGCGTTTATTGAGTGTAAATTGAATAAGATTTTCTTTTCGTATCTAACAGTTATAATTAAAATTATATATAATGTTGATTTTAAGATAACAGGAATGCATCTGTTAAAAGTCCATAAAGAGACTGAATTAGAGTTGCTTTTGACAATTGCCTTTTGGTGTATTTATAAATACATACTGCTAAAAACCTTAAAAGAATGTCGTGAAACTAATTTGCAACATTTGTTTGGAAGAGAAATTTGTAAAAGAATAGAGGAAGATTTGAATAGGAAGAAAACATATTATAATTTACCAAAGCAAATGAAGTATATTGTGTAAATAGTTTGTGGTTTCTTTTTAATCTCAGGAACCCCTCTTGAAGCTCATTGTATTTTTTTTTTCATTTTTGTATAATGTGATATTAAATGTTGAATTATGGAGGCAATAAATACCCTGTTGGGGTAAAAAAAAAAGCAAAACATGTAGTATGAACAATGTACGTACTTTGCTTGTCACAGGCAAAGGAAATTAAAGGAACGAACTTTTTGGGCGGCAGCAGGCACTACTGTGGCAATGAAAATGCTTTCAACGTGTGTTATGGCACAAAATTGTCACCCCTGCATAAATTGTCGTCTGTCGACAATTTCTGCTGTTTGTGCAGTTCCCAATTTTTTGACCTCGATGGCGACAATTTGTGCTGGCAAAATGAAACGTAGTTGCACAAATTGTCGTCAGCCATGCACTATGAATTGTGTGGTTGCTCCGGTGTTAAGCCCCCGTTCCACTATGCCGTTCTCGCTACGATTTGACAATTTTCTCAGGTCGGGAAGGATCGGGTAAAACCTGAGCCGATCTGGACACAGTACGATGTTAGAACGCTCTAAGTACGCTGCAGTTACGACTACCAAGTGCTTGCTACGCTCTTACTACGATGATCGGGAATGAGACATTACGATCTCTGCCGCTGCACGCTCTCTGTACGCTTTAGAACGATGTAGCTACGCTGTCAGTGCGATGTTGCCGATGTTATCCGATCGATGCACGCTGTATCTACGCTCTGAACGATCTATACGATCTTATCACGCTGTTACCCTGTTCAGAGAGCTGTCGGTCCGCAGTCAGTCAACTTATTAGCATGCAGAACCGAAGAAATATACTGTGGACCTCGAAGAGGCTCCTCAACTCACGGTTCTTTTGCAGCAATGCATTGTATAAACAAAGACGTGTTGATTTTCGTTTTCTTGATGTCGTCGCTTTTATAGTCCGTCTTCCTCCAGTTGTAGATGATTTCATATTCTTCAAAATTCTGCTGTGTCCTCTTCCTCCTCTTTCAGCATCACGTGCAGTCTCTCTTTCTTCGCCTTTTGGGTAGCTGCTTCGCTGCTTTCTTCTCTTCTCTTTCTTCATCTCTTCTTCTTCTTCGAAAATTACAGCTAAAATTACTTCCCGTTCTTGTGCCGATGTTACTACGCTCAGAAAGACCTTGTTACGCTCATCCCGCTGCGTTTACGCCGTCACTACGCTCTCCCCGCTGCGTTTACGCTGTCACTACGCTCTCCCCGCTTGCCGTACGATTAGAAATATGTCAATGTTGATCGGGGAGATCGGGAAGAATTTTTGAACCGGTTCAAAATTTCTTCCCGATCTGAAAAAATGCCCGCTCTAACCCCGACCTCCACACGCTGCTGCTACGATGCTTCCGATCCCCATACGCTTTTGCCGCTCTCTCCCGATCTGCTAGATCGGGACAGATCGGGGTCCAAATCGTGATAGTGGAACGGGGGCTTTATGCTGGGGTGGGGTGGATATGACTTGTAAGTTATGCGTATGTGTGTGGGGGGCTGCATGGTATGTGCTGTGTATGATTTGTAGGTACGTATTATGTGACTTGTGTATGCGTTTGCGCATAGCTGTGTGTGTGTGTGTGGAGTATAATAATACAATAGGTGGAAACTGTGTAGTGGTTAGTATGGTGGGAGTGATTTGTGTGTATACGTGTGCCTGTGTGCGTACGTGTGTCTGTTTGTGTTTGTGTTTTGATGTTTGTGCGAACGAACTTTTTGGGCAGCAGCAGGCACTACTGTGGCAATGAAAATGCCTTCAACGTGTATGAGTACGTCTTTATAGAGTTCACATCGGCGTTGATTTTAAAATAGTATGGGTGTGTCAATTTCAGTGGTGAAGCGGGCTAGGAGAGAGAGACCGAGAGAAAAGGCATACGAGGGAGATACCCTCCCTAAATGTTATCTGTCTTTGTTCATTTTTTTTTCACTGCATTCATATTCTTCCATCAGTCTTAACTTCAACTTCCATATCACTTTTCTTTGTGCCAGAATAAGTTTGGCATGCTTTATGCATGAGCGAATAATTTCGACACGCCGTAAATAATTTCTCAATCGTTAGTTGATTTTAGCACAAACGAATTACAATATAAATGTACACCCCAAATACATACGAATTTGTAAACAAGCACCAACAAACACTCAAACAAATCCTCATAATGCATAATTATAAACCATCTCAACACACATTCTTCCATGATATGCAATGACACACACAAACGCACGAACGGACACTCAATTATCATGTGCGCGCGCACATACACACTTCCTTGAAACCTCACCGTGACTTTTTACATGGCTTGTTTGCATGGATGTAGCCATGTAAGTTATGTGTTGGTATTTCAATGTATGCCTTTTCTCTCGGTCTCTCTCTCCTAGCCCGCTTCACCACTGAAATTGACAAGAATGATCTTACCCCAAAAAATGTGCTTCGAGAGCGGGCGAAAATTTGTGTCGTCAACCCTCAGCACAAATTGTCGCCAGACGACAATTTGTGCTGTGGCGACAATTTGTGCCGTAAGCTCCATGCACAAATTGTCGTCTCACAATCGTGTCTGGTAACGACACCCGGATTGAAGATGGCCTCCATAGGTTAGAGGAGTTGGTGGCCTGGACACGGATGAAGTTCAAGGCCAAGAAGAGCCGCTCAGTGACAGTGTGGAAGGGGAAGAGTTCAGATCTATGACAAAGTGGTGGAGTGGTTGAAGAGGGTGGACAGGACGCTCATCCCTGGGAATGCGAAGGTGTGGTGCTGCCAGTTTGGCTTGCTACCATGGATCATGTGGCAACTGCAGGTATACGAGGTGGCAGTGTCCAGGGTTGAGAGGATGCAGCAGAAGATGAACTCGTACTACCGGAAGTGGTTAGGCGTTCCAAGAATGCTTACAGATCTGACATTCTTTTGCAGATCAGGCAAGTTGCAATTGCCTATGACGTCAGTGGTTGAGGAGTTTAAAGCTGGCAAGGTTAGGCTAGTGATGATAATGAGGGAGTCAAAAGACCAGACAATAGCAGGAGTTAGGCCACCGATCTACACAGGGAGGAAGTGGAGGGCGGAGGAGGCTGCAGACGAGGCAGTGGCAATGGCAAAGTGGAAGGAGATGCAGGGTGCGGTTCAGGTGGGGCGGAAAGGGGTCGGGTTTCATCAAGGTGTTAGATGGTACAGCAAGGAAGGCAGGAAGGGTAGGAGGGAGTTGGCGGTGGAGGCGGTTAAGGAGAAGGAGGAGTATTGCTTTGCCAAGGCTGTAGAGCAGGGAGTGCAGGGAGCATGGACTCGATGGGAAGGGATGGAGCAGAGGAAGGTGTCATGGAATGACCTTCGGTCAATGTCCTCTGGAGCTGCGCGTTTCATGATCAGTTCCACTTTTGATGTTTTGCCGTCTCCAGTAAATCTTCAGAGATGGGGCATTGTGGAGGATGGTGGATGCAGGGTTTGTAACAAGGCGAAGGGCTCACTAGAACACATTTTGACAGCATGTGGAGGTTTATTACAGGCCTATACATGGAGGCACAACCAGGTGTTGAAGGAGATGGCGGAGGTGGCGAGGGTGGCAGTGGAGGCAAGGAAGAAGAATGGGCCTCCTAGGGTGAGGGGAATCCGGTTTGTGAAGGAGGGGGTGAGATGCAGTGTGAGAAGGAAGGGTCAGAGGGATGATGGTGGGGGGATCTTAGCAGCAGGGGACGATTGGGAGGTGCGAGTGGATGAGGGGAACCGTACAGTGCCAGAGGAGGTGGTGGTGACTGCCCTTCGGCCGGACATGGTGTGGTGGCTAAGTCTGTACACAGGTTAGCAACGGTGGAGCTGACTGTGCCATGGGAAACAAGGATGGATGAGGCAAGGAAAAGAAAGTTGGATAGGTATGCTGAGTTGAGAGAGGAGTGTGAGAAAAAGGGGTGGAGAGCGGAGGTGCATACTGTGGAAGTGGGGTGCAGGAGATTTGCTGGACGATCCGTAAGGAGGTGTGTCAGAGGGATGGGAGTAGGTGGTAGGGACGGGAAAAGGTGGATCAGGAGGATTTGTGGGGCAGCGGAGACAGGATCTCCATGGATAGTTGGGAAGGCTTGGGGTGGTGGGAATAGGGAGTGCAGAGAGAGTGTTAATGGTCTGGAGTGAAGAGAGGTGATTGATGCTAAGTGGGGTTTTTTTGTCTTCTTTTGTGTTGTTTTGTTTTGTTTGTTTTGTTTTGTTTTTTGTTTTTTTGTTTGTTTGTTTTTTGAAATGCCATGGGGGTGCTGTCAAGGGAATCCCAACACAGCACCGGCCAGCCAGGGGGAGGTGTACAGCACTTAAATGGCCGAAACACTGGTGATTCCTGGTGTGCTGCTGACGACCCATTGGCATTGGCGGAGTTAACATCTTTCCGTTTATTATCTTATCTTACCTAAATACATGTACATTACAGAACCACCTATTGGAACTCCAGGTCTTCAACCTCCTTGGTGTGATGGTGTGTAACAAGATACATGAATGTGGCATCAACTCAAATGTATATTTGGTATAGGCGTACGATATGGTGTTGCATGCTGACACGGAACAGTGCGGGATTATAATGGCATTAGAAACGATGTTATTGTATTGGAATAAGAATACATAATGAGTCACGGAGAATGACCATTACAGGATCAACAGACAGGTAGCGTGAATGAGTAGCGAAGACAAATGTTTAACAGACAAAGGTTCAAGCTTGTGTTGAGTTATGAAGCGTCTGGGCAAGACTTCCTTATGTCCCCCCCCCCCATACCCACCACTTGCATATGTGTGAGAAGGCCCATACGTGCATCCGTGCGTAAGCTAGCAAAGGTAGGGTAGGCCTACTGAAGAGTGGTATCGAAAAATAGTAGGGGACATAACGGCGTCTTTTCAAACGGTGAGAGATAATTTCTGGAAGCGAAACTAGATGAGAACAGGATCTCTTTCCCATTGAGTAAGTTGTCGGATTCAATAGCAAGAACAACAATTTCTTTGATATTGAATAGTGGCCTTCCTATTATGACACTGGATGAGTTAACATATTTTGAGTTGAAAAGATATACATGTATTGTACTTCCTTGGGATCATGATCTCATGAGTTTGGTGAAATATTTGTAAAATTGCTTCTATCCTGCAGGCCCGTAGCCAGGATTTTTCAAGGGGGGGTGCGGTCACTAAAAAAACGGACCTTCGGTACCAATACCAATGACACACACACACACACACACACACACACACAATTATATATATATATATATAAATATATATATATATATTCTTTGGACGACCGAACTACAAAAGTTGTATAAGAATTTGCGCGCGAAGCGCGCCGCAAATTGTGAATTTTGACTGTTTTAATGACGTTTTAAAGTCTCGAGGAAATTTGTATTTTTGTCTGTTGCATGCAATCGCGTTACGGTATTTCATCTAGGAAATAGTAAAAACTCATTTTGCCAGGAAGTTGCAAAGTTTAATTGTGTTCGAGACTCTGCGCGCGTAGCGCGCCGCAAAATTGAGAATAGTGATTTTCCTGGTGTTGTTTTAGCTGTTATTTTTTCTATTGTATACCCGCGTTAGCAGGCCTGAAGCCTGGTATGCGAGTTTGTCAAAAACGAAAATAAATAAGAAAATTTTTAAAACAAAATGAATTGTAAATGTGAACCATTTATATTTTGCCTCCTTGTGGTAGGATATTTCCAGCATTTCCGAACTTTCAAATAATCATTTTAGATTTAATAATAATAAAGGCATAATTTACCATTTGCAGATGAAAGCATTAGTGCTTTAAAATAGTTCTAAAATGTGAGTTAGGGATAGAAACAACCACTGTCAAAATTTGAATCCGTATAATGGATGTTAAGTGTTGTTAAATACACAAAATGTGAACAATAGTTATAATAAAAATGTTTCCAGACTAAACCGTATACAGTTACGGTTTATTGAGAAAAATCCTGATATCTCCTTATATTTTAGGTTTTATGGCAAATATTTCATATGGTAGGATGTTTTTTGATACAACAGACCTACACATATGCATTAAATGTGATATCTTGAACATTTTTGAAATCACTGCTCCCAAAGGTATACTGGACCTTTAAAGGTAGTAGATGCGATTCGCAAACATCTCCAATATCAGTCAAATGTCATATTAACCATCATGCTAAGAAGGTTTTCTTTGTGAAATTTGGAGGTCAGTGAAATTCAAAAATTAAACATCCGTTAGCCATTGGAAGAAGTTGAGTGCAAATTCAGACCTCAGGCTTAATGCTCAGATGTTTTCCTATTTGATTTGATCTGTCTTACTGTGCACACTAAGATACATACTGGAATGGTTATTTCTTATTCATTAAATTATAGTAGAATATTTGGTTACTAGCTGTCTCTAGGCATTTTCGAATTTGGGCTGCAAAGAGATCCACTACCTTTTAGTTAGAAGAGAAATAAGTAAATAATGATAAAATAAACAACAAAAAAGAATTAGTTTCTTTTGTAATACTATCTGACAAACTTTTTACTTTACCATTTTACTTCATAGCTCAGCACTTTCCATTCTCTCTCATACCCTCTTACCCATTACATTTAAATGAAATACAACTAAAATGAGTTTGCGTGCCTGCATAATACTCTTTGGAAATTATAAGTGAAAATGTTCTTAGGTTTTGGCTCACTTTAAAATGAGAACCAATAGAACTGTCACAACACGAGAAAATGTATAAGTAATAATCAACACTACATTTCCGAATTTGGCCTGCAAAGAAATCCGCTACCTGTAAGTTAGAAAAGAGATTAGTAAATAATGATAAAATAAACAACAAAAAAGAATGAGTTTCTACCGCCGTATCCAGAACAGAGCCTGAAACGGTGCAGGCTCAAGAAATCGTTTGTACTATAATACGTCTTGAAGTACTGTGTGATACTGTTGACTCAGACTTCTACAAAGCTGTAAGTGAGAATTGTAATCCAATCCGACTCATTACCTGAGATATTTATGAAAATATATCAATAAAGAATGTAAATTAAATAACGATGCGTCACAATGCAGTCTAACGCTGTGAGTGACTGTTTTTACTCCGGAGCTCTTGCAATATTCAGGCTTTTGTAATACTATCTGACAAACTTTTTACTTTACCATTTTACTTCATAGCTCAGCACTTTCCATTCTCTGTCATACCCTCTTACCCATTACATTTAAATGAAATACAACTAAAATGAGTTTGCGTGCCTACATAATACTCTTTGGAAATTATAAGTGAGAATGTTCTTAGGTTTTGACTCACTTTAAAATGAGAACCTATAGAACTGTCACAAACATGAGAAAATGTATAAGTAATAATCAACAGTACATTTCCAAATTTGGCCTGCAAAGAAATCCGCTACCTGTAAGTTAGAAAAGAGATTAGTAAATAATGATAAAATAAACAACAAAAAAGAATGAGTTTCTACCGCCGTATCCAGAACAGAGCCTGAAACGGTGCAGGCTCAAGAAATCGTTTGTACTAATACGTCTTGAAGTACTGTGTGATACTGTTGACTCAGACTTCTACAAAGCTGTAAGTGAGAATTTTAACCCAATCCGGCTCATTACCTGTGTTTTTTATGAAAAATATGAATAAAGAATGTAAATGAAATAACGACGCGTCAGAATGCAGTCTAACGCTCTCACAATGTTATCATACATAGGGTTTTTCCCTGACTGTTTTTACTCCGGAGCTCTTGCAATATTCAGGCTTTTGTAATACTATCTGACGAACTTTTTACTTTACCATTTTACTTCATAGCTCAGCATTCTCTCTCATACCCTCTTACCCATTACATTTAAATGAAATACAACTAAATTTAGTTTGCGTGCCTGCATAATACTCTTTGGAAATTATAAGTGAGAATGTTCTTAGGTTTTGTCTCACTTCAAAATGAGAACCAATCGAACTGTCACAACATGAGAAAATGTATAACTAATAATTTGTTGGAACCGTAAGCAAATGCCAGCTGAAGGCGAGTAGGCAAGTGTGTTTAAAAGCATTAGATTATGCACGGAGATCGTACAGTTACTTGATAGATGATCTTTTCTCGAATATTGGTACTAGCAAAAGGGCTAGAAAAAGCAGCTATTATAATTCGTTAGGCATGCATAATGGCCCAATGAGTGTTACAAGAGAACTGGAGTAAGACAGGTCTTTCATTTTGTTTTGTCTCTCCTGATCGTTCGTAAGAAATGCTAATTCATAACCACCTTTTCACAATTTGATTGGAGCATGCATTCATAATGGAAAATAGTTGACATAATAATCTATCCCCAGGCATTATCATGCCAACATGTACTTATATATACATGTACTATATCTTTGTGAGACGTAGATATGAAATGTCTCAGGTTTTCGATTATAGTAATTTCGAGGAAATTTCTTTAATTTTTATCATATATGTAAACTTGAGGCTATTAGATTTTCATCCACTTACCTCTGTTCCTGTGAAAAAATGCAAGTGTCAACCTCAATGTCATCCACGAATCGCACGTACTCGGGCGGCCAGTGGAAAAAAAAAACACCGGTCACACGCGCCAAGGGCCATGGCATGCAGTGCCAATATAATAATAGCTCGCACAAATTGATACATAACATTTGTGTTTGTGTGCATGTGGACGATCCGATGGTTCATACAACAAAAGGGTTTCGTACAATTATTTTTAACATTGTTAAACGTACTCTTCCACATTTACGTAGCATATAATGTGTCTTTATATTTATTTGGATTGTTATCTTGAGAATTGCTAAAAACAGTTATTATGAAAAAGTGGACGTTTCAGAATTTGGGGGGGGGGGGTGCGTACGCACCCGACGCACCCCCCCCCCCCCCCCTGGCTACGGGCCTGTATCCTGGAATAAAGTGTCCATGATTTAAGGTTTCCATGACATGATTGTTGATTGTGAGTGTCTTTAATTAAAGTCTTTTCTAGTCCCCATGTGACATATGGCTGCAGGTGCTGTGCCGTCATATTCGTTAAAATCTGCTTCTCTCACTTTTGTAAGCCACTAAAACTTGCTCATTTACACCATTAGGTTTGGTGACATGTATAAGCAGGGGTTATTAGAATTCATATGCTTTCTGACTGAAGTCCATTTCAGCCAAACACTCGTTCACCAATCACTTATTACAACTATTTTCGATGTAATGCGATGTCATCTGTCGATTACTTTATTTGCTTTAATGTGAAGCTCAGATATTTATTGGAAGTCAGTCTAACTTTTCGGTTTTCCTTCAATCTCCTGAGAATATAAATTCTTCTACCTATCGGGGATTGCTCAACAGCAAACAAACCCCTTGGACCGTTGTTCAAGGTTTGTGTGTGATTGCTTCTCCTGTCTGTTTGCTCTTAATTCTTATCGTGTCAATGTTTGAATTTCTGTAAATACATAAAAAAAACGTACCTTCCTTTTCTTTATTTACACGCCGTCATTCCGCCTTGCGTGACTAGTTTACAAAAGAAATATGACAAAGAAGTCATGGCCATTTTGTTCCTATAGATTGTTGTTGCAATTTCAGCGCACAATAATGAATATCGCCTGGTTTTCAGTTGTGATAGTCTGTCGCAAGCAGCCAGGAGTGTCACCTTTGTACCTGACATTTGATTTTCGCTCCGCTTACTTTTTCATTTTCGGTTGTGTAGCCCTGGTATATCACCCTACTTTGTCAAGGAACGAGTAGGAAGATCGAAGCGTCATTGTGGCGTCTAAGTTATATAGGCCCTACATACACTTTGGCGCAAGTACAACAAACCGTGGGGAAATAGGAATGTGGATAACATTTTCCTGAGTGTGTCACCGTTGTTACTGGGTTGGAGAGTAGTAATATAAATATCGATCACTTAAACGTCAACAAGCACTGTGACGTGACAACATCCACGTGAGTCTGGATACGTTTGAGATACACCTTCATAAGAGGGAAGAATAATTTCAACATTTCTACTGTTAAATCTACCTTGGAATGGAGCTGGTTTACCACAAGTTGGATGGATCTATTGATGAGGAATTACCCGCGCCTGGGGATGAATATGTCTCAAACATACCGACAAACTCGAGTTGGCTTTCAAAAAATAAATTCGTCGACGAACCGAAAACTGATCCGTCGACGTACATTCCCTTTGAAAGCGACACAGGGTCTTCGAAGGGTCCCTTCGGTAACTACCCTTTGACAACATCGGCTATTGATCCATGCGAAGATGACGATGACGATGATGTTGCTAGAATAACCACTGGAAAGTGTGGATGGGGCAAGTTTACGCCAAAATGTCTTCAAGTATGTCTATGTCCCTTCCATTGATCATTGACATTGTGCATTAATCCAGACCTGATATATAAATGGCATAGCAAACCCTTCCATTTCTTTTTTGTGATCTGTATCAGATATGTTTTAATACACAAAAATACAAGAATATATCAAATTTAATCGGCCTGAACAAGTCTTTACAGATACTGAGGTTGCAAACGCGATAAACGTTCCTTACTCTAGAAAAGGAGAAAGGTAGGCCTACTAAGAGGATTATGCTGTAATGGAACACAACTATGTAAGTCGACTTTTATCAATTTCCGTTTTGAGGGATTCCATGTGTTCGTGACCGCACTGTTTCATCCGATCAAGAGACTTACTATTGCCAGCCCAATGACTGGATGTTAGTGGTTTATAAAAGTGTTACAGGTAGTTGTCGAGAGTGACAGATAAGTGGCACTTGGTCATTACATTTATAATTTTTGCAATGATTACCATCAGTATCACTAAAAAAACATACCGTCACTAATTCGATTGCCCTCTACAGGTCGTCAGTACATGCATGCAAGGTTGTTTACGTTTTCTTTGTAACTCTTTTCATTTGTCCAGATGTTTCTAAATGTCAAGACATACATCGTTGTGTTCGTCATGGCAAGCATCATTCAGATCATGACGGCGTACGGCCTCGTATCGATTGCAATTACCACCATTGAGCGCAGGTTTCACCTGACAAGCTTTCAGAGTGGTAGCATCATGAGTGCCTACCAGTTTGCGACCATGGCATTTACCGTCTTTGTGACGTAAGTCATGCATACAGTGATATTTCTACATCCATCAGTTTTAACCATCTACCTTTTAACCAAGACATTATGTTACGTCGTAACACGTAACATTATGTTACGTCGTGAAATTAATTTTGCAGGTACATTATCTCTCACGAAAACACAGACTAAGAGTTGATTCTATTACAAAAATTCTTCAAACTGCGTATATGTAATAGCCCTTATGTATATTTTAGCTGTTAAAGTAATTTGTCCTCCGAATGTGTATTCTGAATTGAAAATCTTAAAGTTACATTAGTCAATGATGTCATAATCATATCCACATTATCTCCACTCACACACACACAAAAAAAAAAATGCTTAACCCATAATGATTGTGTCTTTTTTCCAGAGGCAGTCTTGTTATGTATATATCCATAATATATACGTTATGTAATCTTGGGACATACTATGCACCCTTTGATAGAGATACAAAACGCATGTACTTTCTAAATATATTTCAATACATTGCACCATCGCTGTAATACACACACACACACACACACAAACAAACACACACATATGACGTTAATCGAAATATACAAAATGGTGAATCTGCCTGTACGTCTACTAACTTTTAAACAATATTGATATCGAAAACCTAGTGACTCACCTTGTCCCGGTTTCTTGGCAGGCTAAGTCTATTTTATAGGAACAGAATGCCGCCGACATGGAAACATGTAGGCATATTGCCAGCTACCCAGCAGATACCATTTCAGTTCCGCTGGTAATAATGAAGATAATGATGTTCTTGTTTGCAACCCAAAAATGAAACGGAAAAGAATCAATAGATTTTAATTTCACCGTGAAACCAATTAAGTTTACTTCCGGTAAGTGAAATTGGTGTAGTGATATGATGGGCATGGTGTCTTCCATGTGTTGATGCGCTTTATCATATCAAACCCAGGTTTCAGTGGTATGTTCTACGCCAGTCATTAAAACAAAAGACTAACAGTTCAAACTACTAGTTTATCGTGATGTCATTATCCAAACTTAAATCTACCAAATCCAGCCGAAAGCTCTCATACATGAAATTTTAATGTTAACCTGCAATACATTGCGCGAAACCAAGTAGGTGTATAACAATTTAAAAAAGAAAAGTTACCTTCCATAACGCTTGCGCTTTAAATCATTTGCACAATTTGTGATAGGGTCAAGTGTCTTTTATCAAGTCGGATGAGTGTGTCACTGAGCTAAACTGTGACCATAGCGTCATGTATACGGACACTGAGAGGAAGCTACATACTATACAAATAATTGTAGAAACTTTCGTATATATTTTCCTTGAAAAACTTCGTATGGGTCTAATCATGAAGTCTTTGGCCACTGCTCCCGTTTTAACATAATAATAATAAATATCATTTATAAAGCGCTGATTACAATGTTTCTAAGCGCTAAAGAAAAATTAGGAAAGATAAATCAATTCATGGAATATATACAAATTGAGATACGATGAAATACAATACAGAATACAAAATACATAAAATAAACATTGTAAGTTGTAGAACTTATAGAACGAACTTAACATATATACAGACTGTATATAATAAATCAATACAATTACATGGCATGAGAGAACAGATGAGTTTTCAGTGATGATTTGAAGGAGTCTACTGTTGGAGCTTCACGGACGTGGATGGGCAAGTTGTTCCATAGTGTAGGTTCAATAGCACTGAAGGCACGGTTGCCATAACGGGTATGGGTGCGCGGTGCCGATGTGAGTTAAGGTGTGCAGTGGAGTGAGAACGAAGGCGTCTGGTTGTTGAGGAAGTAGATATAGTCCGGAGGGAAACCAGATGATGAAGATAGGATGGTGCTAAGTTGTAGACAATCTTGTAGGTGAGGAGTAGAACTTTGAAGACAATGCGGTCATGAATTTGTAGCCAGTGCAGTGATCTGATGACAGGTGTGATATGTTCATGCTTCTTCGTGCTTGTGATGAGACGTGCAGCGGTGTTCTGGAGGCGTTGTAGCGGAGCAAGACAGGAGCGAGGAAGACCAGCTAGGAGGCTGTTGCAATAGTCCAAGTGTGAAGACACAAATGCATGTACCAGCTTTTCTGTAGTTGACTCATTAAGGAATCTCCTTATTTTCCCAATCCTAGCAATGCCAAAGGAAGCCGATCTGCAGACATTTCGAATGTGGTTAGTGAGAGTGAGATGCTTGTCGAAAGTAACACCGAGATCCCTCACACAGTCAGAGGAAGAAACGCATTCTCCAGCCATATCCAAAGAAGGTTGAAATCCCGGTTGCTGCCTAAACTGGGATGAGACGAACAACAACTCAGTTTTGGCTTCATTCAGTTTGAGATGATTGCGGGAAGACCATGACTTAATGTCTAGGAAGCAATCATGAAGTTTCTGCATGGAAGCAGCCCGGTGGTCGTCATCAGCGTTCATTATGACATACAACTGAGTGTCGTCCGCGTAGATTGCATGCTACACTCCATGGTGTGAGCCAATGATGTGGCTCAACGGACCAGTGTAAAGGGAGAACAAGAATGGTCCAACGACGGAACCCTGCGGGACGCCCCACTGAAGAGGAAATGACCTGGATTCCGCGCCGTTCACAACCATCTTCTGACTACGATCAGTGAGGTAGGATTCGATCCAGCGAAGCACAGATCCATCCACCCCATAGTGCTCTCTCAGGCAGTTGATGAGGTTGGTGTGGTCTATAGTATCGAAAGCCGACGAGTAATCCAAAAGAATGAGGGCAGCTTCAAGACCCTTGTCAATGGCAGCAGAAGATCATTCACTACCTTTATCAAGGCAGTCTTAGTAGAGTGACACTTCCGATAGACAGACTGATGTTGAGGAAACAGGTTGTTTGTCTCAAGGTATGATATGAGTTGATCTGATACAATCTTCTCGAGAACCTTGCTGATGAAAGGCAAATTTGTGACTGGTCTATAATTCCTTATGTCATTCTTGTCAAGCGAAGACTTTTTGAGGAGCGGTATGATGAGTGATGTCTTGAATGCACCTGGAACTTCCCTGGATGATAAGGAAAGATTAACAATCCTTGTGATGAAAGGAATGAGTTCATCAAAACATGACTTCACGAGTCTAGAAGGAATAGGGTCAAGGCCACATGTCTTCGGTTTAATAATTGTCATGATCTGTTTGACTTCAGAGAGAGAGAGACAGGCTGGAAATCGCAGAAACCAATGCTCTTGACCTGAGGCAGTGAACGTGATTCCACGCTGGATGACAACTCGTCAGTTGATGAGACATCTATCGCCGAAATAGTTCTGCTAACTTTGTCACTGAAATATTGCCCAAAATCATTGGCGAGATCAGCATCAGACAAATGATCTGGAAAACAGATTCGTGGTTAGAGCAGGTAAGTCTCTTGACAATTCTGAATAGCTCCTTGCAATCCGCAGAAGGAATCACACCAGTCCAATGTTTGGACTTGGATTCGTTCAGGGCTGCATAGTATGAGTTACATTGCTGGCGATAGATGTCTTTATGAACTGAAAGGCCAGATTTCCGCATCTTACGCTCGGCGTGTACCATGGTGCTGATGGCCTAGTTGTCACCGTCTTATTCTGTAAGGGCGCACGTTTGTCCAAGAGTGTAGTCATTGTATGATTGTAAAGATCCACAGCATCAGAAGGACACATAGCTGCCGAAGACTCGCGGATATCCTGCTTGAATGATGATATATCAATATCTCGAAGCTTTCTGAAAGATACGTGTTTCGTACCGTTACGATGCCCCATCATGTTGATAGTGACCGTAAACCCTAAACTGCGTCATAACAAATTATTACCTGTGCCTTTATATTTCATTATCTTTTAATGCCGCCCTCTGACTGGCAAAAAAATAAAGAAAAAAGCTCCGCTGACGTGTCCCAGCACATCCCCAGACCCTACCCACTGCTGCCCTATAAAAGTCGTCTTGGCAGGCGATGAGTCCAGAGCACTCCACCTTCCTAGCTGCCTCTCCTCCTTGGAGGGTCGTCAATCCTCATGTTGATGGGAACAGCACCCTGTGCTCCGGTACAGGAGTAGGCAAGTGACATTGTTGTTCCATTAAACCTATCCACTTTATTTTCGTAGAGCACTCGATTAAAACAATATAATATCAAATGAAAGTGAGGGAATGAATAAAATATTCTTATAAGTTTTATTCATCTAAAATTATCAAAATAATCAATGCTTCTCTTTAGCAAGTTGCCCACTAGACAGAGCTCAAATAAGACTAAAACAACAACATCAACGGACGTGTGAATGCCGTGACCGCTCTAGCTCTTGCGTTGATAATTGTACACGCTAACTCAAAGATTTTTCGAGAAACTTACAATCAGCAACGGACCATCGGGCTCCTCCTTCGATTCCCGGCCGACCCGAGCACCAAGGATTAGAGTCACCAAAACCTCATATTGGAGGAACACGGGAGCCCATGATAGCCGTCTAAGTGACATCGGGAGCAGTGGCGTAGCCAAGATTTGATCTTAGGGCGGGCGGTTAGTATTCGAGAGAGCGAGCGAGGGGGTGAGAAGGGGTACCACAATGAGATTTTTTTTTTTCATTTTGACATTGTTACTAGTGAAATTTGGTGCATGTTTCGGTATGTTTTATAGACTTGAACTAGTTCCCGTGAGAAGTGAGGTAGCAGTATTTTGATGTAGAACATATTTATTTCCTCCATATCTATGCATTGCCTGAAGATATTTTCTTGAAACTTAGTGTATACATGTATTACCCAATCAAGATTCTCTAGTGAAAGTTTGGGGTCATGAGGTCAAAGGTCAAAAGGTCAAGTAAAAATTAAAATTTCACTTTTTTCTCTGAACCTTGGAAATTGTTCAAGGTATCTTCATGGAACATAGTATATATATACATGTACTGACTGGCAGTGATTATCTAGAGCATCTAGGGTTCATGGGGTCAAAGGTCAGGGGTCAAAGGTCAAGGGCAACACTTCAAAATGTTACTATTTCCCTCATATTTATGCAATGCCAGCAGGATTTTTTTTTTTTTTGCACTGGGTGTATGCATGTATAACCCAATAGAGATTCTGTTATTTTTTTCTTTTTTGGGGGAGGGGGCTCAAAGGTCAAAAGGTCAAAGATCAAGTGAAAGTGCTGAACTAACTGTTTCCTCCATATCTAGGAAATGATTCAAGTTATCTTGGAACCTACTACATATTTATGCATGTTCTGTCTGACAGTGATTATCTTAATATGAATTTTAGGGTCGAAGGCCACATGAAAATGGCAACAATTTACTATTCAATACAGAAATTGCATTTTGTCTCCATACCTTGAAAATTACTCAGTGCATAAACTTATGAATGGATCAAAGTCAAGTTAAAGTTCCTAAATCTCCAAATACATGCTCTCCTATTCACCCAATTAAACCTAGGTCAAGGAAGGTGAACATTCAACACATTTGTGACAAACTTGTCATTTTAATATTTTGCCAATTTTGTGAAAATGTAATCACACATTGTCCACATGTACTATAGACCTATTAGGAGAACCATGCATTATGGCGGAGGCATACCAGTCGCATAGCGACATTCCTAGTTTTACAATATGATGATGATGAAACAGCATTTATGTAGCGCCATTTATCTGTAGAAACATTCAAAGGCACCCGGCTTTCACAATGTGTCACCCATTAAGTTGCTGGAAAAGATAAGTCTTCGGTTCAAAATTGAAGGTATTGAGGCTGTTACAATTCCAAAGCGGGACTGGTAGAGGATCTATCCCCATACATTTTTAGGCGGCATGGAGAGTCAGTCTGGTACAACGTAGTCCTGGTCGCCGCTGACGTACACTGATAATTGCAGACCAAAGAGATTAAATCTCTTTGTTGCAGACGCGTAGCCAGGAGACCAGTTATAGATAGCCTTATAAGCAGTAAGATCCTATATACTGCACTCTGTGTGACACAAACAGCAACCGAAGCCTACAAATATGCTTACAAAGATGTCGTTTAAGCAAATTTCTATTATTTTACACAATCACACAGAGATAGCATGAAGACGAGTTCCCAGTTGTGGCGATTTCATGTAACGAGTGGAGCGGGGGGGGGGGGAACACGGAACGCGAAATTATTAAACCCTCACAAGGGAAAATATTTATATCACAATAAGAGGCATGCACTATGGAAGAAATTAGGTGTTTGTTTTTTTCTTGGAGGGGTGAACAAGTTTGAATTAATGTTACTCTGGATACTAGATATTGGATAGAAATGCCTAATTATCCTACTGTGTGGGAAATTTCAGGAAGCAGGAAGGAATAGTATGAAAGACAGAGAAAAGATTCGTGCAAGCACACATTATACTCCGGCGTGCGTCTTTCTTTTTCTTATAAAAAATATGCAATCAATATTTAGGGTACAATTGGTATTGGCTCACACATTACATTCATCAGAGGCGTCGTCGATCCGTTTTCATGATTAGGGGAGGAAACTTTGAAGATATGTGCGAGGGAGCGGAGCGACAGAGCGGGAGGAGGGTGTGGGAGTAGGTATCCCCTTCCAACACGAGCGTGATTTTGCGTTTACAGACCTGATTTCAGCGATCTGGAGCAGAGTTTTTGTGAAATATTTTGAATGTTTTTCCAGCAAAAAGTAACGAAAATAAATGGGGCGTATTCAGGGAAATTTTAATGTCCAAATCGTGGAATATGAGCTCTTATTCCGCGCATGCGTCATCATTGGGTACTAAGTTTATGAAGGTGGAGGGATCATTCCTTCCACACCTCCCTCTTGCCCCCTCCGCCCCCTCCTCCCTAAGCTCTGGATTTTTTTTTTAATCTTCTTCTATCGAACCGAAAAATAAAGTGATTAGAAAATTCTTTGAATGCATTAATGACTGAAATTTCAGGTTCGACTGTGGTGGATCCAGGGGTGCCCTGATTGGGGGGGGGGGCGGAGGGGGCAAGAGGGAGGAGGGGGATTTTCCACATTTTCTGCATCTTCTTGAAAAATCTATGACGGATTTTCACCAAACTTGGCAGATAGCATCTTTATAGTGGTATGCTCTTAATTTGATAAAATGAGGCCCCAACGCCCCACCACCACCACCGGAAAGGGGGAGGGGAGGAGGAGTTGAGGCCTCAGAGTCCCTAAACTGTAGATCTTTTTTTCTTTATCTTCTTTGTCGAACCGAAAATATAGAGATAAGAAAGACATTAAAGACACTCAATCGGGAGGGTATATGGACATATTTCAGCCGCGGGTGGCGCCACGTAAACTCGCTTCCGAAGTTACTACGAAGCGAAATGTGTGTGTACGCAAGACATCCCTGCTGCAATGTATCGCGCTATAGTATCTCGATTCCTTGCTTGAGCGCTGAGCTCAGCTGAGATGTGTACGTTCTGTACATGTGAATTGCATGCATGGTACAGTATACGGTAGCGATCGCAATATTGCTTGCCGTAGTTATAGCGCCTGAGCTGCCTTTACATAAATTATGTACATACGTATACGCACCTTCTATAGTGTAGCCTCCTCTCATCATCATCGCACATCGTCGATCGTCGTCACTCGTCGACTATACTCGTCAGATCAGATCAGACTAGAGTACAGCTACAGACCACAATCAGTTGACAATAGATACATGTGTGCAGGGAAATGTGAGGATGGCCATCATGGACAATGACACATCGTCATGGGTTGCGGACATGACCGCTGAGCTGTCTATTTTGAACATGGACGATTGGGTCGGAGACCCTGTATCATGTAAATTCAAATCGGGGAAGCGGCTGTGCCCATGCAGAGCCAACGGCCACAGTTGCACCGCACAGTGTACCTGTGGCCGTGGTAAAAGGGGGCCGTGCACCAACCGACACACCGTTTCATCATCTTCTGTAAATAGATCTACATCTAATCAACACCAGAATCAAATCACAATAACATTGGCAATAACTCTATCTGCTAATTAGTAATTTGTCTTGATAAATATCAAATTGAAATGTTTGCTTACTTGTTTTAGTTTTCAGAATCAGATTCAGTGAAAAGAAACTGTCAGAAACTAACAGAGAACTGAAAGGCTGTAAATAAGTGTAACTGTGAGTGTTAGCAAATTGTTTATACTATAAAAATTGCATTTTGCATTTTCAAGATAGTTAACAATACACATGCAAGGATTCCCAGCGAACATGGGCATCACAGATTTTTGAGTTGCTACATTTAAATGGGATACTAGTCTTTGATAAAGTGAAAGACAATCGATTTTTATTTTCTTACAACTTCAACTTCAAGTAGGGCCTAGAATCTAGATCTATCATCTAGAGTTCTAGATCTAGACTACATGTATGATGTAGCTTGAGATAAATCTATTCCAATTATTTAAGATTTATTTGCAAATCCTAAATTATATTCTTGGGGAATTCGCGTAATATGATTTGAAACTACCCTTGCCCGACCAGACGCTGTGCGAAGCACAGCATCTAACCTTATTTATAACAGCGACTGGTATGTGTATAGAAATCTCCTACCTAGTTCAAACTCCTCAAGTAAAATTAAAAAGTCAGTGTCTAGATAAACGTTAGATATAACCGTTACGAGTAAATTTTATGACTTTTTTATAGATCTAACGTTAGACCCAAGACGGTATTACAGTTTGTAGATTACTAAGCTCTACCTCAGACAGAGTCGAGTCTAACCGTGTTAGACTATTAGTCTTTGAGAGTAGGCAGTACAAGTAGAAATTTTTAATTTTATGGGAGTTACAGAGGCGCTGTAACGTCATAGGCCCTACATACACTTCAATCATTCATGTACTTACACATCATCTGGATCTGGATTCCTTGAAGTTGTTGACTTGGCCTAGGGTTGCTTGATTGGCGTAAGCCGTGGCATTGGACGTGCAGGCAGCTGGATCGACGTCTCAGGCCGAGTTACAATTCCACCGTGCATGCTGTAACACGAATTTGCACATTATAAATTCCTGCAAAACTGTTCATGCAACTCCAGCAAGTGGAAAGCAAATTTTTCTTCGGCACGCTGACGCTGAAGCTTCCCCTTCTGGCCTCTAGTCTTGTCCTAGTAGTACTAGTAGTAAGCATGCTAAGAACACGGCTCTCTGCGTTCTCCATTCGTCGATAGCGTCATACAAGTAAATACGTTTGCAGTCTTTCGAGTTGGACGGCTGTTTGATCTCCATTGTGAAGTTTCATTACTAAACCAAAGGCTAAGCCGAACTGAACTGAACTGAAGCAGTACTTTTTATTGCAAACAGTACATGCACACCACACACATTGATATTGACATACCGATGACTTTATATCGACTTTGTATGTTACGATCCGGCCGAACGTATCACAGCTGACATGGGATATGCAGCAGACAATATTGCACAATTATCAAAACAACAAAACAATCGGCCATATGCATTGCAACTTGATGTAACAAGCTTAGAGTTTTAATATTTCTTCATTGAACCATATTTATGAAACTGAATACCGGTATTTAATAACGTAATATATAAATAATCTATAATATTGTTATAGGATATTTCCAGAAATTTTAAAATATTATTGCTTTCATTGCTGAAATTGGCACCACAATGCAAATAAACAGAGACACTGGAGCCAGGTACGTACGTACACACACAGCTCTCTCAGTTGTCATGACCGAAGCCCGTAGGAGAGATTTTCATGCGCATGGCTGTTGTGCAGTTTTGTGCGTGCACCCATTCGGCCCCATTCGGTAGGTATTCGGGCGTCCATGTTGAAATTAGGGTGGACGGCTCGCACGGCTCTTGTAGTCTAGCTGGGTGTTCGCTGGTGCGTTGCGTAGCGTCGTGTTCGGCATTCGGTACGTACGGCGGGTACGGTAACGGGAGGAGCAGCGTGTCGTGCTTTTCTACTGAGCTGCAAATCGCCTGCGACGACTGAGTGTCTTTAATGACTGAAATTTCATGTTCGATTGTTCCAGATCCAGGGGTGCCCTTATCGGGTGTGGGGTGCGGGGGGGGGGGGTGAGGGGGATTTTCCACATTTTATGCATCTTCGTGAAAAATGTATGACAGATTTCCACCAAACTTGGCAGATATAGCATCTTTATAGTGATATGCTTTTAATTTCTTAAAATGAGCTCCCCCCCCCCCCAAAAAAAAAAAGTCGTTGAAGGAGAGGTGGGAGGAGTTGAACCCTCCCAGTCCATAAACTCTGGAATTTGTTGTATCTTATTCTGTCGAACTGAAAAAGATAGAGCTAAGTTAGTGCTATGAAGACATTAATGACAGAAATTTCATGTTTGATTATGACGGATCCAGGGGTGCTCTGAGAAGGGGAAGGAGTGCAGGCGGAATTTTCACCTTTTCAGCATCTTTTCGAAACATGTATGACAGATTTTACCAAACTCTTGAATTCGGTTCCTTTGTCACATCCCCCTGCCAAGGTTGGTGAAAATCCGTCATAGATTTTTCAAGAAGATGCAGAAAATGTGGAAAATGGGCAACCCTGGATCCGCCACAGTCGAACCTGAAATTTCAGTCATTAATACCTTCAAAGAACTTTCTTATCTCTATATTTTTCGGTTCGATAGAAGAAGATAAAAAAAATCCAGAGTTTAGGGACTATGAGACTTCAACTCTACCCCCCCCCCCCCTCCCCCCCCCCCCTTCGGCGGTATCAAGGGGACTTTATTTAAACAAATAAGATCTTATCACCATAAAAATGCTATCTGCCATGTTTGGTGAAATCCGTTGTGGGCTTTACAAGAACATAAAAACGAGAAAGGTTCATGAGCAGTTTTGTTAGACATCGTGTTCATGTAAATTTATATACCGTCGGTACGTAATACCCTTGAAATACATGATCTTATCATTTCCCCGCAAAATTGAACTTTTTTACATTTCCCGGCGAGACGTTTTTACATGTCCCGTTGATGCAATTTTCGAGATTTTTACAATTCCCGGCGAGACATTATTACATTTCCCGGCGTTTTTACAAAGTTCCCGGTGAGACGTTCCTACAAATCCCGGCGTTGTTACAAATCCCGGCTCCACAGGGACTCTTCCCATATTCGAGGGAGTTTTGCATTTTTAGAACTGAAATTCAAAGATCTGGTCTACACTGCAGGTGGAATATCTCGACATTTGTCAATCCGAGAAGTGTAGTAAGTCTGTGGAGGGAGACCAAGCAGGAGGGTTTGGGAGGGGTAAGCCCTATTCCCCTGTCCCACGCGAGGGAGATTTTGCATTCTTATAATTGCAATTCAGCGATCTTGTGCGCACATTTTGTGAAATATTTTGAAAATTGTCTTCGAAGTGTTACCATGGACCCTACATGGTGTTACCATAATAGTCTTTGCATGAAGGGGGGTCGAGCCGGGGAAGGTGTTGGAGAGGACTATCCACAACTTTTGTGTTCTGCAACTCGGTGAAATGTCTCGAGGAGACAAGTGGTGTGAAAGGACAGTCGGAGCTAGTTTGCAGGCACAAACCCTTGTTGGTCGTATAGGAGTCTGCATGCGCCAAGACTAATACACGCACCACTACACTGCGGCCTCTCCTCAACACAGGGCCTATGGGACAGTGCCAAAGTGGTGCATGTAGTAATCTTAGCGCAGACTCCTTTACGACCAACAAGGGTTTGTGCCTGCAAACTAGTCGGAGCTCAGTCTTCTAGTCACGAAGTGCGACATGACCGTGCTGCTCGTTAACGCCTGCCGCAGAGTGTCAAACAATTGCCGGTGATAAAATGGCTGATAAAAGACAAGTGGTGTGAAAGGACAGTCAGTGCAAGATGAAAGTGTTTATTTCAAAGTTGCGGTATGCTTTATTTCAGTACGTCATCCGTATGAGATGAGTGGGGTTAGTGGCAGAGGAAATGGAAAGACCATTATTGTGACAGGTAATGACTTTTCCAGAGTATGGGTGGAGGGTAAGGAGTGTCAGAAATCAGAAGGAAAGAGACCGAAGAGGCTAACCATCAGGCTGTCATGGATGTGTGTATGAATTCAAATTCATCTAGACCTACAAGGAAGTATGTAGGAAAAGGAAAGGGAATAGAAGGTTGTGGTTGGAGAGTAAACCGGAAGAAGAGAAAGGTAAGACCGAGACCAAAATTTACTGTGGACAGTCAGGAAGAAAAAAAAAAGAATTAAAAAGGGTAGTGTCCGTAATGAGACAGACACGCCAGCAAATTCCTCTACAAAACGAGTCAGGATCAAATGTCAAGTGTAAGTGGTGTTCATAACCGGACAAGAAGGGTAAAATGTCTTTCAAATCTCCCTACAAAACGAGTCAGGATCAAATGTCAAGACAGTAATTGACCTGTGGCCATAACCGGACTAGAAGGGGAAAATGTCTTTCAAATCTGTCCGCTCAATTATTTAAGTACAACTTGGGTAGGTTGAAAATGTACAGAGTGAATGATAGAAAGCTGTTGAAAATAGTACTAGGTTTTAAAAAAAAAGAAAAAAACATTTCCCACTTTTGATCCTTAATAGTTCGAAGACTATATATCGGATAACACTATCATTGATATGAGTAAGTCCAGATTTTGGTCAAATTTGACCCCTCTCTACAAAGTTGAAATTTACACAGGAACCAATGACGTGTATTCACTTACAATGACCCTGAAAAATAGACATAACTAGGCATGAATACTATAAATACCACCTTTTCAGAGCTCTGCTTACTAGACTTCTGGTCTCTTGCTCCGAGGCACATGAATGCTTTATTAACAATTCGTGATGGATTGCCCTAAAGGGTGAAATGCATGCACATGAAAAAAGTAAGCACATGTTTTCATGTGCTTGCATGCACTACATTTCAAGATGAATAAAGACTAGCTTTGATAGTGGAATTTCTCCTGAATATGTAATAGACCATTCAAACCCTGGCCATTATTCAGGGGTGTTAACTACACACTCCCATATACACCAATTGACCCCTATGCAAAGTTAAAGTTTTGTATAGAACAGAGGGTTGAAAATGGAGCAAAATCTGGACCCTTACTTTGAAATAAATCTTGAATTTAATTAAACTGATTAATGCTTTCATTTTCAAATTACCTCGTACAAAATTGTACACTATTCAGCTATTGTTCATATCAACTACAATGTTATCTGATAATTTAGTTTTTGAACAATTAAGGATCAAAAGTGGGAAATATTTTTTGTAACACCAAGTACGTAAAAACAAAAAAGGGAAAGCTTTACGTGTGAGTGAGGTGGCAGGGATCATGGTGAAAGTTGAGAGAGTATAATCAAAGGTAGTGAATAGGAAGGGCGTTATTCACAGAGTTGACGATCGGATCGCCGAAGAAGGAATAAAAGGAACATGGAACATTTAAAAACTAATTTCTAGGGATTTAAACAAAGTAAAAATCACTGCGAAGGACTATGATCGTAACTTTAACTATCCATTTTAGTAAGTAAGGGCAGAGCGAGCGAGCGCTTCGGAATGTATATACATTTTTACGTCTGATCAATCAAATTTTGTATCACGCTATTATTGACTCAAAATTACATACATCAAAGTCACATTTTTCATGCAATATCCTTAATCTATACACATTTATATGTGCAAAAGACGCCTGCAGAGCTCAGAATCATCGTAAATTTTTGTTTCTCTTGAACGTACGTACATGTATGTCACAAGAGATGTGCGCTTATTAGCCAATATGTATTATTCTTCGAACAATATAGATATCACTTGAAAGTTGTGCTAAGGTTAAAATATCACTTCGTGACTGATGAGCACTGTCTGATGAATTATTTTGGCATAAAATGATACTCTCTTTCCTTTCGGTATTTTAGCAAATTTCTGTCACTGTCAATATCACGTTATTGTGGAAGAGTCCAGACGACAGCCTATGGTAAAACAATACATGTTGATAACTGCTTCTAACAATAATTCATTATCAAGGAGCCAAAACTGTTGGAAATGTTCATGGTAAAGTCACTAAAGTGTTACTCGTTCACCATCTTGAGATTAGCCTTTTCCTCTAAGATTTTATAATGCGGATGAGCTTCTAGGCGCGTTGCGTGCATAATATATAGGCTAGGTCAGCGCTCGCATGCATTTGTGAGCCACTTTCACTTTGCCATTCGGTTTTAGTCTGAAATGCATTCATTAAAAGCTAAAACGTGATCGCATTGTTCGAGCAATGAAAAATATTATCACATTGCAAGAAACCTTAGGAGAAAAGGAAAAACGAAATGGTTTACTAAAGGTATAATGTTTCAGGGGGCACAGTCGTCGACGAACGCGAGGCGACCATCTATACACTGAATTTACTTATAAGTGTAAGTGCCCCGTTAGGGGCGAACATTTCGCATCTTTCAGTTATGAAATGTACAATTTTTAGACAAGAAAAGTGCCTATATTGTTCATTTTGGTCTTTAAATAATCCTTTAATTATTTGTTCCCATTTAGGGGCACATAGGGAGGGGGCAAAAACTCGTTCCCCCCCCCCCCAAAAAAAAAAAAAACGAGGAGGGGGGCAAGTGCACCCTCTGCCCCCCCCCCCCCTCCGCTTCCGGCACCCTTGACTATGCCCCATCCCTTCGGTGCTACTCTTCTTTGAATCACAACAATGCCTGCACCCGTCACATTTCTGTATGAGATGTGCAGAGTTATCTAATACATAGCTCCTCGCACAAGATGTTTCCACTGTCAATGATTATGAGGACACATTAAATCTAGTGTAGAAGGAAAAGTGCGTGAGCTGTAGTAACAACCACCACTTTGATGATTGTCAAACAAAAACGTATGCCCAAGTGGCAAAACAGTATAGTTTACAACAGTCCAGCGAAACAAAACTACAGAGCGCAATGTATGCCCAAGTCGCACAACAGGTGGATACGTCACAGCATCCCAGTGAAATAAAACAACAGAACATATTAAAGAAAATGAGAAAAAGAGCGCTTTCCAAAGTACAGACAGTACACAGTCAAAAAGAGTTGATAGTCAACCTCTGAAACAGACAGCAACAATAGTACAAAGGGAAACCCAAACAGACAAACGAGAACGAGAAACAAGAAAAAATGTTTCAAACTTAAAAGAATCAACAGTGGAAATAGAGCAGCCATCCACGTCATCTTTCAATGTTAACGTTGGTTTTCTGTCATTTGTATCGTTTATCATTACTGATTTGGATAAAGAAACTACCCACTCGAATAGAACTAGGCTAGTGATTGAGGCACCCAAACGATGCTTAGATATACAAGATGTGTCGCCCGAACTTATTCATGAGCGTCTTAATGAGCCCCAAAATATTCAAAGCGAATAGGATGCCTCCCGTCGCACAGATTGTATGTTTAACATTTAACAGTGGAAAGCCCAAAGCATGAATGCTCATGGAATAGAATTTTACTAAAAACTTGTAGAAGAAAATAATTTAAGGATTTACTAGATATCATATCCATACAAGAGAGCTGGTTAAAAGGTCATAATGTTTTTGATATACCTGATTACAACTCTACAATTAAATAAAGAAGTTTAGCGGGCAGAGTTGGTTTAGCCGTTTATATTCAGTTCATTTCAGTTCAATTGACTTTTGCATTCCGTTTTCAATGCAATAGGATTACATAACAGAATTTAACAAAATATCATAAATTGTCTGAATTGTTCCTACTTTTCAGTACACTCTCGCAAGATCACTCCGTTCTTGTAAAAAAAAAAAAAAAAAAAAAAACACGTGGGGTGACAGGACTTTTGATCACGTGCGATCCTCTCTCTGAAACAAGTTTCCATTACACATTCGTACTATCTCCTCCATTGATTCTTTTAAAACAGCGCTGGAAACACCTATTTCATATAGCACATAATTAGTCAATGATCATGATTCCTTCTTTCCTTTTTTCTCTCTTTCTATCTCTTTTTTATGCTGTGCGAGAGATTTTTCATGCACTTTGAGCACTCGGACTGAGTGATAAAGGACATTATAAATACTCTTATCATTATTATTATTATTGAGTACAATCGTATAAAAGAAAATAAACAAAGAGGAAAATATGAGGCAATGTCAAATTGAAGGTACACTTAACAAAAGGGAACACCTCGAATCAAATTTTAAGAGAGAAAATATATATGTATAAAGTTGGAAATGCAGTAACCCACCTTCATAAGTAGAGATTGACTAAGAAGATGACCCGATGTAAACTTACAACTTGAAATAAATGACAATCGTCGTTCACTGGGTGAACAGCAGTGCAGAGGGTGTGCAGTGCTGTGAAGTGTGCGTTAGGCTGTGGTGATGTTGATCTGTAAAAGTATGTTCAATACCATGCATGTTAATGTAATGTGGGAAACATATTGTATACCATCACTTTAATAAACTCGTGAAAAATAAATGAGAACCTATGGTAAGAATTCATTCATGTATCGGGAGAATATTGAAGTATGAGAATGTCTTTCAAATCTCTTTTAAAAGTATTCAAAACGATACACTGTTTTACATTTAGAGGAAGAGAATTCCAAACATCTGGCCCATGATGTTTTAATGATTTTTGGGCTATGATGATTCTAAGGATTTCAAGATGATTATGAGACGATTGGGTATGAATGAACTACAGAGTTTGCAGTGAAGACTTTTACACTTGTATTTTTGAATGAGTGATTCATTGCATAATGCTTTTCTGAAGATTAGAAATTTGATTTATTTTAGTTGAGCCACAGTTCCAAGATGCAATATTGCAGAATGTTGAGATATGAGGTTTTTCAGTCGGTACAAGATTCCCATTCAATTGTTTGTTTTTTTAAATAGATGTATGAATATTGTGAATGTGATCAGTCCACGTTAAATTAGAAACGTAATTCCTAAAGATTTGGTGGATTTTACTTCAATTAAAGCCATCCAGTATTTTTATCAACTTGTAAAAAAAGCATGTTTAAAACGCATAAGGTTTGTTTTGCAAACAATTAAGTACAATCTATTACATGTAAACCAATGAAAAACTTTATCTGTTTCCTTGTGTGAAATGTAAATCAACGTTTCAAAGCCCTCATGGAAATTAGAAATAGTATCATCGGCAAAAAAATATGAAATAATCCTAAATCCATTACTTTTAAACAGATACACACCCCGTCTTCGAAAGAGTATCTGCAAATGAATATATTTTCCTTTCAAAAGGACAGCCTCAATCATAACTTATCATAATCCGTGTAGAAAGTTAGATATGTGTAAATTGGAAGATATGATAAACAACTGACATATGGATTTGGGGTCATCCCACGAGACCGACATACAAAAATATGTCCATGAGTCATACAGCCAATGAGTTCGACACTACGCAGAAAGGGCTGACGAGACCGACACTGGGGTCATCCCACGAGACCGACATACAAAAATATGTCCATGAGTCATACAGCCAATGAGTTCGACATTACGCAGAAAAGGCTCACGAGACCGACACTAGACAAAGAAAGGCCACGAGACCAACACAATATAGACAAAGAAAGCCCACGAGACAACACTGGGCAAAGAAAGCCCACGAGACCGACACGATGGCTCACGAGACCGACAGGATGAACAGTGCCATCTACATGTCAATTACGTATTAATTAAATAAGTATGTACCTGTACAGGGTGTTCCATGAAGGGGAAATTACATGCTGGCAATCTCGTCACGCTATTGAGCGAGAGATTGTAACTAACTGAATAGCACCATCTACATATCAACGACACCTGCGATCAAGTAAATTTCTACACGTGTAGCTTTTAGGGGGCAGTTCTATCACGCTACCGGGAGCGACATTGATACCGATTATTTTTGAAAAATAAAATTGTACTCTTCATGGGACCACCCCCCCCCCAAAAAAAAAAAAAAGAAGAAAATGAATTAAAGAGGACAAGAACGATGTATGGTTTAATTTTAGACCTTTGATAATGCCATCGTGCTATTTTTAATAGGCTTTCCCAATTTCTAGCTAGAAAATGGACACGATGTAAGTTTTTCCCCCTTTTCTTTCTTGCTTCACTAGTTAAGGAGGCCTTAATAGATATCCTACGTTTCAGAGTTCAATTTGTAATTTTCTGTGCAGCTATAATGTATGATATTCAACTCATGAAAATGTTTTATTTCGCAGCGATTCACCTCGATCTGTGGCTTGTGTTTGTAGAATCATTCTTCTCAAAACGGTACATTTTTTTCATGAAATAGAATACTGAGTTGTTTTCATGGATGCATCATCCTTTTCCGAATTTTTAACGCTACCTTAATAGACGATAACAATATTTTCATACTACACTTTTGCAGATGACTACTCCCGTCCAGATCATGTAAAGCAGGTGTGCAGTGCAACATTGACCATTTTGTGAAATATTTTCTTGTATTAAAACTTCATTTCACAGCTGGGTATTTTTCTAGTTGGTTGATCTGAATGTCCACATCATTTAATTTTTTTCTCACTATTTATATATATGTTTTGCGGAAAAGGAAACCGGGGTGTTATGGCATTTTGAAAATTAATGTGGAAAGATCTGATGCGCACTTTTACTGAATTTTGTTTACTATAGTGTCGGTCTCGTGAGTTTTTTGAGCGTAGTGTCGAACTCGTGGCTTTATTTACTCAGTGTCGTACTCGTGGGCTGTATAACTTGTGGGCTGTATGACTTGTGAGCTGTATGGCTCGTTGGCTGTATGACTCGTGGCTGTCAGTCTCGTGATGTGCACCCATGGTTTTATATTGTTTGGGGACTTTATTGCCCACAGCGTTCCGGGGGTGGAAAAAAGGTGACAGTAATGGAAGAGTGGTGGTCAAATTTCTCGAAAAGCATAATTTTGTTTTATTAAATAATGGATCTCCATCTCGATTTCATCCACACACTGGTCTATGGTCACGTTTAAGCTTCATAAAAGATTGCATTCAAATTAGATTGGGAGGTTTTGGATGTAAATTTTGGGAGTGACCACTTGATTTTAAAGGTAGGGGATACCTTTTACAGAACTCCCAAAATGCAGCAAAACGTTTATGAACCTCAGGGGACTTGTTTAGGCCACTACTTAGAAATTTGGAAGTCAACAGTTATCTACAATTTGAATAATACACAAAACCCAACTACTCAGTAGTTCTGTGTGTCAGCCACACTTAAGCCTTTTTGTTGCAGTCTTCTGTATTTTTTATCTATAAACACAAATCTAAAACTATAAGAGCTGATGTAATAACATATAGTGTGTGGCAAGAATGCATATAGAAGTGTTTGTAAGTTTTGATGAACTTTATTCACAAAATATACATGATGGACACACATGCAGTGCATGGGTCTGCAAAGGTAGCCTAGTAATGTACTGGAATTTACGGTGAGCCCCGAAAATAATTCAATTCAAAATCTAACGGTCAATAAAAATGTACTAAATGTTACCTTCCACTTTCAATACTTTATGGGAGTTTCTAAAACTCTCTTCAACATACCACTGTGTTTATTCAACTCTTCATTTAAGGCATGCAAATGGGATTCCCTACCCATATCAAAGTTATTCGATCACAGAAAATGGTACAGGGACCAACGAAAGGTATGGTCATTCAAAAATATTGATTAGAATTTATACAAAGAAAAAAAAATCTGATATTTGAATTTGAATACATTAGAATCAACAAGATTTGATGACTGATTAATAAGGTAGAGAAGATTCTCTGAAGAAGGGATATACATGTAGTAGAAGAGGAAAGGATCCAGCGCCATGGTTGACAGAGAAATGTGAACAGGCGATCAGGGAGAGAAAGAGATAAAAAACGAAAAGTAGGAAGTCATTACTAGGTAGAAGATTTGGTAAGATATAAAGAATAAGAAAGCGATCGCTCAGAAAGATAAAAGAGAATGAAAATATGAATGGTTAAAGTACTGCCAATCTTTAAATCGACTGACGAATTCTGGGCAGAGTATGGAAGAAGTGAAAAAAATCGGGGAAAAGTAAGCTGAATAAAACACATGTCCTCAGTAACCTATTCACGGCAGATAAGACACCGGTGACAGATACATCGAAAAATCACTTCCGCGAATTGCCATTGGCATTTGGTGCTTTATGTAGACAAAAGCTTTTACGTGCATTTTACCATCGGGACATGGGGAATCTTGGCTCCTCGCGAAATTAGTTTCTGTTTTAACAGTACCTCCAAGTCCCAGCAGATCAGGCCCTTTTTTTGTTTGTTTGTTTGTTTGTTTGTTTGTTTGTTTTTTGTTTTTTTTTTGTTTAACATGGTCATCTCGAGAGTTCTGCTCCGAGGCAAGCACTTCTGGAGCTCCCCTTCTCCCTCTATCTCTCCATCTCTCCTTAGGCATTAAGCAAGGTTGGTAGCTCCTTCCCTCAGCACCTTTCGGGCTGGAATCTGTCATCTTACCCTTACATATTAGACTGGTGTTGCCTAATTTCCACTTTGCGTATACCTCTAACATCCCAGGGGAACGATAACTGATAGCAAGCTTGTTACACAGGAAGGAACTACCTTCCCTTGCAATGGACTCCCCACTTGTCAGTGTTTCCCACAGTATTGGTCGGTAGTTTACTCAGCATCAGGTGAACGTTTCTCACGTCCCACTAATTCCTTCCTTCCATGTCATGAGACGCTCACGGCAGTGCTTGTCATAGAGATCGACTCTTGTTAACCTCGCAGCTCTATCCATGCTCTACCTGTAGATCTGGTCTTTTGTACAGGGAAAACTCATGAACTATCCTGGTCCTCGAGACCATCTCTCTGGCGAAGAATCAGTCTCTCCAGACTCCCTTAAGGTCTACTTTCAGGACATCCATCCTCCGTAGTCGTAGAGATCACAAGAGTGTGGTATCCGCGTGCGGGACTTGAAATGGTAATTCAATCATACCAGCTCTCTTGGCTCTTCGACCGTCATAGACCAGATCCAACAGGCAACCCTTTAAGCTTCCCCACATTTCCACATTTTTTTAAAAGATGTGGTAGCGCCGTGGCGTAGCCAGGATTTGATCTTGGGGGAGGGGCGGTTAGTATGCGAGGGAGCGAAGCGACCGAGCCCCAGCGAGGCGGGGGTGTAGAAGGGTGGTGTTTCCTCCCTTTCTGAATTTTGATGTTGTAAATGGTGCAATTTGGTGCATGCTTTTGCGTGTTTTATCGACTTGAAACAGTCCCACTGGTTTAATTAAGATAGAAGTATTTTGATGTAGATTATTATTGAAAAATAATTTGCCTATAAAAATTTTATCATTAATTTTTAAACAAATTTCTTGTATTAATTCTTACAATGAAAATCATGAACCCTGTCTGTTAAGCAATCAAACAGAAAAAAAAAAAAGAAAACGAGAGCGTAGGAGAGGGGTATTTCTCCTGCCACACGATGGTGATTTTGCATTTAAAGACCTGAAATGCAGCGATCTGGTGCAAATTTTTGGTGAAATACTTATTAATTCATTTCCATTTAATAAATAGGGCTTTTTCAGAGACGTGTTAATAGCTAAATCACGGAATTTAGCTCTTATTCCGCGTGTACATCATCACTGTGTATGTACAAGTTCTAATGGGGTAGAAAGGGAGGATGTGGGAGGGGAAGGGGATGCCCCCTCCCACTCGACGGAGCTTCGGCATTTTTAGAATTGAAAGAAAGAAATCTGAAGTAGGCCTACACTTTTTTTTTGGAAAACTCGGAAATTGTCATTCCCTAAAGTGTACTAGGATGAGTCTATAGAGGATATCAAGCGATGGGAAGGTGGCAAAATACCTCTCCAATATTTGAGGGAGCTTTTTCATTTTTTGAACTGAAATCCAACGATCTGGCGTACGCTTTTGTTGGAATATCTGGAAATTTGTCAATCAGAGAAGTGTAGAAAGTCTGTGGAAGGAGACAAAGCAGGAGGATGTGGGAGGGGATAAGCCCTATTCCCCCTCCTGCTCGAGGGAAAGTCTGTATTTTATGATTGCAGTTAAACGTACTGGGCCCTGCTTCTTCAAGATAGAGTTATCACTGAATGTAAAATCACTGGTATCTCCGATCAATTTAAAATAATCTCTAACTTTCAATCGACTGTGCATTTCCGTTCTACGAAGAGACTTATAACCGATTTATAACTAAAGCTGATCACCATGACTTATTATTCAGTTAAAACTTAAAAAGCACAGGACGAGGCTGGTTTCCGGCACTGTCTGCTTAAAAACAATACAATACATAAAGGAAAACAAAACGAATGTTCATTGAGGGTTGTTTGCAACGGACGAGTAGTGCGCTGCTTTAATGCTGCAGCAGCGCTCGCTACAGCCGCTGCTAACATGTTTGCAACAGAAAACGTCAAAACGTCGTAAGGAATAGATCACGAGGCTACATATGGAAATTCTAGACCTAGTACACTGTACTAACGTTATATTTAGATCTAATTGTACTCGCCACTACATTACGTGCGCTATTATTACCAAACTCTTTACTTTTTGTATACTAAACAATTAGTATACAAATGATGCACAGGATAGAGTGCGTTAGTGGAGATGTAGCGCACTCGAGGGTATTTACAATTGTGAAACATGCACGAGGCGAAGCCGAGTGCATGTTGCACTACATTGTAAATATTCGAGAGTGAGCTGCATCTCCACTAACGCCACGAAATAATCCTGTGCATCATTTGTTTTATAAAATGTGTTGAAAACTAACAGCATTTTTCACGTACCTTTGTGGGTCAATACCTTTGTGGGTCAATAACATGTAGCACTCGCTCAAAAGTCAAGATGTCCGAAGATGTTCGTCCCAAACATTTACGCACGTCGCACTCGGAAATCCCGCACATATAAGTAGTGTACGTATAAGAGTATACGTACGCCACACATGTTATGCACACAAGAAAGGCCGGCCGGCAGCCCGCGAACTAGAAGTTGTTTACAGGATTGACAGCGCGTAGCGCGCGACGCACTTGTAACAACTGATTGAGTGCGCACTGCTAGTGTAAACATTGTGACGTCAGGCCGTGCATGTTAGTGAGAAATTAATACACGCACACGTGACTCATTTCAGCGCTTCCAATTTGCTACATTCTTGAACCGATTTTATAATATCTATTGACAAACTAGCTCTACGTAGGCCTCCACACGTCAGATATCACCGTTATGTTTTCCTTGCATATTCTTAGGCATGATATGCATTGCGATTGGCCATTACACACAGACGCTGTTCCAGCGCTCGGTTGCTTGCCCTTCCTGGCTTGACGGGCGGGCGGCGGGCGGGCGAGACGCGCGCACCGGGCGCGCAAGGTGGGATTGAGACTGCTCTACGTGTTTACGTGCAGCAGGACGCGTGAGCGATGCATGTCGCTCGTGAATTATGTGCAAGAGAAAGACCATAACTAGATGGAAGAAATGTAACTAAATGTTAGATGTATTTCTTTTTTTCATCATTCACGGGAGGGGAAGGAAGAGTAAAAGAGGGAGACATGGAATGAGACGAAGGACTGAACACGTATACTCAGCATTCACAGCAAGCTCTCTTTTACACCAGCATCGGTAATTATCATCACCATCACGCAGGATCATTTCGTCGCCGGTCACACGAACCGACGAATCACTCGATTTTGGGTCAAATTTTCGATTTTGAGATTTTCAATCATTTCGATAGTAGACATTCCATACTACATATTCTGACATTCTCAGTGTGTAATTCGGTGTAATTTTTACGTAGTTATCACTTTTATAGAAGCATGTAATTCCATTTGTGAAAATTATTTGTTTTCCCAATAGACGCGTGTGTTAAACAATCAGGCGATTCGACGGTTCGGTGACCGCGCGTACTAGAAAACTAGTACGCGCGGTCACCGAACCGACGAATCAGTGCGCATTGACTTGCGTGTAGTTTTTGAGATTCAACAGTTCATTGACCGCGCGCACAGTGCGCGTACTATGTAATACATGCGTTGACAATAACAACGCTCAATGTACATGTACATGGACACACATGGAAAATGACAACGTTCTTTGCAGACCGAAAATACATGCAGCTCTTTGACGATTTCCCGCTTATTTGTTAACAATACAATTCGATAAAAACTTCACAAGTTAGAGGAAGAATTGAAGCCTGATGTAGTACAAAAATAATTGGAAATTATAGACATGAAAGTGTAGCAACCAAAAGTCAAAAATGGGTTAACTTCAAACGCGATTTTCTCGAATTGTCATTCTTACGCAAACCTGAGGGATTCGTCGGTTCGTGTGACCGGCGACGATTTTGTCCTTTTCCTATTAACATTTGGAATCACAACCACCATCATCACTCAAGATAGACACGTAAGCAAACAAATCACAAAATACCAACAACCTCCCCGACAACAACAAAAACACTACAAAAGATAACACACAGCACACCGAAATGACTGGGATCAAACTTCCTTCGAAAATACTGCAGCAAAGCGATTAAATCACGAAAATGGATGTACATTGTGAGACACTTGAAAGAATTACTTTGAAATGTAAAGGGAACGAATAAAGTGATATTAAACGAAAGAAATCGTACTAAATGAAAGGTATGAGAAACGAAAGAAATGAAACAGTAAGGTACGCCGTAGCCGAAGTTCGCAGTACCGACCGCCACGCGAAAATGAATACAGTGGAAACTCGGTATGACGAGATCCTTGGGACCAAGACAATTTTTTCTTGATATCAGTCGTCAATAAACAATATAAAACAAAAGAAATGAATTCATTGGTACGAGATAAAATAGTTTGTTATATGAAGTTTTTTTGTTGTATCAGACTCTTTAGGCCTAGATCTAGACCATCTATATCGAGTTTCCACGGTACACGGGAAACAAAGTGCGAGCGCTTTTCACTTGCAGTGCATATCAACACGTGAACATAAATCACGCAACAATTAAAGATTTCCTTTATTTTTGCACCGACGTATCTTCTTACTCATTTGATTGAAAAATTTCTTAAAGGACAAGTTCACCTTCATAAACATAAGGATTGAGAGAGTGCAGCAATATTAGTAGAACACATCAGTGAAAGTTTGAGGAAAATTGGACAATCGACACAAAGGTTATGAATTTTTAAAATTTTTGTGTTGGAACCGCTGGATGAGGAGACTACTAAGGTTCGTGATGTCATATGAGTACAACAGTGTAAAGAAAATGTAAAGATAATTCAACATATTTTCACCTTTTTCGCATAATAAAAGAGCACTTGACTTGCCTCTTTCTAAAGACAATGGGAATAATATTACCCATAACATATGTCAGTAACAAGTCAAGGGAGTGTGTACTTTTTTCAAAAGATGAAATTTTGTGAAATTCTCTTTATATTTTCCTTATATTATTGTACGCATGTGACATCATAGACTGCAGTAGTCTTCTCATCCAGCGGTGACTGCACAAAAACTTCAAAAATTCATAACTTTTGAACGGATTGTCCGATTTTCCTCAAACTTTCAATGATGAGTTCTACTAATATTGCTACATTCTCTCAATCCTTATGTTAATGAAGGTGAGCTTGTCCTTTAATGTTCCACCCCAAAATATGCACCAGAGCTTTGATGAATTTTTACTTCACACAACTGCAATCGCTATAATCATATAATCGCTACATAGTTGCACATTTTTTTTCCTTTTTCCTCTTCTACGTGACGCGTCATTTACTCTTGCTGCAATTGCTCCAATCTTCATTCCAAGGACTTTTGGTTATGGTTGTGATAGGACTTTATGGCCCGAATTCACGAAGGTGGTACAAGTGAAACCATGGTTTAAACCATGGACAAAAACCATGGAGCGCCAAGTGTCGCATGGAATATTTCGTTACGAAATGATTATTTTGTAACGAAATGACATTTTGTAACTAAATGAACATTTCGTCCACGAAATGACATTTTGTAACTAAATGAACATTTCGTCCACGAAATGATAATTTCGTTAACGAAACAGTAATTTTGTTGACGAAATGACCAATTTCGTAACGAAATATTTTGTGCGACACTTGGCGCTCCACTCCATGGTTTTGGTCCATCGTTTAAACCATGGTTTCATTTGTACCACCTTCATGAATTCGGGCCTATAGGTTTAGTTTGATGGGAGGATTAGGATTAAGTACATATAGGGTTATATAAGGTTATGTTTGTGGATGTAATCAGAGAGGAGGGAAGAGAATCTTCCTACCTCCCACCTCCCGGTTTCAATTTATATTTGGCCTAAAGTGCGCAGATATTTTGCTTGATCAAGTGAAGTGTGTGCAATGCGTGTAGTTATTTACGCGATAAGTATATCAACAATGCATCCGACGAAAAGCTATTTCATAGACTTCATACGTCAAATTTCGCAATTAATCCAAATGCAGCGTCAATAGTGCGATGTTGTTTCGTAATAGTCGCACCATTTTTTCCTCCTTTCTTTTCTTCATTTTCTTTCCATGACGACAAGTTTATCTCTTGTTGTTTTCTTTCCCTTTCAGCGACGCAATGATAAGCTAAGCGCAAATGCGTTGATAGTGCGACGCCGCTCCATTTGTATAACATTATTTTCTTTTTCTTCCTCTTTTTCTTTTTTTTTCTTCTAGATAGCGTGATCTTTAGGGTTTAGAAAAATCAAACGAAAGGATAGAATGCGATACAAATCTACACTTTAGTTACGTGATAAGTATCAACAATCAGTATTATGTCATTAAAGAAAATATATTATTCACATTTCACATTTGACGCATGTGCAGCGTTGATAGTTGCGGATTCCGCTTCGTTTACAGTTGCACTATTCTTATGCTTCCGCCAAGAAGTGTCGCCAGAGGCATTATGTTTTCGGGTTGTGCGTCTATCCGTCCGTTCGTCATTGGCCGTCCGTAATCAATTTTGTGGACAGCGTAACTAAAAAAAAAAAAAAAATAAAAAAAAAGTTTGAGGTATCCTAACGAAACTTGGCATGTATATGTATGAGTGGGCGAAGTTGTGCCTACCAGGTCAAAGGTCAAATGCACAAAATTTCACTATTTCCCCGTATCTATGCAATTTCCTGAAGGTATTTTCTTGAAACTCTGTGTATACATGAACTACTAAATAAAGATTCTCCGGAGAGAGTTTCGGGTCGTGAGGTCAAAGGTCAAGTGAAAATGTTAAAATTTCACTTTTTTCTCCATATCTCACAAAATGGTTCAAGGTATCTTCATGGCAGTTAGTACATACCATTATGCATGCACTGACTGGCAGTGATTATCTGGGTAATGTAGGGGGTCATGGGTCAAAGGTCAGGGGGAATCAAAGGTCAAGGTCAACTCAAAATTTTTACTGTTTCCTTCTTATCTATGCAATGCCTGCAGGATTTTTCTTGAAACTTAGTGTATGCATGTATTACCCAACAGAGATTCCCGTGGAATTTTTTTGCCATGAGGTTAAAGGTCAAGTGAAAGTGCTAAATTTCACTTCTTCCTTAAACTTATGAAAAAGTCAAAAGTCAAGTAAAAATCCTCAAATACCTGCACTCATAACAGTATTAAATTAAACCTAGTTCAAGGAAAGTGAACGTTCAACACATTTGTGACAAACCTGCCATTTTAATATCTTGCCAATTATGTGAAACTGTCATCACACATTGTCAAGACATTAAACTATAGAACTATTAGGAGAACCATGCATTATGGCGGAGGCATACCAGTCACATAGCGACATTTCTATTTTTTCATGTGCCTCTTCTTCCTTTTCTTTCCATATTCTTCTTAATTACGTGATCTTTGAAGTATATGTGGAAAATAACGAAAGGATAGAATGTGATGTAAATCTACACATTATTACCTAATAAGTATCAACAATTATAAACGGAAAGATAATTTCGGACACTTAAGTCACAATCACATGACACAAATCGTTGATAGTGCTATGCCGCTGACTCTGCGCTCAGTTCGTTCCACCAATACTTTCTTCTTTTCAATCTTTTTCTTGCCTTTTTTTTTCTTCTTAATTGCGGGATTCTTGATATTAAAAAAAAATAGCAAAGACTCAAAGTCACAATTTCAGCGACCCAAAGTAAAACTAAACGCAGCTTTGATAGCAGGATGCCGCTTTGTTTTTCTTTTTTTCTTCAAATCAATGTAATCCTATAAATAAAAAAAAAAACGCAAAAGAAAGCATAAAAAGCAATGCAAACCCGCACTTTATCGAGTAATAAGTATCCACAATATTGTCATAAAAGTATAGAGATAAATTCGGAGACTTTTAAGTCATATTTTCAGCGACACAAAGCGTTGACTGTGCGATGCCGCTAACTGCTCTCAGTTCGTTCCACTAATACATTCTTCTTTTAATCTTTTCTCTTGCAGTTATTTGTTCTTCTAAATTTGTGCGGTTCCTGATACAAAAAAAAAAACGCAAAAGAATTTATAGGCCCCTCTAAATGCGATGCAAACATACGATGTTAGTAGTTACGTAATAAATACCAACAATCATGTCATAAAAGAAAAGATAATTTCGGACACTTTAAATCACTTTACAGAGACGTAAAGTTAAACTAAATGAAGCGTTGATACAGCATGGATGCCGCTTCGTTACGATAATTTCACTATTTTTTTTTCTTTTACGTCATATTTTTTTGTGTGATTTTGTGATTTTTTAAGAAGACAAAAATCAGACGAAAGGAAATAGTGCGATGCAAACCTTCACTTTAGTTACATGATGAATAACAACAATTATGTCATAAAAGAAAATATAATTTCGGACACCGTATGAAAGTAACATTTTCAGCGACGCAAAGTTCAGCTATAAACGCAGCTCTGAAAGTAAAAAAAAAAAAAAGGGAAAAGGAAGAAAATATTGGTGCAACTATAGTTGCACCAGTATTTTCTTCCTTTTCATTTTTTTTTACTTCCTTCTTTTCTTATTTTCTCTTAATGTTGCGAGACTTGAAATAAAAAAAGAAACGCAAAAATAAAGGATGAAAAGCGATGCAAACCGGCGCTGTATTATACGTGATAAGTATCAACAATATTCTGTTTAGAGAAAAGATAATTTCGGAGATTTTAAGTCACGTTTTCAGAGACGCAAAGTAAAGATTGAGGTACTTGTAGCTTTGATAGCGGGATGACGTTACAGTTGCACAATATTTTCTTTTTTTTTCTTTAAATCAGTGTAATCCTTGAAATCAAAAAGGAAAAGAAACACAATAGATAGTGTAAAATGTGATGCAAACCCACACCTTATTAAGTGATAAGTATCCACTATTTGTCATTAAAAAAACAAAGTAATTTCGAAGATTTTAAGTCACATTTTCAGTGACGCAAAGCTAAGCTAATTGCACCGTTGTAGTGCGATGCCGCTCCGTTAGTTGTACCAATGTTTTCTTTTTTTTTTTCTTTGCTTATTTTTTTCTAAATAATGTGATCTTTGAAACATAAAAACACAGAAACGCAAAAGATTGAAAGTATAAAAAGCGATGCAAACCCACGCTTTAATAAAAGTATCCACTACATTGGCATAAAAAAAAATATAATTTCGGACACTTTCAGTCACGCTTTCAGCGGCGCAAAGTTTACTTAAACGCAGCGTTGATATAGTGCGATACCGCTCCCATTAGTTCCACTGCAGCACCGGTATATTCTTCCTTTAATCTTTGACTTGCTGTTTTCTCTTCTAAATTGCGTAATTCTTGAAATTAAAACAAAAACACAAAGAAAGGATAAAATGGAATGCAAACATATACTTTACTTACGTAATAGATATAGACAATCATGTCATAAAAAGATATCCGGACACCTAAAGTCATTTCACAGTCACGCAAAGTTAAGCTAAATGCAACGTTGATAGTGCAATGCGGCTTCGCGATTTTCACTATTTTTCTTCTTCCTCTTCATTTTCGTTCCCTATTATATCTTGAAAATGGCGTTATCATGAAACAACAAAAAAAAAATATAATAAACGAAAGGATTAAATGCGATACAACCATACATTTTAGTTGCGTAATAAGTATATACAATGATGCTATAAACGGAGGGATGATTTCGGACACTTTTAGTAAAATTCAATTTATTGGCGACGAAGTTGTAACGCTATGAAGCAGCGTCGATAGCGCCACGTCGCACCAATTTTGTCCCTTTCTCTTTGCATGCTTCTCGCGCACACGCATGTTGGTGCTGAGCGCCGTTTCTTCCCCTGACAACCCGACCACGTGTACTTTTGAACAGCCATGCGTAAATATTTCAAACTATCTGACAATTTTCCGCTACGTGTACTTCATTTTTTTTTTTTTTTTTTGGCGAGGACGCTGGTACTTGTAAAGATAAATTGTAAATATGTCTTCTACGTATCGATCGTTCTATTATATTCAAAATTACTGTACGAGAAACAACATCCTAGCACGTAAAGAGGACACACATGTTTATGAGCGGGCTCAAACGTTTGCACAAGGCAAAGTGATACGTTTCAGTTTCGTCCTTAAATATGGTCGTCGGACGAGGTAACCATACTTACACAACTTTCAAGGCTGACTATCATTTATTTTCGCGTACACATTATGACCTGCTATCAAATTGGTGAGTTTGTAATATTTGCTGAGCGATACCCAGAACATCAATTGGCAGGAATATATTTTTTCCCCTGTTTTTCAAAGAGGACCGCGAGACGAGACTTTTCGTGCTTCTTGATTATTAAATTCTCAGAATTAATTCATTTCATTACCCATCTTAGGCGATCCGGCCATGTCACTTCCTATCTCGATTCCGTTAAGTTCTTCAAACCATTTATTTTGTGTGTGTTTGTAGAATTAGTGGTAAATGAATGTGATATCAGCAACAGTTAAGCCAGAAAAAAAAACATGCTAACTGCACTCATATGTAACTTTGATAGATAACTCGAGCTGATCACAATTATGATTGCAAGAACATGAAACTATAGCCGCAAAAGTATAAATGTACACACACAAAAAAAAAATGTTTTAGAAGATAATTTCTTCAATACCTTCGAGATAACAATTATTGCATCTTTGAATATAGATTATCAAAGAAATATAATTTACAATATTAAAACTTTTTCGAATCATTTACAAGTGTTTCAATAGTAAGTGATGAAAGGAATCGGATTATGAATGCAAAGTGTTACTAGATTCTCATGTTAGAAAAGTTCTAGGGAACGATGCCTTGTTTAATTCTCTACATGCAAGCTGATAATTTGTAATTCGACAGGGTGCAACCAACAAATAGTATTAGAAATTTTGTGGATCATAGAACGCCTCCATAATTTCAAGACTGTGCTCTTAGGAGATTACTATTAACTAACTGAAATGATATACATTTTGCAATATTTTTTACGTCAGATATATCGGGGAGAATCGCCACAGGCCCCGCTGGGTCGGCGTTGGATCTCTCTTCCTTGCCATGGGGTCGGTCATATTCACCCTGCCCCATTTCCTCAGCAACAACTACCAATACCAAGAGTATGGGACAGTGAGCGACGGTATTTGCCCCACCTACAATGACTCTTTGAACGAGACGCAACCCAACTCGTGTCAGGAAGCTGAAAACAACAGTAAGATTTTGATAGGTCATGTATTAATGACAGGAAATCAGGATGCATATTCACCTATTATGTTCTCATTTTGGAGAACTTTCATCATAAACTTCTTAATCCAAGTTCATATGTATAGGTATAATATAAGTTTTCCCGCCCAGTTTCATCAGATTTGCATTCGAATTAATGAAAAGGCTTTCAAATTCAAGCGATTTTGGTTCATTTTGATTCTTTCAGCATTCAATTTCCTTTCATGTGATTCTTTATAGATTTTTATTTCATTCAATTTAGAGAGATATTCATTCAGTTCAACGACTGAAAGTTGGCATTCAATTTCGCGCCAGCTGGAAAGACGTTCAGTTTCATTTATAGGAATACAACTTCGCACTTTGAAATTTCAAATTCAATCAACATGAGAAGTTCCCATGCGTTTCTACGGTCCTTTCTTTTTTTTTTCTTTGTGATATATTGGATTACTTTATGCAATTACATTTTTATTTCGAAGCTTCATTTATTCAGTTTAGTCTATTAATTATATTGTCCGTATAATCTTGTCTTCCACATTCAAAATCACCCCCTTACAGTATCAACGTATAACATTACAGGAACTGCTATATCTGAAAATTTTGTCTTCATTCGAATTTACATTTTGATTCCAATCCTACCTTCTCCGTGTCCATATCATATTGCCACAATCGGCTCAGATGTAGACCTGTTTCACCCAAGGGGTTCGCCAGTGATGTAGTCTTGCTAGTTGTCAAAAGCTTCGCCCACAAATTCTGTCCGTATTCGAGATATTCATGTATACTCTTCTGATGTAGCAGCGTTAAAGTCGTGTATAATGTGCATGTATGTATTTTAATAAGGGGAGTTATACGAGTTTTTAGGCCCTATACTAGCTTTTATAGGGCAAAAGTCATATTTCAAGATACATTTGCATATTCAAATAAACGTGTAACTACGAAGAATATAACAACGAAAAATACTGCCCTTATGTTGTAAATGTTTGCCTTATCGTGAATTTGAATTCCTTAAAGTATGGTGTACGAGAAAAACAGGACGATATTCATAAACAAGGTGATTTATATATTTCTGGAAAGCTTAAGTCTCTAGGAATATGAATAATTAATTTTCAGAAGGTGAAAACGTCTCTAGAACGATGGAGAGATGGTGTTTTAAGACCTTTTTCAGACCACCTGAACCCGATCTGACGGCGAAATTTTGGTGACCAAAATTATGACGTCACGAAATGAACGAATCAGCCCTGCGCTGATGCGTTGTGCTACGCAGCGCCGTGGTTCTTGGGCGGCCATTTGGTCCAGAACCTTCCCCTTGTACTGAGTGTTGCTGTACTTGGAGTTGCCCTTGTTGTAGAACTCGTCATGCTGCTCAAAAACTCCACAAGTCTGGCCTCCTCCTCACTGTTGAAGTCATAGCGAGACAAGTTCTGCTTGCCTGTGGCACTTTTGGTGCTCTCTGCATCGGACTCCACACCTGAGACTTCTTCTTCTCCTTCAGCCCTTTCCCCTTCTCTCTCCTCTGCAGCTACTTTTCTTTCCCTCTCTTCCCTTCTCCTTCTTTCTTGTGATTCCTCTTCCCTGCTCTTCTTCCCCTTCCTGCTACCTGATTTTCCCTTGGGAGCCATTGTGCACAAAATGTGGACTCACTGCAGAAAATGTCGACGCGAACTGAAAGCACGCTGTCCGTATCAGCTTTTATATAGGAGCACGATGCACCTGAGCATGTCTCAACATGTACTTCTGACCTATCGTGCTGATCACGTTCGTCGTCTGAGTGTGACGTACTTCACAAGTATGGTAGTAGTACTCACCACGCATTTTGGAAGTAGGCAATACGCACGGAGGAAGTGCGCTCACCCCCCCCCTTTTGTTAACACGTACATTGAAAGCAAGTGGAAAGTAAGAGCCTCTTGCGTGCTAAGTACGCCTTCGTGGGAAAATACCCCGGAATTGTTGCATGTTTTGCCTGCGTTACACGCACGCCTATCGAACTTACTCAGTACTTTTGTCTTGCGTACTCCGAGCGTGCCCCACGCGCGCTAATTGTCGCAGCCAGGTCGTAGCGAAAAACTGGCCGGCCAGTTTTCAGGCTGCGTGCTATGCGTCGTGTTTGCGACCACCAAAAAAAGTACTTTCCACTTGCGTGCATCTCACTACTTGGCCCATTTTTGGCACGCAAACCACTCGTAGTACCACGCACGACCGGATGTAAGAGAGCCTTTAGTGTCATTCATCTGGTAAGAAAAATTATGTGAACTATGGCCCCAAATGTTCGTACTATTCTTTAGCCAATTCGCAGTGTTTTCATCTTTAAGTACTACACTGTTCTTCATTGTATGAACAGGTAGTTACTTATATTTTCTGAACATTTATAAATGTCCCTCCAATACCTTCCAAAGCCTTACCATTTTTATGTAATTTATAGTAATTCCCATATATATACGTGTACAATATACATGATGTATGTGATAGTATGGCAAATGATCAAATTAAGTATGTTTGGCTAGAATTACTGTCACGTGCATTCTTTTTCCTCTGTAAACAATTCAATTTGTGTTGAATGTTTAGCAATTCTAACTGGATTGGAAAAAAAATATCAGTTGTTTATCTCACATGAACCAAAGGCTCAAGTGAGCTATTGCGATCATTCATCGTTTGGCGTCGTGCGTAAACTCTTAACATTTTTAGCTTCCTCTTGAAAACCAATGGCATATTGTCACCTAATTTAGCAATTAGTATCCCTGGAATGACGGGATCGTAATTTGTTTAAATGAGCACATGCCTTCTTCCTGAGTATTAGTCTGCAAGAATGTATGGAAGGCTAAGTAGCGATACTCGGGTGAGCGCGATTACGCCTGGATCTCTTTTAAAATAATGAACACTCCGGTTTCAAATGTACGTTATCCATGATCTCGCCAATCGATCGAGAATAGAACGATCTGCTTCATTCATACAAATTAACAATCCGCTTTAACTTGACCCGTCGCTGTGTTAACCGCAAGACTCAATTCCAATTATCCACATTTGACTTTGTTGAGTAGTATAGCCAGGAAACGAACCAATCCTAGCCTAGTTCCATCTCATCAATGTTATTTTGAAGATAGGGACCAAATAAACAATGCCGCCAAGTGTATATTTTATTTTGGGGGGATTGGAAGCTTTCTTTTTTAATATCAGTACTCTTTCCTCATTTAAGGACAAACGAAATAAATGATGCTTAGAACTGGAGCTGGACGTTTGGACAAGGAAAGTAGTAAAACTCATAAAAAGTGCATTATTACTCATGAATTTCTGTCAAATATCAAACAGAAAGACAAACACTTCGTCTGAAATGTTAATGTTGCAACTGGGAAATATTTTCCTTTCGTTTAAGATATGACTGGCAATGCTTCTGAGTGTTGCCAACAAATTGATATTAACTTGAACATCGCTAGATAATTTTATTGTGTGAGACTTCAATCTTACTTTATCTATTTTTTCCAGCCGCTGGAAAGGAGGATAACTTTTACTGGCTTTTCATCTTGGCTCAAATCATCAACAGTCTCGCTGCCGCCCCGCTCTTTACTCTTGGAGTTACGTACATGGATGACAACCTTTCAGCAAGGAATTTCGGTCTAGTCATGGGTATGTGCATAATAAGTAGTATACTGTTCATGTAAAGAAGTGGTACAGGATAAGAGGATAGCTTGTTTTAGAGGGGTTCCAAGGGACGAAAGTGACTTTCGTATCTTATACCTTTAAATGCACTAGCACATTTTCGACACACCTGGCAGGAATCATTCTGAGGAGCAAAAAATGTAAATCTTTTGAATGATTCAGATCTTAATCTCACCCACTCACAGGAAATAAGGCGGGAGGGAGAACATTAACATCTAAGACGATGTGCATATTAGAAATTTTCTTTTTGACATCAGCAGAAGTAACACAAGCAAGTCACATTGCACTAAAATAGTTGTAGAATATAAGTTGTTCGTGACAGCTGAGGTAGTCCACCTTGGCATCTCATGGGGTAACATATTGGGACCTACAGTCCCAAAGATCCAAATCAATCATGCATTTTTTTTCTCTCTAGGTCATATTTGGCATTCCTGTGGTATTGTGTGCAGACACATTTCCGGGAATGAAACAGAATTTTGTTACTTTCAGGGAAGGATAACATTAGCTTTGTTATAATTCTTTCAAAACGCAATCCCACCGTCTTTATCAGAAATCTTTCTTTTGAGTCAAGAGAAAGCAAATGTCCAAAAGGTGCATGTGCTGCCAATGATGGCATTGAGGCAGGACTACAGGGGCTGTATCATTGTAAGTTTAAATCACATTTCTGTTCAGTAGAGCAGGTACATTGTATTGTGTGTAGATGCCCTGAAAGATTGTTCACCCCAAAAGCGATAGCTACTGTTTGGTTAATGTCATACCATTAATGTACACCACAGTAAAGTTGTATCATAGTTAAATATACCTTGACGTGCAGGTTAACGTTAAGCACCATGGGGTTGTCGTCTATATTTTGAACAAAACATTTTATCAGAATAATATAGGTTTGAATTTCCTTGATGACCCTTAGCCCTGAACTCTGCTCGAACTAAGCTACCTTGTTTCTCGGCTTTTCATTTGGCCAGAACCACCTTCTGCTAAATGGCAGCACTCTGCATTTTTTTAATGGTTAATTTTAGTTCCATTCTACTGTCTCGGCTTTTATTAGTCTTACAGGTCTATTAGTACAGATCACCTCAAATCAGCTTTCTGTACATACACCGTCTACTGCTGCAGAACAAAGCATGTAAATACACTTACTGGGTACCGACTTCTTCCCAACTACCAAGCTTGTGTTGACCCACTGATTAAAAGATGCTGTCTCTGTCAAAGGCTCAGTTGTACCTGACTGACAAAAATCAAACAAAAGAAGTAATGTTTTGCATTTCCATATAAGCCATCGTGAATTCAGTCAAATCAATGGCCACTTACTTCATTAAACTGACATTTTATGCAGTCATCTATACGCTTTAGCCATGCTTTAGATATCTGGATACCACACTGATGAATTATTTATTGCTGTGAGAAATATTAAAAAAATCGATTGAAATTGGTCACTAATTTCAAACTTTATGCAAATTTAATCCTCTTATCCAAATAACCCCTCTGTTTAGAATTTTCACGCTGATTAAAGAACATGAAGTCTATGTAACAGTTTATTTCCTGAATAAAAAAGTTTTGAATGTACTAGTAATTACAAAAATTCTATTAAAGTCTAGTTGCTAGACATCACTTTTCATAATCTGTAGAAAATAAAAATGGATAATAATAATAATAATAATATATATATATATATATATATATAAACACTAAACAAAAAGTAAGTTCCCCCTAAAACAAACCTCTGTAATTTATGAATCAGGAACCTTTGAGGAAATCTGAATACATGATTATGTAGCTGTTTCTCGGCTACCTTTCAGGTGAAATTCAGTGGATATCACTTGGTTACGCTTGAGTGAGCATGTCTTAAAGTCAAAATGGTCACTTTTTCGAGTTCACAAGCCCAATTTTGCAACTTTGATTTGGTGATATCGGAACAAATTTCAATTTTCCAGGATAAAAAGGCATGCAACGTATAATTTATGTGCTTCTTATCGTACCATGTGACTTGTGCACAAAATTTCACGGTTGAGTGAACACGGGGTGAAAATTACCAAAATGGCCGATTTGACATGTTTCTCGTGGTAATTTCTGTCAATTGAGATTGAATTCGTGTGTTGAACAGTTTTTACACACAATTGACGTAATTTCACGGTTGAATGAGCACATTAAAAACAAAGAAAAATAACAATTTAAATTGTGCAGTATGAATTGCGATAATGTTGCGCACTGAAATCAAGTGTTTAATGCTTTTTGTATTGTGTTTAATACCACTGTGCATACAGTAATCACCTGACATTTCAGTCACGCTCCAATGAGCATGTGGGGGTGGAAAACCCGTTTTACCCTATATAATAAAAAAAATATTCATTGTTTTTTTATGTTTTAGTTGCAATGTTGGGAAATTGCTCTGATTTCAATGAAAAAAAAATAACATTTCAATACAAAATTACATGGTGACATGCTTCAGTGAGCACATAAGATTAGCAAAGTGTGCGGGTCAAAACCATTTTTCGTGGCTGAAATTCCCATAAGATTTACATTTGTTTTGTTTATGAAGACGTATTCAGCGGTGTTAGCGGATAGAGCCTAAAAAGTGAGTGAAGATGCTACCCAATCTGTGTTATATTGCCATAACGATCGCATAATAGTCAACCAACATTCTAAGCAACTAACATTACCATCACAATCATCAACACCATATGAACAACAAAGGCCACTATCTCACCACAATATCTGTCTCCAGACTCTCAGTGCATATTTACAGCACGGGATGATATTGATGTTTAACAAAAGTGAAATTTGGTACCATGTCAATGACCAATTGCATTTATTTTCCCTTGAGTCAATGCATGACTTCATGACGTCACAAAGACATCAAGAACTTAATGCCAAAATCAGTATTCAGTCGCGAGGACAAAGGCCCGGAGATTTAATTTGCATAATTTCTCATCTCTGCCCCAACAATTAGGGAATGTCATCAAACTAAAGGCAGACCAATTTCCCAGGAATACTTCAATATTTAATCAAAGGTAGCCATGGATTATAAGGGGGGTTTCCGGCCCCAGGTACCCTTTGACGTGTAAAATCTTGAAGGAATGCCAAGGATCACTGAGACATTTATATCGGTCCTAAAACGCAATAATGAAATGTTTTTCAGTTGATTTTAAATGCAGAATATCAAAGCAACACCTGCTGGATGATCTAATAAGATAAATCATTGTTTCATAATGTGGTCATTCAACCGTAAAATAAACCACATTGCATGCATAAGCCATTGTTAGCTTTCAAAAACATAAATTCCTCCTCTTCACAGGAACTTATCATGGGGATTATGGCCAAACTGCCAATTTTTCATTATGTAGGGTACAAAAAGGATTTCCAGCCTCACGTGCTTATTGAAGCGTGACTGAAATGTCAGGTAGTCACTGATATGCGTGTGGGTATTAACACAATATAAAAAAAGCATCATGCAGTTTATATTAGAGCGCAAATTATCGCAATTCTTACTGCACAACGTAAATTGTAATTTTTTCTTTGTTTTTGATGTGCTCATTCAACCGTGAAATTACTTGAATTGTGTGTAAAAACTGTTCAACACACGAATTCAATCTCAATTGACAGAAATTACCACGAGAAACATGTCAAATCGGCCATTTTGGTAATTTTCACCCCGTGTTCACTCAACCGTGAAATTTTGTGCACAAGTCACATGGTACGATAAGAAGCACATAAATTATACGTTGCATGCCTTTTTATCCTGGAAAATTGAAATTTGTTCCGATATCACCAAATCAAAGTTGCAAAATTGGGCTTGTGAACTCGAAAAAGTGACCATTTTGACTTTAAGACATGCTCACTCAAGCGTGACCAAGTGATATCCACTGAATTTCACCTGAAAGGTAGCCGAGAAATACAGCTACATAATCATGTATTCAGATTTCCTCAAAGGTTCCTGATTCATAAATTACAGAGGTTTGTTTTAGGGGGAACTTACTTTTTGTTTAGTGTTTATATCACCACAAAGTAGTGCCTTCTTCTGCCCAATGGCGCAATTGTGCCAAGAGGAGACATTAGGTGGTAAGTTTTGATAGTGCTGTTCGACATGTCACGAATTTCTCTGAAGTTAAGGTTTTAAATCTTTGATTCAAATTTGGTTCACATTTGTACAAATTATGCAAATTGATTACGATAAGTATATAGATAGGCCTACATAGATTTTAAAGATTGTCTTTCCGACTTCATTTCCTTTTCTTCATTTTTTTTTCACTTCTTGGAGATGTGTTACAATGATTATCGAATTCTATTCTAAATATATTTTCACCAGGATTTTAAGGAATGAATACAAGTTAATACATGATATTTTGTCGGTTCTATTTGCAAAGACATCGAATATCTCTTTGGTTTATTTTTTCCCATTTAACCCAGGAACCATTTGTGTTAGATGGCTCAACTACAAAAACAAATAGTCTGGTGGCTGAGCATATTTCAAATATTAATTATTTGCATAAATACTTTGTAGAGTCAGGTAAAGTTTTTCTGAGGTCTGAAGGCCTTTGGGGAATTGCTATTGGTAACATGTAGCCCAGTACTGCCTGTCTCATTGTCGAGCTTTCGGCGACTAAACGGTAAACCCAAAAAAGTTGGTGAGGAGGGTGGCTGGGCACCCTGATGTAATGAGTCCATCTCAAGGGCGTATGAGCTCACCCATGAGCCATCGGCCATCCATCAACAAGGAGTGAAGCCCCGATAGGCGGTTTGTGGATAAACTCTGTCAACATTCCGACATCTCCTGGTCCTGGTGCCAAAAGTACTGCAGCGCATTCCTTTGGACTCAACCAGCAAATTGTGAAATCAGCTGGTTTAATAGTGGAGACTTGGGAAACCATGCCTGCAGATTGTACAAGGTGGAGACTTGTCTTACATGATAGCATCATGCGTGGGAAAACACAGAGAAGTGAGAAGACACTGGCAGCCAGGAAATCTCGAAAACATCTCCACAGCCGACCTCTTTCATTTGCAGCAAGTGTAGCAGAGACTGCCATTCAAGAGTTGACCTATAGTCAAAGCAGGAAATGCTCCAGCAAGAAATTAACTGGTGTTTCATGCAAAGTGTACACCATTGTCTCACGAGACAGATGGATGCCAACAACAACACGCGACACTGTGGATATATATTGCGACGAATTTTCTGGGTGATGAGAGTTGTGGATGCATGTCATGGATGGCGAGAGTTCAAATTGTGATTTGACGCACACGCATATCCCATACAATTTGTCGAAAAGGAGAGTTCAATTGATTGCAAGAGATGTATCGAGTTCACTTTATTCATATTTTATTAACAGAAGACATCACGTACTGATAAGACGAGCGTCAATACAACATCACACATGTAACGGCGAGACATTAAAAGGGCTAACAGATGCGGTCTCGAACTACTCGCTCCTAGTCCAGTCTCGTAAAAGCAGAGCGTAAAGGGAATCCTCGTAATTAGTAGACTTGCTAAGGGGGTAAATGCTGCATTTTTTAGTACAAATGTCCTACTTGGCAGAGATGTTCCCCAGGGTAACTGAAAAATTTTAATGTAAAGAGACAATCTGTATCTATGCAAATATGGAAACAAGTCCTGCAAAAATTAATTTCATACCTATGTAAATAAACATAAAATTTGCATAATTATGCAAGTTATTGTGCAAAAATCTGCATTTTGAAAGAATTTCTAATCGATTAAGCACTGGATCTTGTAGTACAAAGTTTGAACCTGGGATGGATGTCCCTTGGGTCAAAAGCAAATGAGTCATCTAAAGAGACAAACTGTCTCTATGCAAACAACCTGTTATTTGCATAATATGCATATCAATACCTACATATAGATAATCAGAACAAACAAAATGCAATAATGTGACTATGTCTTAAATCGCTTTGAACTTAATATCCAAAAAGCTAATAGAATAAGACAATAATTATTCTCACACCAAGACTTTTCAGTTGCTTAAATTTTTTCCATATTGATTAATTAACTTACGCATTTTATGCATAAATCATGAATAAGTATACAATACGTGAAATTTTGAAACATATTGATCTTTGAAATAATTTTTACTATTAATTTTCCCTCATTGCATAAATGCTTTGCAGGGTGGGAAAAATAGCAATCGGTAGTGACACTCTTTAAATATGATTATGCAAATATAACAGTAGGGCCTACATAGGAACAGATGCAAATCGGAACAACATTGCTTACAAAAGGATTGTTTTCCCCTTTAAAACAGTACACAACTGAGGTCATGGTTGGAAAATCATTGCAAAAAACACTACCATAGTGAAAGTGTGAATTCTGATTTTCATTGTATTTGTAGGCAACCAAGCGAATAAGAGGCTTTTTACATCAAACTGATTATAAACTTGTGCAAATTATGCGGATGCAAGCCCCTAGGGTATCTGCACACATTAAGAACTTACAAGCTTGAGTTAGAAACAAAGTCTGTTTCTGAAAAAAAAAAAGTTCCCTCAGTACTATGAGCTGCTATGGCATGGAAACTATGCTGTGGAATTCATACACAGTAACATTTTGGTAAGGCAATAATTTATGCAAAATTTGTCATGTGAACAATATGGGAGATGGTATACTTTAAGTCAAATAATCTTAGTCTCTGACTTAAAATCAGTCAATTTCTACAATAATCAATGCAGAAATAATATGCTCATAGCCATAAAAGAGGATATTACAGATGACCTCTACAATTTTTAGGATGTGATTTGTCTACAGATCGTCACATGCTACTGTTATTTATGAGGATCGTTAATGTCGTTAATGTCATATTCTCCCTGGTTGTCATTGTTTTCCCTTGGGATAATGTAACTCCCTGGCGGTCCAAAGAATGTTATATTCCACCACAGACCAGCTAATACCTGTATAGATGATCATGACCTACATGATCTTGCAGCTTTTTCCACAAAAAAAAAATAATTTGGTTAACTGGTTTTGTGTAAAGATGTCAGAGGTTAAAATTAAAAACAAAAAATACACAGGTAAAAATGTGAAAGGTAAGAATGTCAGAGGTTATACATGTGTGCATCAAGATTAACTTTCATGCGACCCATATATCAAATGCAATGACAGTGATGACTATACCATGTCACTGAATTCCATGTCCTCTCCTGCTTTTCAAGAGGAAACAAAAACACTTGAGAGGGGAGGGCTTAACATTTTCCGATAATCAACAAGGGTATCACTGTCAGGTAGAACATGCACAAACATACGTACTAAATTTCATGATACCTTGATTCACATTCAAGATATGAAAGAAAACGTGAAATATAGCACTTTCATCAGAGCTTTGACCTTTTGGCAGGAAATTTCCCATAGAATCCCCATTAGGTAATACATGTATATATTAAGTTTCAAGAAAAATCCTACAAGCATTGCAAAAAATGACGGAAATAGTGAAATTTTGAGGGCCCAATTGACCTTGATCTTTGACCCCTGACCTTCGACAAATGACCACTGAATTCCCCAGAAAATCCCTGCCAGTACCAAGTTCCATGAAGACACCTTGATCCATTTGCGAGATACAGAGAAGAAAAAGTGAAATTTTAACATTTTCACCTGACCTTTGACCTGTGACCTCTTGACCTCAAACTCTCTGGAGAATCTTATTTTGGTAGCACATGTAAGCAGTCACTAAGTTTCAAGGCAATGCATAGATATGGGGGAAACAATGAAGTTTTTTTATTGACCTTGAACTTTTTGACCTTTGACCTCTTGCCGATTTTACTTAAAAACAGCTTAATTAATTGCCCCATCATACGTCATCCTTGGACTAAGTTTGGTGAAATTTGCTTAATCCAGTCTTAAGTTATCGCGTAAACTGATACAATTTCTTAAGGCGACCTTGACCATTGACATCTGGTACGTTCTGGCTTTAATAAGCACAATATGCTAATTAGGTGGTATTTGCATAGAGAAATAGTGTTTTGTTATTACTAACCATTTTTTTTTACTAACAAAGGATATGCATACTACTGTGGTAGTTTTATCATAAAATGCAGTTCTTAGAGTGTAAGGAAAACGTTAAAAATAATGTTTTTACTTCACTTTCTTTTGTAATTATGTCAATAAGCTGATAAAGATGGTTCAATTATTCAAATTATTTTCTCATTTTGTTTCATAGAATTTTTCTAACGGGTTATGTTTATCTAGGATGAGATTTAAGGGGGGTTTCATTGTTTACAAATCAATTTGCATAACTCCCATAATTATGCAAACTTTATATTTATTTACATAGGTATGACATCAATTCTTACAGGAATTGTTTCCACATTTTCTATCGAATACTTCTACCAAATTAGGTATTTCTGCTGGCTGCACATACATTTTTTAATAATTTTTATAGGTATTTTTGCATAAATTATGCAAATTAAGGCTTATTTGCATAGATACAGATTGTCTCTTTAGATGAAATAATTCTAATTGTACCGAGGAACATGTGTGCCAAATAGGACATTTGTGCTATAAAATGCAGCGATCAACCCTTTTTTCGCCCTTAGCAAGCCTACTATTAAAATTGCCAAAACAGACGTTTATATACGATCCGGGGTGTCGCGTGCCGTAAAGCTGGACGATCCAGTTACCATGCTAACGATGTGTAACTGGGTCATCCAGTTTCTCAAAGACGGCAGAGGCGCGTGGATGTATAACTGGGTCATGACCTATATCTTTCTGAGATCAAGTCGGCCTGGTCTATATTCAAGCTTGGTCGAGAAAGGGCAGTTTTAGAATCAAGGCGGACCGATCTAGTGAGTGTGCAAGTGGATCAGCTATTTGATATCGGGCCGCACTAGTTCTATGGATGGAGAATCAGATCAGGGATGCATTATTAGATGAAACTGTAACAGTTCGAAACATGATGGTGTCAGCATTTAACAATCACATCGAAGGGGTCAAACAGGATTCGTAAATGTACATGACGAAATATTCTAGGTGAATAGTGGTACACAACATAATCGTATGCAGCATTATTCTTCTTTCAAAAACCGTCACAATATTAAAAACGTTTATTACTTCGTCCACACATACATAGTAAATACATAGATACATATTAAATAATCTTAAATGTTTCAATAATGTGTCAATAATCAATAAATCATTACATTATTTGTTGAGGATACATATTACATTTTCTAAATGTCAAGTACCAGTCCAATAAATCATTATAATTGTCCGGAATGCATATTACATTACCAATTGTTTAAGTGTCAATCCAAGTATACTTATTTATACATTTGTCAGGATAGGTGTCAAATGTCAATCCAGTAAGTCATCGTATTTGTCCAATTAAAGGCATAATTTACCATTTGCAGATGAAACAAAAAGCTAGCATTAGTGCTTCAAAACACTTCTAAAATGTGAGTTAGGGATAGAAACAACCAATGTAAAAATTTGAACCAGTATAATTGATGTTAAGTATTGTTAAATATACAAAATATGAACAATAGTTATAATGAAAATGTTTCTAGACTAAACCGTTTACAGTTATGGTTTAATGAGAAAAATAGTGATATCTCCTTATATTTTAGGCTTTATAAATTTTACATGGTAGGATGTTGTGTGATACAACTGACCTACACAAATGCATCAAAAGTGATATCTTAAACATTTTTAAATCACTGCTCGCAAAGGTAAACAGGATCTTTAATGTAATAATTACACATAATCATTACACATTACGTAATGTCTTAAATCCTTACATTTTACATTTCAACGTGTTTAACAACCCCCATTCTGTTCTCTTCTTTCTTTGAATTTTGAACTATTGCATGTTTACTAATGTTTTGATAAAACTGATGGATTTTGGTTGGATTTATCTTTTGAGTAGGTCTTTCAGGCGTTGGTTGTTTTCAAGTGTTATCTGCTCCCTTGCTCCAATCTCCATGGCAAGAAAGGCGGGTAATAGCCCTTTCGTTTAAGTTCATTCAGTAACACTTTGTATTTCTCTACTTTTCTTTCATGGGTGGCTTCGGTGTTACTCTTTCTAGTAAGAGTACTATGTCTGGTCTTTGATTAGTAGTTACTACGTGGGGTAACAACTAATCCACTTTGCACCCTTCTAGATCAGCGTATACTACACGACCACTGGGAAGAGATTTTTTGATTTGTGTGGTAAATAATTATATTGCAATATGTTGTTGTGCCTCAAATCGTACCTTTCTGAAAATGCCACGCACTTTGACATGAAATATGATGGAGAGGGAGGTTCTTTTCTAGTATTCGGTTATATTGTCTTCAAATTCCCCTTAAGTATTGTTATCAACATCAATGGTGTCTTTCGCCTTTTCACGATTTTCATGACAGTGGTCCATCATTGAATGTTTATTTGACCATTGTGATACTCTCTTGAGAAATGCAATCAAGTGCGTGGTTCACTAAGTTGTCACCTTTTATTCTTGCCTTATGCGAGGGTGTGGCATTCACGGTAGATGTCTGATACTTGTTGAATGAATATTCATTTCGTTAGGTATATGTAAAAGGCCGACGTTAGCTCCTCGGGAGGGAATACCCACCCATTTTTTGAGAATTTCCTCTATAGAAGGTCAAGATCATGTAAATGACATTTTTGGAGTTAGTGACCCGTTAAAAGAAACAGGGTGGAGGGTCGTAAGTATCGGGTGTATATAGCAAGCATAAACTCTGGTCTTATCGCTGCCCTGTCGATTCTTTGAAGTTTAGAATCTATTTTGCTTTGAACATGCTATAGAATATATTTTCTTTTTCGGAGAAACAAATTCGGGGCCCCAAGAAACCAATGGGGTTTATCTTTCAGTGATCAGATTTTATCAGAACGAAGAAAAAACATCACCTCTTAGATAATATTCTTGTCGTTCTTTTAACTCATGCTAAAAATATCACAGGCGAATGATGGTCCCCCTGGAAAACACCTTTCTTAAAATCAAAATTCTCCGACGACCATTGACATTCAGTAACCGTACCCTGAAGTCTACTGTATAGGTTCTCAACATACAATGCAACATTGTTCGGAACATCGAATTGTTTCCGTGAATGGGTTCTAAGATAGTTACCTACACTACCAAAGGCTAAATCAAAGAACGTTATATGCCCTCACCCCAAGTTACAACTACATATGTATCTTTGAATTTGGAGTTGAATGATATACATTGATGAACAATTTTTCAATTATTCGACATGTTAATGATCTACAGGTAGTCAAATGTGGCTTGATCTATATCATAGTGTATACGGCAGAACATGGAAACGAACTAATTCCAGTAACAAAGGCTTTCTGAATTGATCTATCCATGAACTCGTTATCTACTAAAATGTTACCATCCGATTTGGTATAATCTGGGTGAAAGACTTTACTTCTGCAAAACGTAAGTGAGGTCATCCTACAGTTTTGAGGAAGGGAGACATCACCACATTTGTGAATGAGTGATAACCGAGAGATCGACCAGCTTCGTCTCGGGCGATATTCTTTCAGTTTGGGCAATATTTTCTGGCATCTCCCTCGAGGTCAGTCAATATTATACGAATATTCTTCTCTAGAATCAGAAGTGATAGAGCTTTGAATATTTTCTTTTTCCAAACTGCATAGTCCAACTTCCTAAGTACAGTGTACTTGGCAGGTATTCTCACCAGTGTAATGAAATATTGAAATGTACACCATGCCCCAGCTCTCAAAGCTGCCCGAACCCCAAGTTTCCAATTTTCTCAGCTAAGAGTCTGCAAGAATGCATGGAAGGTGGACTTGCGAGACTCAAGTGAACACGAGACTCCCCGGGTCTCTTCTTTTTTAGTGCGTGCGGTGTCATCAAGCCTATCAGGGCAATTACCCCGGCTAAATACGGGTTAGTGATGAGGTTAAAGAAAAGATTAGGTTTAGGGTTAGGTTGATGGTTAGAGTTTGGATTAGGGTTAGGTTTCGGTTCAGGATTTAGGATTAGGGTTAGGGGAAGGGGAAGGGTCTGGGGTAGTTGCCCTGAGGGTAATCCTAGATCCGTAATCAAGGAGTATGTTTAAAACCTCCCTGGTTTAAATCGTCGTTGTGTTGTTTGTTGCACTGCTGATTAGACCTTATTATTTTAAATTTCTTGAAATGAAAAAGCAAGAATACATGAACACAAAACAATACTAAAAGCTTTAAACATTGAATGGATATAGGCCTGGGTTGTGTACACCTCTTTATCTGTTTTATAAGAAACTTTCGCCCATTTCTGCCCCCGTCCCTTACCCCATTACCACCATTATTCAAAATATAAGCAATACATTACCTTTAAACACACTGCTAAAATATTGGTGTTAGATTTAACACCATGAGTGTTCAATCTAGTACTGATCAAGTATCAGTGGAGGACCACACCTACAGGTGTAGAAATAAATTATGTTGCCATAGTGTTGAAAAGTGTTCACCTGGCACTTCGTGGCGCTAATTTGACGCTGCAGCTAATGATATATTTGACATTGAGCTGATGTTAATTCAACAATGATTCTACATTATTGTGTCATAACATCCGCCCACTGTCAATAGGAGACCACACCACTGGTGTTATTGTTGTGTCAAGGTTCAAGTTTTATTTTCCACATCTCATAAAAAAGAAAGAAAATAAAATCTATGTGATTTCTTATAAGCATTACAAACTCTACATACAGAAAAACGATCATCAACATAATAATTATGTTGCCATGGTGTTGCAAAGTGTTCACCTGGCACTTCGTGACGTTAATTTGACGCTGCAGCTAACGATATATTTGACATGGAGCTGATGTTAATTCAACAATGATTCTACTGGTGTCATAACATCCGCCCAGTGTCAATAGGAGACCACACCACTGGCGTTATTGTGTCAAGTTTCAAGGTTCAAGTTTTATTTTTCCACATCTCATAAAAAAGAAAGAAAATGAAATCTATGTGATTTTTTATAAGCATTACAAAGTCTACATACAGAAAAACGATCATCAACATAATAATGCACATAAAAATCCAAGTTTGGGACTCAGGATGAGTACTGAGTTTGGAGGGGAACAGCAATAGGCCACTGACTTTTCGAGGCCGAACCCCATAGCCAAAATAAAACTAATCAATAGTCAATGTGTTTACAACTTCTTCTTTTTTCAAAAATCAAGTAGACCTATATACTCTATCGGAAAGTTCTTGCTTATCTTGTTGAAGTTCAAAATCAACAAGAAGAACAATAACTAATTACCTTTCAAAAAAGGATTTTTTTTTAATAATTTGAAGTGACACTAGGAAGTGTTGATTTAAGACCGAAAATGTAACACCAGCTCGATATTTAATATTTAACACCCGACTTTTTGCAGTGTAATCATATGCATAATAGCCTGATATTATTTTCGCCTCTTTCTCCCCATCCTCACCCATTACCCCTTCTTTAAAACTCTATTCCATTTCCTTCATTATTAAAAGTGATTGCACGAAGTAGGAAATTGATCACCTTAAAATGAAATTGAACGCCCTAAACAAGCTCATCGGGACTATCGCGTGAATTTGAATGCAAGAGTAGGAATTGCAGTGCTCGCATTATGAAATTGAACGCCCATGCATGAATTTGACTTGACAAAAACTAAATAGAGCTCCCATAAATAAAATCAATTGCTCGGATTCTGAATTTGAATGCGCAAATATTTTCGTGTGCAGCCGCTGTGTGAATTTGAATGCACATTCATGAATTGAATTGACAAAAGTATGAAATTGACCGAGAAAACCTATATATATTATAAAACACATGTATAAATCCTTGCCATCTGATTGGATGAATGCGGGTCACATGACATTCAGATGAATGAGCTATCCCACGCTCACTCTTAATGGCAGTGCAATAGACGTCTATTAAACGGCAAATCAAGCGACCCAGCCGGGCAGTTGATCCTAGGGCACACTGAAAGCATACGCGCACTCGTTTGCGCTGCCAGCAAGACCTAAAGAGCCATTTCTAGATCTAGGCCTACCTATTAGTCTTCCTCCCAGGTAGGCTTAACTTTAGATCTATTTTGCTCTAAACCAGGCCTATACTGTGTGTTGTATAAAACAAGTATTTAGTGTTTTTTCATTCGTGCGATGGTTCGAATATTACATTTGGTGCAAGATTAACCGTTCTATTCAAGTCCGCTTCGCGTCGTTGAATAGAACGGTTAAATTTGCGCGCTCATATAATATTCGGAACCATCGCACTCGTAAACATCGAATATTTGTATATTGATATACAACAACAATTCAACCGAAGCAGTTTGTAACCAAGTATGATTTGATATTCTTTTCAGATGTTTACCGATATTTTTATGGATTCTGCTGAATGAGTTCTCAGTGGAAGAGCATTCCAGCGAGACCAGGCTGCACATATAAATGCTTTTTCTGTATGACTGATGAGAATTACGTGATGATCTTTAGCCTGTTGATTGCTATATTAGAAGAGGAGAGATGTCTTCAAGGGAAGACATTCTGAGACATGATTTCGCAAGTATTGTGGAGCCAGAGAATGTATTGCTTTACATGTGTGCAGTGCTTAACCTTTTAGATACTGGTAGTCAAGCAAAGACTTAAGAAGTGGAGTATGGGAAAAGAGAGGCGTTCCACTGAGGACCTGATCAGCAGAATTTTGAGCGTGATGCAGCTTGGCAAGTTGGTACGATGCGCCTTGATCAATAAAGAATTTCCATTATCAATGCGAGACATAAAATATGAATGAGCGTGATGCAGCTTGGCAAGTTGGTACGATGCGCCTTGATCAATACGGAATTTCCATTATCAATGCGAGACATAATGAATGGATAACATGCTGCAACCTTAAGTTAACATAACTTTCTGATGCTGGAAACATTGCCGTATTGCATGTGTACGGATCGGCGTTTGTTATATGTGCGGTCTTCTGCATTTGTCCCCTCGTAAAATATTCCTTTTATTTGTCAGTAATGTTAATTTTTTTATCAATATGTCAATTTGTCATGGAATGTTGAAAAATGCAGGAATAAAACAAAACAATCTGTGTTGCCAGTGACATTTCAGGGTCAAAGCTAACTCCAAGACACGAAACTTGATAGACATTGTACATTAACACACCGTATGCGTATGATATTATTGACTACTCACTTTAGCTGCCTGGTGTTTTGAGGCAATTATCATGGATTTACTCTTATCATCATTCCGTTTAAGTTTGCTTTATATAATTCGTGATCTCATGTTATCAATACAGACTTCAAGTTAGTGCCCTGAAGAGGCATGACTTAAAGGATCCGATGGATAAACCATGTGTAGGCCTACAGCTACGGCTCTCAGCATAACAATGTATATTGATACCATAGCTCAACGTAATCTCGGCAAGAGGGCTGGCATAAATGCTGAAGAATGACAGGCCCAAAACAGCCAATGTTAGCGACTGCCTGCGAACGGTTATACCAGCGAGATGAGACGATTTTCGTCTCACCTCCCTGGTTACACAGATAAGATATTCACGCAAAAGCAAATCCTTTCACACCTACTAACAACGGCGCTCGGCGTGACCAGGATTTACTCTTGGGGGGGGGGGAGGGTGTGTCCTTCCACAAGTGAGAACTTTTTGCATTTTGATGTTGTTCATGATGCAATTTGGTGCATGTTTTTGGCGTGTTTTATCGACTAGAAATAAGTCGTCCTCCTGGTTTAAATAAGGTAGTAGTATATGGATGCAGATATTTTAACAAAACAAGGCCTACGCTCCCGTAGGCTGCAGAAGCAGAGTCTGCCAAAACCTTTAGCCTTAGTTTGAATACCCCTGACTATTACTTTTTATCCTGAAAACGAAAAAAGAAAATGCTGAAAGAAGAAAAATGAGTAAATGATGTCAAGTGCTTATCCACTAGTCCCAATGTTAGTCCACTGGATTCCCTCATATAGCAAAAATGTATATAATCTTACTGTGGAAAATGTTGTTGAAAGGCAATGTCTACACATGAATACACGTAACTTTATTTTTCCTTTTTTTTCGCCTCCCAAGTCTTAAGGGGCGACCATCCCCATCGCTCCCCCCCCCCCTGCTTGGCTACGCCACTGCCTACTAAACAAAATATTTTGATGAGAATACCCTTGTTCATGGTATCGAAAGCTGCTGACAAGTATCTCCAAGAAAACCGCCTGCTTTTGGTCAGGTACTTCATTGATATCATTATGATAAGGGCAGACTCAGTGGTATGATATTTCTAGTACGCTGATTAAAGTGATTCACGTGGATTATTCATTTCTAGATATTTTGAGGGCCCTGGACCTCAACACTCTCCATAACCATTTATTTAAGCTTCAGATTAGACACTGGTCGGTAGATTTTTATGATGTTAGGGCCTAGTTTTAGCTTCTTTAGCACCGATCGAACAACATCTTTCTAATTAGACAAGGAAGAAACCCGTTTCAAATGATCTGTTCACTATGGCAGAAGACGCACGTGTCATTTTATAACCCATGTAGAAACTGGATCCTGTGAAGTAAAAGTAGACGGAGAACCAGTAAAAATCATTCTTATTTCTTTTCCTCGGATGCCAAGTCAAAACTGGTAAACGTGTGGTATTTTCCAGCAGAATAGCCCGTTATGAAGTTTGGAACACTTACCACTTCAGCGTCAAGTTCTGCTCTGATGACATGTATATTTATGGAAAAGCACAAACTAAACTTCTCTGCCAGCTCTTTGTCGCTGCTTTGTGTAGAAATGACAGGATTATTGTGATAATGGAGCACCATGCATATAATTTTGCAGACACCTCTCTAACACAGTCAAGGAACTGCTTCTCGCCCTACGATGATTTTATTTGCTGTATCATATCCGAGACAACCTGGCGACGAGTTTTAAAACACTGTCTATCAACTTTAAGTCTCGCCCTTTTCATTTTCTTTTTAATCTCATCCTAAACTTCTTTGTGTCTGAACTCTCTTCTGAATACGTTGGGTATAAATATAGTGTGTCCCTTTCAATGAAAATGTTTTAGGGTTCTCCGTAGGAACTTATTTGCCAAGTAGGACATGTGCACCAACGGCGTAAATCCGTACCGAGGAGGGGGGGGGGGGGTGATCGGCAATAGTCACCATCACATACGATCACGATTACAAGCCCATAACCGGACCGGCACAACAGTGGGGGGGGGGGGAGCTTGGCGGGAGCTGGGATTGAATGCATCCCCCACTTTTTTGCATGAAATATTAGGTGGAAGGGAAATGGCAGCAAAAATATGAAGACTTTTTGTTCTTGTTTTTGTTTCGTTTTTGTTTGTCAGCCGACTTTCGAGCCGACTTTCGGCGGAAAATCACACCTCAGAAATATGAAGACTTTTTTGTTGTTGTTTCTCGTTTCTTTTTTTTTTCTTTTTTGTGCTTGACAGACAATTTTGACACTCCCTCCTCTTTCAAAAACGTGTAATAGCGTCGCCCTGCGCATAATGCTCAAATGAAATCAATAAAAATGGTAATGTGGATATCCACTTCTTTGTATGTAATAAAGTAGTAGATATTTCCTCATTTAGCCATTGTGTTTCTCAATTTTCTTGATTTAAGTCATTTAAAGCAATCATCCCCAGGGGCATCGTTCCATTTTAACGATAGGTGGGGCAAACGTGGCAAAAAAAAGGAGGATGGGAGGGGCAGGGGCGTCGAGCCGTTTTCACGATGGGGGGGGGGCTTGGAGTTGGCTGTGCGAGGGAGCGGAGCAACCGAGCGGGGGGAGGATGTGGGATGGGGTATCCCCCCTCCCACACGAGGAAGATTTTGCATTTTCAGACCTGAAATTCAGCGATCTGGTGCACATTTTTGGTGAAATTTTGTAATTTTTTCCTATCAAAAAAGTATTCACAGATAATTGAATTACTAAATCGTGGTATCTCCGTTCTTGTTCCGCATGTGCGACATCACTGTGTAGGGCTACTAAATGATACATGGAAGTTGTCAGGGGAAGGGGGAGGGAGCTTTTGCATTTTTAGGATTGACATAGAACGATTTGATGCGCACTTTTGTGGAATATTCGGAAAATTGTCAATCCTCAAAGTGTGCAGAGTGCAATGGATAGGAACCGAGCGGGGGAAAGGTAAATCAAAAGAGGATGAGGGAACTTTTAAATCTATTAGAATTGAAGTAATAGATCTGATGCACACTTAAATGAAACATTTTGAAATGTGTCAATCTAAATGTGTGGTAAGTCTATAGGAAAAGGACCGAACGGGGGAGGATGTGGAGAGAGAGATTTTGCATTTTCAGAATTGAAATTCAGCAATCCAGTGCACACTTTGGATAAGATATTTGGACAGTTTTCTAATAAAAAAAAAAAAAAGCAAGAAAATTTTCCTCATTTCGGGAATTATTTGGGGACAAAATGACATGTTTGCCTCCCCCTTCCCCCCCCCCCCCGTCCTCCAGGATCGACGTCCCTGCATACGAGGGTGGCTTTTGCATTCTTAGAATACAAATACAAATGAAAATATCTCGTAAACACATTTTTGAGGGAATTCGGAAACGTGTCAATTCCCAAAGTGTTAGTTTTTAAAGTGAAACCAAGCGGGGAAATAGTCCAGCGGATATAGAAAAAATCACGCACTTAATGGTAAAAGCACCATACTTGGTACACATGTACATGATGCCAATAAAAGTCATTTCTGATATGGAAGCCACTCTGATTCTCCCTTTGGCGGCCGTGGCGGCCATTTTTCAAAATGGCCGCCATGTGATATAGCAATGCTATGTATTTTGGAAACTATAAGTCCGATTGTCGTGATTCTTGTACCAAAGTATAGGTTTTGAGGGTCAAGGATTCCAATAAAATAATTTTTGAGAGGATAAAACCATGGCAACCTACTTATTGGCGGCCATTTTGAAAAAAATATGGCCACCATGCTAGATATAACATATCCTTAAAACGTATGGACAAAGGGTCATGACTCTGGTACCAACTTATATGTTTTGGGGTCAAGGATTCCAATAAATTCAACTGTAAGTGAATATGAATCGTTTCATCCTACATTTTAGCGGCCATTTTAATAAATATGGCTGCCATACAACAGATAATCAATATTGTATATCTTCGAACTCAAAAGGTATATAATCACGATTCAAGTGTAAAAGTATAGTTTTGGGGTGAAGGTTTTCAATATAATGATGTTTTAGCAAAGTGAATAGGTTCATCACATCCTTTGTTTTGGCGGCCATTTAATAAATATGGCCTCCCTCAGTTATATAGCGTACGAGTGTTATGAAAGCGGGATGCCCATTGTGGATTGATTCTGGTGTAAACGTTTGTTTTAGGGGTCAACAATTACTTGTTCACTCATCTTTAGTATTCTAATGTGGAACATCTGGGCATAGTTAACTTTGTAAGCATTTTGGAAAATATGCTCAACTTCCTTTATAGGATTTCTGTGTGTGCAGTGTATGTGAAAAACATGATCTTCACAATTTCATGTCTGAAGATTATACATTTTCTAGAAATATAGACTCTCGCTTTCTCTGGTCCCTGGACCATGGAATTAAAATCATAGTTTCCAACCAATATAGTACATCTGTTTTCTTTGGAAACATGACACTAAGTGTGAGAAAACTTCTGAAACTTCTTGGGTCACTTACATCAAATGTAAACACTATGTATGTCCAAATCCATGATTGACCAGGCTATTCTTATACTTACAACTACACTGAATCTTATACATCAAACGATAAAGTAAATATAGTAGGTATTATACAATACATCTTTATAGGTTTACATCTAATTGTCATTTGCAGCGTAGTGGGTAAAGAATCGGCCTCATGAAAAGAAATCAGGTCTTCTGCCAAAGTTTTGTATCTTATACCAACATCATTTCTTTTAGAAAAAGCTAGACATGATAGGTTTTTTGTGTCATCATCTTGACATATGATGCACTTGGTCCAATCTGTTTCTTTCCTGGGAGCTGGTTTCTCGGTTGAAATGAGCTTTACTTTTGAAGCCATGTTATCCTACAAATAAACCCAATTACCAGTTACTTAAAAAGATAACATTTTATGTAAATGTGCTTAACAGAGGTAAAGCAAAAAACTGAATGTGTACATTTTTTCTAGAAATGTGACAAACATTTCCTTTAAATGGATTTGTGGTTGTGAATTTTACCTTTTGATGTACAATAATTTGTAAAGAACAAGAACAAGGAAAAATCAAAATATCTATTTCTGTGTGTAGTTCTACTCTGAATACATTACTTGTTATGGTTGATCTATGCATTAATTTTTATCAATGATTTTAGCCTCTTGAACTGAATTTCACCCTACCCTAACCCCAAAGAAATTATACAAATATATATTTGATGCATTTGCCATTCTCATGTGGAATAAGGATTAAGGTTTCATAATTCAAAAGCAACTACTACAGGTAAATGGACAGTGGGCATTTCAACACAATTTTATAACGTAACAGCGCCCATCCAAAATATAAACTACAAGAAAAATTATGCTAATTTATGAATTTAAGGAAAACCTCAAAGAAATACACATTTTTGGGTTCATAATTATTGGAAGATAAAACTGCAGAATAAAATATTCAGTAAATCGATCTTACTTACCGGCACCAGTAGAAATACTGAAGGCGTTCTCTAAAGCACACCTGCATCTATATATGCATTCACGTTCATCTCCGCTCATCAATGGATGATCAGGAACAATAATTGTTTTGGATTGTCAGAGCTCATTCGATTCCTTCATATGATTCCTTATAATTTTGTGTAACATTTTTGACAAGGTCATACTATGAAATAATGAACAAGAACTGAAAACAAACTTTAGAAATCAGTAGGTCTTATAAGACTGCAATAATCATGTCTTTGTGGCTGGAAACTATTACAGTACACTAATTGTACTCTCCTGTCTATGCCTCCAAAATTGGGGGGGGGAGTCTTCTATTCCATTCTCACCATTTATTATATCTTTGATATTCAACATAATTATCTTTAGTATTCCAGGTATGCAACAATTGTACTTATGTGATGTTCAATACCTACTTGGATAGTGAATGTGATAGAGGTATGGTCAATTAACAACAATCAATGAACAATAAAGAACTAAACGCCGCAACAACAAAGGAGGTTCATTTACCAATAATAGGTGAACGATTCTTATCAATGGGACACTACATATGGCAAGTGAGGGTGTATATATATATATATATATATATATATATATATATGTATACAGGGTGGCCCCTCAGAAAACGGAAACCAATATTTTTTTTTTTTCAAAACCAAAACGAAATTGTCCAATTTGGTTGAGTAATTTTCTTTCTGGACATGTTTTTGTTAATCATTAATTTCTTACTTTATTTCATCAAAGCTCAGCAACGGAGACTGCCCAACAATTGAAGGTCAATTTTCGACAATAATCCTATTTAAGCATTCCACATTGTGATGTGCGGCCTCAATTCTTAGTTAGTCTCCAAAGGCAGTGGCTTTTGTTCGATGCTGAAACTTGTTGAATTGAGCTAAGAAATTTACGCTCGACCCGTCTTTACAAAAACATCTGTAGAATGAAAACTACTCAACCAAATCGGATGATTTTGGTGTCATTCTTCTTCTAGATAAATTCTCTATAACTCTGTGTCATTCATTTTGGTATCAAAGTAATGCAAATGTGCAAATATTTGCGAAAACTCGCGTTTCCGTTAATTCTAGGCCACACTGTATATATGTGTGTGTGTGTGCATACTCTATGTACTGCGGCAGTCATATTTATCAAAATGGACATGAAAACGAAATGTGTTAGTTCTATTCATCAACAAATGCTTGTTTAAATTCATAGACGTACAGTATAGTATATATTGCGGTGGCCATGTTTTAAAATGGCAGCCAAAACATAGGATGTGATGGTTGTATACACGAAAAGATGTATCCATTTAAATAATTGAACCTCAAAAACATATTTTTGCACCAGAATCATGAAGATGCATCCATTGGTTTTAAAGATATAATGTAAAGCGGCAGCCATGTTTTTTTTTCAAAATGGCCGCTAATAAGTAGGTTGCCATGGTTTTATCCTCTAAAAAAATCATTTTATTGGAATCCTTGACCCTCAAAACCTATACTTTGGTACAAGAATCACGACAATCGGACTTATAGTTTGCAAAATACACAGCATTGCTATATCACATGGCGGTCATTTTGAAAAATGGCCGCCACGGCCGCCACAGGCAGAATCAGAGTGGCTTCCAGATCAGAAATGACTTTTATTGGCATCATGTACATGTGTACCAAGTATGGTGCTTTTACCATAATGTGCATGATTCACCCTATATGTGCTCTATATCCGCTAGACTAAAAGGGTTAAAATGAAAGGAGATATCCCCTCCCACCCGATGGAACTTTTGTTTGTTTTTTAACTGAAGTGACAAACCTGGTGCAGACTTTAGATGAACATTTGGAAATCTGTCAGTCTAAAAGTGTACTAAGTCTTGTAATAGGAAGAGGACGGAACGGGGGAGAGTGTGGGAGGGAGTGTCCCTTGCATTTTAGAATTGAAATTCAGCAATCTGATGCACACTTTGGATTAAATATTTGAACAGCTTTCTATCAAAAATTTCATTTCGGGAATAATTTTGGAACAAAATAATATAATGTTTGCCCCTCACCACCCCCGTCCTCCAGGATCGACACCCCTGCATACCTTTTTATTATTATCAATGGTATTTTTATTCAACAAATCATTGATCACAGCCAGAGGCTGAATTACAAATGATTTTACAAATATGAAAAATATACATATACAGTATTACATAAATATAAAAATGTAAAATTACATAATCAAGATAACATAAGACTCATACAAAACAAGAAGAATTCAATATTTCATCAAAAAAATAAAGATACTTGATTTCAATTCGGTTTGTATAAAATAAATTAGGAAAAAGCAAAAGAGGTCTGTCCAAAAGAGTGCAGAATACTACTTTCAATAAATATTAAACGGGGAAGTTTTTACGAGGGAGCTTTTGCTTTTTTAGAATTCAGATGAAAATTACTTAAGATGAAACATTTGGAAATCTGTCAGTCTGAAAGTATACTAAGTTTCTTGGAAAAGGACCGAACGGGGGAGGGCGTGGGAATTATGGGGGGAAGCAAAATTTTATGTTTGCCCTTCAAATATTTTCAGGGGGCAACTACCTCCTGAACCCCAGGATCGACGGCCCTAAGGAGGGGGCTACCCCCTCCAACATGAAGGAGATTTTGCATTTTCACAGCTGTACTTCAGAGATCTTGGTGCACACATCATTGTGAAATATTCCAGTCTTGCTTTTGTCAAAAAAGTAAGAAACATTTGTATTCAGGAAAGTGTGCTGTGGAAGGTTGTGGAAAGGGGATAGGCCCCCTCTCACACAAAGGAGATTTTGCATTTTCAGGCTTGAAATTCAGAGATATAGTGCACACTTTTGGTGAGATATTCGAGTTTTGTTTCTATGAAAAGAGCAAGAATTGTAAAATATAAACTAGAATTAGGAGAATGTGGGGGGTGACTGTGGCCACTCCCACACAAGGGAGATTCTGCTTTTTCAGATCTGAAATTCAGAGATCTGGTACACACTGTTGTTGAAATTTTTGGATTTTTTTCCCCATCGAAAAGTCAATCTCAAAATGTAGAAAGGACCGAACGGGGAGGGTATGGAAGGGGGTAGGCCTATCCCCCTCTCACGCTATAGGGAGATTTTGTAAATTCAGCCATCTTTGAAAATATTTAGACAGTTTTCTATCAAAAAAGCAGCAAGGAAATTTCCACATCTCGGGAATTACGAGGAGGAGCAAAATGTTTGCCCCCAATACTTTTATGGGGGAAACATCCCCCGCCCACATCGACGCCACTGCCTATGACATTTCCATGGGGGCTGGGCAAATGTCCCTTTACACCCCACCCCTCCCCCCCCCCCCCCGTAAGATCGACGCCCCTATTTATCCCTGTGTATGCCCACTGATGTATCCTGACTGAGTCATCAGAGTCATCGTCGTTTGCTCAATGATTGAGAAATGGAGGGGGGTTCAATTATGGCGGAATAATTTCTTGTTTGTTTTCGTACGTAGTTTGCAGATGGTCCATAGTTGCGTGCGTCGTAGCATGTGTACATGTGAGCCTATGACGTTGTCAACGTCGGGACCATGCCTTATGTCGATATTAATAGGCCTATTTTCGAGCAAGCGAAGCGAGCGACCGCTTGATAAAATTATGTATACATTATCCTACAAGATAGAATACTGTTAATTTCTGTTAGCTCTCTGAAGGCGGACGTAAGAACGTCATGCAATATGCCGAAATTGATACAATCACATTTCTGCTTCCATTTTTTCTTCAGATTTCAGGGGGGATGATTGTACAGGCCATCCCCCCTCCTCGATTTCTGGGGGATGCACCCCCCCCCCCCCCCCGCGGGATTTACGCCCATGATGTGCACAGAGAAAAGAGTGTTCAACCTCTTAATAAGCCTACCAGGTTACGAGAAACTACTTTGCAGCACAATCATATTACATCGTATTTCGATCTTATTCAAATATTTGGTTGGTTTGTTTGGTGTCATAAAGACGGAAGTTATCAGACTCAAGTCAAGGTATCAACAGCCTTTTGTGACCCTATATAGATGCCATTTCAGTAATCAAATGCGTGTAAAGGTTATATGCTAGTGCAAGCTTACAGAGCTGTTTCAGCCTTTTAGAATGTTATTCCAAAACTAATTAAAAATTAATCTAAATAGCTTTTGATTTGGCAGAACATGTGTCATGTGTTAATTACGATTTTCATTGATGCACATGTACCGTATGTATACGCTTCTTTATTCAACCTCCACTTGTCTACCGTCATCTTTCCACCTGTCTTCTTTCCAAAAGGATGCATGAACGCCCTAATGGTCGTTGGTCCTGCCTTGGGTTTCGTCATTGGTAGCGTCTCGCTCTCTATGTATACAGACTTTCACAGAAGTACAGAGAGGTAGGTGTTCATACTGTTCTGTTTCGTGGAGTTTGAGCAATATCTCCCAGTCTTTGATAGAGTAGAGCGTGATACACAATCATTCGACACACTGACTTTACGCAGGGCTCGAAAATAGCGGTGGCCCGGTTGCCCGGGGCCACTAAAAATTGATACCGGGCCACCAAATTTGTAAAAAGGCTTTTTCACAATCCGACAGCTAAGATTTCAAGAAGAACTTATTTTTTGTATTTCCATATTATTACGAGCCACATCAATTCCTTTTCGCGCGATCAAAATTTCATATTCAAAGATTTTAGTGGTCCCAACGGGCAACCAGAGAAAAAAATAGTGTCGAGCCCTGCTAAATGTTAACTGTTCCTACATCTGGGTTGCGTTGGAATGTCTTGCATTGATTACTTGATTTACTTTACTTCAAAAATGGAGATTCATATATTGGATATTGCAACAAAAGTACATGATATGCATTTCAAGTACATCACAAAGAAAACAAACTGGAACATTTACGTGCAATATGATATACATCATCAGAACGTAACAAATTGAACCATTTTTTAATGCCCTGTCACACCTTTCCCTCTAAGCTATGCGAGCTTGTTGCGTGTAAGGATTTTCCAGCAGGTAGGAATTTCTGCGGGCGGACAAGGAGTTGGGCGAGTTTCGCGTGCGTCTTACCTGCTGGAAGCGTGCTACTTACGTTCTAGTAACGGGCGACATACGTGCACTGCGATGTACTTGCGTTACAACTGCGTGCTACCTGCGTGGGAGTTGCCTGCGAGATGCTCCCGCTACGGACCTCCTACAGGTGTTCTGCGTGGACCTCTCTGAGCAATCCCCGCGACTCACCCGGAACAGGTTTTGAGCATGCTCAAGGGCCTGTCACACTTTCCCGGGCAAGCTTTGCTTGGGGTTCGCGGGGGACAATTTTGCTACCTGGAGGTCCCCGCAGATGACCCGCACCTGACAGTACCTAGCACGTAGTTGCCTGCAGTTGCCGGGAGATGCGCACGTGAGTCCGATTTATCCAAAGCCAAGTTTTAAGCATGCTACAGACATAGTGCACAATGAAACTACGTGGAAGATAGAGAGTACGTACAATTTTCTCTGCTGGCTTGAACTGACAAGGTTAACATCCATCTTTCTCAGATGGTGTCAGTTGACACACATCATTTTGTATGCCAATGTGCCCACAGTGTTTTTGAACTCTCATGTTATGCCCTACGGAAAAATTACAAATTAAAATAAAAACATTAAACGAGAACTTACCGTTCGAAGCTTGAGATTTGTTTTAATGATTAAATTGAGGGGAGGTATGATATGCCCCCTCCCTCCCTGAGATTACTCAAACTTCAGTAAGTTCTCCTAGTTTAATTTTTCAGTTTATATGTGACTGTGGGCACATTGTTGCTTTGACTATTTTTGGCGCATGCGCGAGCGGGATCTCATATACCTCCCATTAAATTACTCATTAGAATAAATCTCAAACTAAGTTCTCGTTTAATCTTTTTATTAACATTATTTTCTAAGATGTAAAAGAAAAATGAATAAATCACTTGGAAATGTATCCATGCACCATATCAGACAAAAATAAAATCAAAACAACCACATTTATGGACTGATATAATCTGGCCCCCAGAAGCTACAAATACAACTTTTGTAATCGCTTCGTCATTGTGTAAGATCAATGGAATCCCGCGTGAAAGAAATTTTAAAACAATCACGCTGTGTGCTTGGACAGAATAGGATTCCTATCTCTTCAAATTATAGTAACCGCACAAATGTGTGTGGGGCTGTCATTGATAAAAAGGGAACATGATCGATCATAATTTTTCTTGAAATCCATCGTCATATTTTCGCTTCGTTCCCATTCAAGTAAAGTTGTGAGTCCCACAACTGGACTAATCCACATTGTTTAAATTCAGATACTGTGAGATCACTGGTGCTTATGGAACACATGAAGTCTTCTCTATGTGCTTCTGGTACGGAAACGCATTTGATATGGACGCTGGTGTTAGATGTTGAAAGGAGACCTCCAGATGATTTTTGAAGACTTTTGCATTGGGACATCTATAAATTGGTTTTACTGGGTAGTTTCTAGAATGAGTCTTCAAAAGTCATGACAAATCACAATGAACAAGGATAATGACGTAGCAGCTATACGTAGGAATGCATTATTGGGTACTCAGTGAAGCAGAACAAAAGAAAAAAATAGGCATAAATTCTACAGAGGTGAACATGTTAAGCAAGTGGTAATTCAAGCCTCCTATTTCATCATCCGTGTTCAGTGTATTGTTTGGGGGTTTTCAGAGCATTAGTTTATCTGTCCAAGTAACATGATAAATTCCACAAATTGGTACAAGGCACTATCAATTTATGTACTTCTTGATGTGAAATTATATCAAGTCTGGAATGCTCCTCTAAGGATAGGTCATAAGAAACACACAGAAAATGCGAACCATAACGTAACATAGGTTATATAAACACAAATCTATACAGAGAGACTAAGTTTCAGCTTTAGGCCAAGCGACCGGTACGTATAACTTATCTATTACAATTGATAATAATTTTACCTGTTGAACAAATTATGAGTTCGTCAACAAAACATTTCTCAAAATTATGAAGTAGGAAACGGTGACAACCTCACATGGCAGTTCTCGTTACGCCCTAGAAGTATGCACCTATGGTGCGCTGACGTTACCTTAATGCGGACGTTTGTAAGTAAAGATCTTGATTAATCTCATACTTTCTCGACCTTGTTTTTTTTTTCTACTTTAACTGTGAAAACGTGAATCATCAAACGGGGCATTTTTCTTCTGCAGTAAAGTTTCAACACACTAAAACAATCATAAATTTTACCTACAAACATATCTCTAACCATAATCCTAATCCTCATATCACTTTCAGTCGTGTAGTGTAGGTTACTCCAGCCCAATTTCATCAGATTTGCATTCGATTAATTTAATAATGCGATCATTCAAGTTCGAGTGAATTTCAGTGAATTTCAAATTTTTCCACAAGTTCAATTAAAAAAATATACAGATAGACAATCAATCAAATCAAATATAGTAATTATACATATACATATAAAAACCAAAAATTATTTCGGGTAAGTACATAATCATAGATAAAAAAAAAAGTGTGTGTTGAAGATTGACATAACAATTCAAATAAATGGTGGAGGAAATCAGCAGTAGGCCATTGGCCTTTCGAAGCTGATCCCATGAACAAATTTACAGTATTGAAGCTGTATGTCATTTTACACTACATCATAAATCGCGAGTCACAAAAAAAAAAAAAGAAACCGGATTTGCAATGAATAAGGACAAGAAAAGAACATCCAAAAGACATACCAAAAACAACCATAGGGGAGTGGGACAAAATGGGCAAGAATTATGATTAAATGTACACAATTGTGCATACAATATTCTATAAAAATCTGCATAAGGGCAAGCAAAGTTCATAACAATACTGAGTACCAGTACCATTGAATATACTTTACAATCGATTTTACAGTGTGTATTCCGAGCAATACAAATACCAAAGCCTTAAATTTGAATGATTACCGAGATCAATATTAAAAGAAATAACTAGTTCATTCAATTTGATGTCATCAGCATGCGATTTCATTAGTATGTCAAACATTTAAAAAGGGCGTTCAAATTAAAAATGCACGTGCAACGCATTCAAATTCCCATCAGCATCGCTGTCAAGAACGTTAAGGAATTCAAATTCACTATATAATAAGCCAAACATTTACAATATATGGGCAGTGTTTTTCGTTGTTACTTATATTCTTTGTAGGTAGTACTAGGTACTCATCTATTTGAATACGCAAACTAAATATATCTTGAAATAGGACTTTTGCCTTATGATAGCTAATACAATGCATAGGCAGGGCTCGACACACCGGTGGCCCAGGGCCACCAAAAATGAAAGTCGGGCCAACAAATTTCAAAAAAGGGCAAATTTGGTGGCCCGCCTCGGGCCACCAAAATTTTTTGAAAAGTGTAATTTATTTATGTTAAGATGTTGCAATCCATGTGCCTGTCAATGAATATTCATACTTAGTCTTACCATTCAGCAGTCAAATTTGTGTTAAGGATGGATGAAAAGGACTGAATGAGTGCCCGAGAGTGAGTGCTGCGAGTTTGTTGAGGTTTATTTGTGAGTAGATATGTCCAGCTTCCAATTCTTACCATGATAAAACTTAAATATTTGACTCATAAAAAAACCAGGAATTGTTTTTTATTGTTTTTTGGGGGCCACCAAATTTTTCTCTCGGGCCACCAAAAATTTAAAATTGATGATTTTTGGTGGCCCCATCGGGCCACCAAATAAAAAAAGTTAGTGTGGAGCCCTGGTATAGGGCCTAAGAAAGCTCGTATAACTCCTCTTTGAAACACGTACATGTATGTATGTACTAAGTGTTACAAAAACATTTCCCACTTTTGATCATTACTACTACTACTACTAATTCGAGGGCATGTATTAGCTTCAGCCGATGCCAACTCGGGTTCCATAAACAAAGTTGCGCCTCCAAACCTCTCGATCTAACATGACTGTCCTTAGGTCATTAATGCTATCAAGGCCTGCGTCCTTCTTCAGTACACTAATTAAAGTGGTCTTACTTCTTCCTCTTTTTGCAATTCCCTGTTTAGGCTCCCAGAGTACGAGGGAATTGGCAGATAGCTCATCCGATAAAACTGTCCTTGATATGAGTAGTAGCTGAATAGTGTACAATTTTGTTGGAGGTGATTTGAATGTGAAAGCATAAATCAGTTTCATTAAATCTAAGATTGATTTTGAAGTAAGGTTTCAGATTTTGGTCAAATTTTAACCCTCTGTACCAAAATTGAACTTTGCACAGGAACCAATGATGTGTATGTGAGTGTGTGCTGACAATGGCCCTGAACAATGGACATGCCTGAACCACCTGTTGACTAGGCGTCAGCCTCGCGCTACCAGGCACATGAATACTTAATCAATAATTCATGTTGATTGCCCTAGGCACTGCTAATCTCAATTCATGCACGGTAAAGAGTGAAATGCATGCACATGGAAAAAGTATGCACATGGAAAACACCACATTTCATTCCAGCTGACAATCATTTTCAAATTTTGCTTCACATATCACTAAATTTGGGATATAGATAAGCATAAATGATCTAAAGTTCTTCATTTCAATACAAATGTCTACTAATAGTCTGACAAATTTATCGCTTTTTCAATAAAAACGCCGGACCTCAACCCCGGACGCTAAATAATTATTTTTTATTCTTTTTTTTTTTATTTTGCACCAGGGAAAAAGAAAAATTCGTGGGGAAAAAAAAAATCGCACCCGGTCTCTGGCAGCACTGATAATACCGTTGTACATATCTATTTCACAGTGTTTACTATTTATCGACCGTACTAGTCTGTACATCTGTACGGTAGGGAGCACGTACACGTTTGCGTGTACGTGTTACATGTGCTACAAGGATTTAGGGTCTATGTACAGCACTTTACTTACTTACTTGGAGTTTACTTGGATGTAGAGACGTAAAGCGTTGCTTATTTGCCCCTCCAGGTTTCATTGTCCCTCTGATATGGGCTGTACTTTAGGGGATGGCTGTTCCAGTGTTTCTCAAGGATAGATTTGAATTGATTAACACTTGTTGCTCTGACAGCTGCGTCTGGCAGAGAGTTCCAATTGTTACAACTGCGAACAGAGAAGGTTTTTTGTCGCAACATATATTCGGATCTGGGTTTTCTGACTTTCATGCAGTGGCCTCTGGTTCTGGAACTTTCAACCAATTGAAAGAATTTGTGTACATCAAGGCGGTCAATCCCATTCATGATCTTATAGATTTGTAGAACCTCTGCTCTTTGTCTCCTGTATGCAAGAGTCTCCAAACCCAGGGCTTTCAGCCTGTCTGGATATTCCAGGTGGCGGAGATGTGGAAGTTGACGTGTGGCTCTTTGCTGCACTTTCTCTAACAAATCCTCATCTCTTTTGAACATAGGACACCGTACCGAGTTGCAATATTCTAGTGTGGGTCGGATGATAGACTTGTAGAGCTTAAGCCATCCTCTTTCATTCAGGCTAGAAAAGGATCTGTTCAGAATGCCAAGCTTGGTATTGGCTCTTTTGGTTATCTCAGCAACATGCTCGGAAAAAGAAAGTGCAGAGTCAAAGGTCACTCCAAGGTCTTTCTCCTGTTCAGCTACAGGGATCCTGCTTTGGCTATCAGTTGTAGATATGGTGTAGTCATTCTTCTGGTTCCGTTTCCCATAGTGAACAACTTTGCATTTTGTGATGTTGAATTGCAACTTCCATTTATCGGCCCAGGCTGAGACAGCATGAATGTCCTTTTGTAAGTGTTCTGCTTCACTTTGACTGTCAACAACATGATATAATTTGGTATCGTCGGCAAACAATTTAATTTCAGATGTCACTTCTTCCGGCAGATCGTTAATGAAGCAGAGAAAGAGCACTGGTCCTAACACACTGCCCTGAGGGATCCCACTGGATACTGAATGTGGAGATGACAGTTTACCATTCACGACGACTCTCTGTGACCTTCCTGTCAAGTAGGCCTCTATCCAGTGGAGAACATGACCAGTTATTCCATAGGCTTGTAATTTGCAAAGCAGGCATTTGTGGGACACAGTATCAAATGCTTTCCTGTAATCTAAATAGATGCAGTCAATGCAGTGACCATTATCTATCTCTGCAGTCCACTCTTCTAGCACTTCGAGGAGTTGCGTCCCGCATGACCTCCCAGAGCGAAATCCATGCTGGTTGTCGGTAAGTAGGTTGTTTCCCTCTAAATGTTCCATCAGGGCTTTTCTCACTATTCTTTCCATTACCTTGCAGACTACTGATGTCAAACTAACAGGTCTGTAGCTTGATGGATCACTTCTTTTTCTTTTCTTAAGAAGTGACACAACATGAGCTTTTCTCCAAATACCTGGAACTGTGTCTTCCCTCAGTAGTTTAGTGAAAATAATTTGGAGAGGTTCTGCCAGCTCATTGTGCAACTCTTTCAAAACTCTTGAGTGTATATCATCCGGTCCCGGAGATTTGTTGCTGTCTAAATTGGAAAGCAGAGCATTAATGTCATCTATAGCGAATTCCACATCATCGAGGACTACAGCAGTTTTCCTGGGCATGTCATAGGTTGATGCTGCATCATCTTCAGTGTAAACGCTGCCAAAGAAAGAGTTGAGTGTATCTGCTTTCTCCTGATCATCTTTGGCCCACGTACCATCAGCTTTCAGCAGTTCTGGGATTCCACATTTGGCTTTGGTTTGACTCTTTACGTATCTCCAAAAACTCTTCACATTAACCTTGACTTCATCGGCTAATTTGTTTTCAAAGTCTGACTTGGCTCTCTTAACCTCAGATGAAGCAATATTCCTGTGCTTAACATATATGGTCCAATCAGCGACAGATCTGCTTTTCTGATATCTGTTCCAAGATTTATGCTTTAATTCAATTGCTTTCTTACATTGGTGGTTCATCCATTCAGGTTGCTTTCTCTGATGTTTCTTTTTGAAGGGAACATAGGCCTCAATACATGTCTGGAGTGATTTCTCAAGGAAATCCCATGCCTCCTCCCCAGAGAGATCTCCAAGCTCCTTTTTCCAATCAATCTCTTTCAGTGCATCCCTCATACTGTCATAGTCTGCATGGTAGTAACTTCTGCTGAGAACTTCCTCTTCTTCATCGTTTGAGCCAATCAACAACTGTAGATGAAGAGTAACATGGTCGCTTTTACCAATAGGTGCATCATGACTTAGATTCACTACCAACTCCTCTTCATTCGTAAAGGCTAAATCTAGTAGGCTTGGGGTGCATCCACTCCTGTATCTGGTTAGTGACTGCACATGTTGAAACAAGTAGAGATCCTCTATGCAATCAAGAAAATTGGATGCATCCTCATTCCCACCAGTAAACTGATTTGTGCTCCAGTCAATGTCCTTGTAGTTAAAATCCCCCACGATGAGTAGGTGATCCTATTTTCTTGCACACACCACATTCAGCAATTTACATAGTTCCTGATTATTTTCATGACTACTTGACGGGGATCTGTATACACAGCCGATGACAAGGATCTTGTGGTTGATGTCTAACTGTACCCAAACAGATTCCTGAAATTCACAGATGTCCATGTCTATCATGCAACATTTGATCTGGTTCCTCACATATATAACCACTCCACGCTGAGAATGATCAAATTCCTTCGGTATGAACAATTGATAGCCCTGTAGTTCCAGTTCACTAGATTGTATCTCCGAATAGACCTTCTTTGGGTATATTTCAGTTAAAGCTATCACATCAGGGGTTTGATTGTGAATCCGTGCTTTGAATTCATATCTCTTGTTCATAAAGGAATCGCAATTAGTATACAGCACAGATAGTGGATAGTCATCTGATATTCGCCCACATGGTTCACCTGTAGTGCCATTACATCGACCAGTACGTGCTTCACATACAGTTTCATGATGGAAAACACGAGGTACTGTACTATTTGGTGCTTTAGAACTTGCTTCACAGGGTGCATCACAGGGTGCCTCACTAGGTGCTTGTACATCCAACTGTGCTTCACTGTTAACATAAAGCGATGCTCCAGTGCACATGTGCGAGTAGCTGCTGGTGCTGTTACATATATGTTTATGTACATCCTCATATCCATCTGACTCTGTACTAGTGCTCTGGTCTTCCATTGCTACGAAAGCTTCGGAGCCGTGATCGTTCTCTTCCAGCATTTCTGTCCCCATTCTCTGGTGCGGCCGTGCTCTCTGAGCTTTCCCTCTGAACTGGATTGAGTGAATGATCTGTTTTGACTCGTTTGTCCCCATCATCTGGTGTGCCCTTGCTCTCTGAGCTTTCCCTCTGAATTGGATTGAGTGAGCAGTCTATTCTCACGCTTTTGTTCCCATTCTCTGGTGTGGCCTTGCTCTCTGAGCTTCCCCTCTGAACTGGATTGAGTGAATGATCTGTTCTGACACGTCTGTCTCCATCATCTGGTATGCCCTTGCTCTCTGAGCTTGCCCTCTGAACTGGATTGTGTGACCAGTCTGTTCCAACATGTCTGACTCTATCCTTTGGTGTGGCCTTGCACTCTGGGCTAGATTGGTCCTCTGATGGAGCTTCAGCTCTGATGCGAACTATGCGTCCATTGCGAATCACCAAGTTCTTTTCTCCATTTTCTCGTCTAGATTTCAGTTCCTTTCTGAGTTTGTTGTGTGCGTCACGTTCCGTTCGCGTACGATCTTTGGTCACAATAATTGGCTGGTCTCTTTCACCTTTTTCCTGTTTGAATTTCCACAGAATCTCGTTGCGTGTCGACTCTGAGTCCAGAACTACTTTCAGAGGACGTGATGATTCAGCTTTTTTCCCCAGACGATACATCGACTTTATTTCCACCTTTCTCGATGATCCAAGAGAGTTCTGAACAAGTGATTGTACTTTGCAATAGTCTTCCTCCTTTCGACACTCTGCATCGGAACTCGTTGGTTCAGGTATTCTGAAGAATATAAGGTTTGTCTTCCTTCTCTCTTTCTCCTCCATCTCTACATACCTGTCAGATATCAGCTTTTCGACGGTGTCTAGGATATTTTGATCACATTTGGATGACTGATTTCTTCCAATGTTCTTCACTTCGTCCAACTTCTTGTTCATTGAGTTGTGTGACTCCCTACATTCCTCTCTACAGTCATTAACAACTTCCTTCAACCTGTCAATTTCTCTGTGAAGGACACCTTGCTGATTCTGCAATTGAGTCATAGTTTGTAGCATATTCCTTGCATGCCCATTGCAAATGTCACAGTACCAATGAATAGTGTCTTTTTCCTCCCATAGCAAATCATACAGCTTAGCTGAAACTCGCTGGCAATAACAATGAAACCAGTTCTGGCATAACTCACACTCAACAGCATGATCCTGATCAGAAACAATCTCTTTACAAGATCCACAATAACTCACAGAGTCGAGTAGTGTTGGACTTGCCTCTCTTTTGTCGACCGTTGACTTGGGAGATTCCTTCTTGTTCAGCTTTGTTGGGTCCTCATTCAGGCTAGCACCTCTGGTAGATCTCTTGCTGAAAGTTGCTTTATTTACAGCTCCTCCTCTGCGACTAGCCATAGCTATGGGTGTATGAAGGTCTTGTCCAATGATTGTGAAGCTTGCAAGTTGATATTCCCTCCTTGTTTCGATGGGTGCTCAGCACCAGCACGATAATGCACACCACCTAACTCACTGCACATTCCATACACGGATATGAGCATGTGGGACTATAGTTGAATCTTCCCACAACCACGCTTTGATCCCGAAAAATGAAGTTGAAATATCCTGGTCCAGAATGCCACCAAATGCAGAAATAAGCTTCAGCTTTTACTAAGAAAACATCCTCAAAGGATGCAATGATGGATCAAAATGCTCATATTTGTTGTTCTAGGGTGCAGATTAAATGGATTTCGCTCAGAGAAAACACAGCACGACGCACACGCTCAGCCATCCCCACATACATTTTTACATTTTTTTACTTCTGACCAATCCAAATTGAGAATGCGAGCCCGCGTGCGAGCCTTATAAAATGTTGGAGAGCAAGCATATAATAATTTTGCCCTCCCCCCCCCCCCCCATAATTAATAATTCCCGAGATGAGAAGATTTTCTTGCTTTTTTTGGCAGACAAAAAGTTCCCCATGCATAAAAATATTGCAAGCTAGGGTAAGTATATCATCGCCCCCCCCCCCCCCACAGAGCTATAATTCCCGAGATGAGAAGATTTTCTTGCTTTTTCTGATAGAAATCTGTCTAAATATTTCACCCAAAGTGTGCACAAGGTTGCTGAATTTCACTAAAAAAAAAAGTCTTTCTCATGTTGGAGGGGGATACCTCTTCCCACACCCTCTCCCATTTGGTCTGTTTTCCATGGACTTAATACACCTTTAGATTGATGTAAAATTTACAAATGTTTCATCGAAATTGTGCATCAGATCTGTCACTTCACTTTAAAAAAAATGCAAAAGTTCCGTCATGTCGGAGGAGATAATTATCTCCTTTCAATTGACCCTTTCCCTACTTGGTTTCCCTTCATATCATTAGTACACTAAAAGTCTTGAGGGATTGAGAGCTTCCTAAATTCCAAATGTCTTTATGAGCTATTTTCATTTGAATTCTAAAAATGCAACAGCTTCCTCGTATGCAGGGGCATCATTCCCTGAGGACAAGGGGCAATTGTCATTTTATCCCTCTATAATTCTCGAAATGAGGAAACTTTTCTTCCTTTCTTTGATACAAAACTGTCCAAATATTTCACTCATTGTGCAACGGATTGTTTTATTTCAATTCGGAAAGTGCAAAATCACCGTCGCGTGGGAGGGGATACCCCTCCCACACCCTCCCCCGTTAGGTCTCCAACTATACACTTAGGAAACATGGGGGATTTAAAAATTTCAGAATGTTTAATGAAAAAGCATGTTTGATATCTGTTACTTGAATTCAAATATATTCAAAAGTTCCCTCATCCTCTTAAATGTATGTTTCTCCCGCTCGGTTCCTACCCACAGATTAAGACTCGACACATTTGGGGAATGACAATTTTTCGGAGTATTTCATAAAAGTGTGCATGAGAGTGTTCTATTTCAATTCTAAAAATGCAAAAGCTCCGCCGTGTGGGAAGGGGCTACCCCCTCCAACACCCTCCCCCTGTCAACTTCAATGTATTACTATGCCTACACATAGATGTTGCCTACACACACACACACGTGGAAACAAGGGCTGAGATGCAGCGAGTTAGTCAGGCAGTTATCTTTTTCCCTTTTTTGATAGGAAAAAACAGATTTCACCAGAAGTGTGCACTAGAACGTTGAATTTCAGGTTTGAAAATGCAAAATCTCCCTCCATCGCACATATGCTATATTCCCCCTTCAAGTTTTTGCCTCCCCTCCCCCCACCCCCACCCCCCCCCCCCCCCCGGTCATGAGAACGGACCGACGCCGCTGCAATGGATTATGCAGAGAAAAAGTGTGCTAAATGTGTTAAAATGAAAGGTTCATAATTGATTATTGTGACAATAATTATTATCAGAAGAAATAACTTTTAAAGAGCGATCCCTATTCACTAAAAATCACGATACCAATTACGAGCCACTTATACTCTGTGTCTGGAAACATACCAACCAAAGTTCACTGAGACTTGCTTGAATTGACTCGTTTCTAAACGGCTTCTTGTGCTTCTGATTGACTGCAATACATTACATAATTTTCTAATGAAAATGTGAAGTCACAATTGATTATGTCAATATAGGATCATGTGTTATATATATATATATTACATACATTGTTGGTCAAAAAGGTGGAATAATTTTGTATTGAATAAAAGTCGACCGTTTTTGTTTGCATTTAAAAGGCTGTCTGTAGACAAGCTGGTATGTTATTGATTACGTAATGTTACCCCATTATTCAGGTGATATTTGAACATGAGGAATGTGTTATTACCTAACAAAGTTACCTTGTGCAGACTATAAAGCCCTGTGCAGTTTAAATATTGCCCTTTTTTGCTGACTTTGCACCGTGTAGAGAAAGCTCTTTTTTTTTCAAGTTCCCTGTACTGTTTGCATTAAAAATTGGTACAGAGTCCCCCTAGTCTGTGCCTGGTCCAATGCTGACGGTAATGCGCGAGAGAGTGATAGCGCTTAGGCAGGAGGGCTACAAGCAGACTCGTATAGGAGAAATCCTAGGGATTTCACAGGGTGCAGTCTCTAAAATCCTTAAGCGTCATCGTGAGAGAGGAAATGTGCTGCGACGGAAATCGCCAGGACGTCCCAGACTGACAACAATTAGAGATGGTCGCCAACTGTTGAATCTTAGCCGCAGAAACCGGAAGTTACCCGCGATTTGTCTTCAGCGCTTGTGGAGGAGACATCATGGAATCAACGTCTCAAGATCAACAGCCAATCTCAGATTGATACAACATGGCTACCGAGCACGATGATTGGTTAGATGTCCACGCCTGACGGTTAGCCACGGGGAAGCTCGTTTCCTTTGGGCCAGCAGCACAGGACGCTTCAACTGGAACATTGGCAACACATTATCTTCATGGACGAAAGCCGGTTCATCCTTGAACGTAGAGATGGGAGACAGTTAGTTCGTGGGTTAGCTGGGGAAAGTCTTCGGGATGACTGTGTCCACGAGACAACCCAAGGTGGAGGAGGCCCAGCGATGGTCTGGGCCAGAATCCATTACGGAAGAAAAATGCCACTAGTGGTGCCGGATGGCACCACTAGTGGCGTTTACTTATCTGGTGAACACCGCTGTCTACAGGGAGATATTGGAGTTCCACTGCCTTCCACATGAAAGACATGTGTATGGGTTTAATTTCCGACTGCAGGATGATAACGCTAGACCGCACTGGGCAGCTGTAGTTAGAGAATTCCTATAGAGGCAGAGGGGGTTGAGCAGTTGCCATGGCTAGCTTGTTCGCCAGATATGAACCCCATAGAACATGCATGGGATGCCCTAGGCCGAGCCATCAACGGCAGAGAGGTCATTCCTCAAAATCTGCAGGAGTTGACAACTGCGTTGAGGGAAGAGTGGGAAGCCATACCATCCTGTCGACGTCAGCAACAACCTGGTGGACAGCATGCCACAACGCCTACGCACTCTGATTCGTGCTAGGGGTGGATATACCCGGGGTGGGCATACCCGATATTAGTGAATCTTAAGAACAATGACTAGATTTGATGTGAACTTGTCAATGGAATCACAGAAAAAAAGTCATCTGGAAAATTGAATGACGTTTAAAACAAATCATATATTCTGTTGATAAAGTTTCTTTGTAATATTATCAATTTTCTTTCATGCCCGTAGTTTTAAATAATTTAGACTTATACTTGTTAAAAATCACTGTGAAAGTGTATAAGTAGCATGATAACAAAGTTAAGTGATTGACATACATCAAACATATTATTTTCCAAGCACATTGTAATACATATGTCGTTAAAATTTGAGAGAAAAGATATTCCACCTTTATGACCAACAGTGTATATACATGTATACTAGGTGTTTCAAAAAACATTTCCCACTTTTGATTCTTAATAATTCAAAAACTATATATCAGATAACACTGTCATTGATTTGAGTGATAGCTGAATAGTGTACAATTTTGTTGAAGGTGGTTTAAATATGAAAGCATAAATCAGTTTCATGAAATCCATGATTAATTTCACAGTTAGGTTCCAAATTTTGCTCTATTTTCAACCCTCTGTACAAAACTTTCACTTTGCACAGGGGTCAATGGGTGTGTACGGGAGAGTGTGGTTAACACCCTGACAATGTTCCTGAATGCTTCATTATTTATTCATGAGAAATTTCACTATCACAACTAGTCTTTATTCAGCCTCTGGCAGTATCTGTGTAAAGTTAAACGCCTGCCGATACTGTCGTTGAGTCGCGACCAGTGGCGTATCTAGGGGGGGGGGGCAAGGGGGGCACGTGCCCCGGACGCCACTCCTTGGGGGCGCCAAAAACGAAAAAACGAAAAAAAAAAAAAAAACAAAAACAAAAACGAAGGAAAAAAAACCCAAAACCTCGCCCGGACGGGAGGAGGGAGAATGGGGGGGGGGGGGGTGGGCAGAAAACCAAATCAAACAAGATTAAAACAAAACATGATGACGCGGTCAAAATTACAATGTTTATTGTGTTCACACACAAGAAAATCATGTTTTGTAAGTTGAAATACAAAAATTTTCGGCTCGCTCGCCAAAATTTATATAAAAAAAGCAGATGAGAACAAAACGTGATGATGACGCGGACAAAATGACAATGCTTATTGTGTTCAAACAAGAATTCCTTGTTTTGTAAGCTGAAATACAAAAATTTTCGGCTCACTCGCTCGTACTAATTTAGAGTATTTTTTCAAGTCCTCAGTTTGTTGGTATAGATCGTTATCTATAAGGCCGTCACTGTACCTTGATTAGAATTGCAAGATTTAATAAGCAAAAAATGACAAGAATTCCATGTTTTGCAAGCTGAAATACAAACATTTTCGGCTCGCTCGCCAAAATTTATCAAAAAAACAAAAAATAAGCACGATTCCTCCAGGCAAGTATACCGTAAAATAAGCTTGGAAAATAAATTTTTCAAAATATACTTAGGAAAAATGTTTGAGCTTATTCAAAATTCCAGTTTTTCTTGAAAGCATCTTAGATAAGTAATCTTTATGATATTTCCATGATAAATCATGGTTGATATAGAGGCCTAAAAATTTAAACGATTCAACTTGAATTGATCAATCATTATTCATGTTTACATCACCTGGCAAATGAGTAACAGAATTACTGAATAACATAGACGTAGTTTTATTTACATTGCAAGATAACTTGTTTGCTTGAATCCACATTTGAACTGACTTTAACTCTCTGTTCACGACATCTAAAAGGTTTGTTGGGTTTCGATGTGAAAAAAAAAGGATATCGGAATCATCGGCAAAAAGAAGGAAGGACAAAACATTAAGTGAATTTCTGAAATCATTTATGTAAAGAATAAACAAAAGTGGGCAAAAGAGAGATCATTCAGGGACCCCGCAAGAAAGTGTTTTCAAACTAGAACTAAAGCCGTTAATACTGACAAACTGTATCCTGTTGTTTAGATAGCTTCTGAACCAGTTCATGGCCTTTCCACGTATCCCATAGTGCGAGAGTTTATATTACAAAATATCGTAATCAATAGTGTCAAAGGCCTGGACATGTTCAGAAATATACAAACTGCATGTGATGAATCGTCTATAGCGTGGGCCGCTTTATCGATAAAAGCAAGCACAGCGTGAGTAGTAAAGTGGGGTTTTTTTTCTAAATCAAAATTGAGAGTCTCAAAAAAATTGCATTCATTAAAAAACTTAATTACACGAGAATATATCAAATGATCAAGAATCTTGGAAATTGTGGTCAAAAGAGAATTTGGACGATAATTACTTACATCTTCTTCATTACTTTTTTTTTGTAAACTGGAACCACTTAAGCAATTTTCGTTTGACTAGGCACTGTACCAGTCACACGGGATAAATTCAATATATATATATGTAAGAGGAGACAAAATTTCGGATATAATATTTTTCAGTAAGAAATTCGTGATGCCATTGTGTCCAGCACTCTTTTTTTATTTTAATTTGTGAACTATATGTCTGTTTCGACACAAATTGTCGCCCCGGCACAAATTATCGCCCCCTGAAACAGGCGACAAATTGTGCATGGAGCTGACGGCACAAAGTGTCGTCTGTCGACAATATGCGCAGAGGGCTGACGGCACAAATTGTCGCCCGCCCTCGAAGCACATTTTTTTTTTTTTTTTTGGGGGGGGGGGGGGGTAATATCATTCTTGACATAGTCATTGAAATACCAACACATATAACTTACATGGCTACATCCATGCAAACAAGCCATGTAAAAAGTCACGGTGAAGTTTCAAGGAAGTGTGTATGTGCGCGCGTACATGATAATTGAGTGTCCGTTCGTGTGTGTGTGTGCGTGCGTGCGTGTGTGTTATTGCATATTATGGAAGAATGTGTGTTGAGGTGGTTTATATGCATTATGAGGATTTGTTCGAATGTTACTTTGTTGTGCTTGTTTATAAATACGTATGGATTTGGGGTGTGCATATGGTACTTCGTTTGTGCTAAAATCAACTAACGAGTTAGAAATTATTTACGGCGTGTCGAAATTATTCGCTCATGCTTACACAAACAGATGAATTGATCAAAAGTTATGAGCCATTATACAAACTTGCCATAAAAGCTTAACATTTGGCCCTTAAAATTCGTTGACCCCTGCCTGTGGCCTCTGACCTTGTGGTGACTTTCAATTTCCCAAGGGACATCCATCATCCAAGTTTTGTCACAAACGGACCAATCGATCAAAAGTTATGGGTCATAATAGAAAACGCGCGCCGTAAAAAGTTAACATTGGGCCCAAAAAGTTTGTTGACCCATACATGTGACCTTTAGCCTGCCTTCTGATACCCTTCAACTCTCCAAAGGATATCTACCATCCAAGTTTGGTCTTAAACAGACCTATGGATCAAAAGTTATGAGCCATAATAGAAACGCGCCGTAAAAACTTAACATTTTGGCCCGAAAACTTCGCACAAACATCAAAGCAAAAACACAAACAAACACAAATACGCACACAGGCACGCGTCGCATTACACACAGACAAGCAAACCACTACCACTATACATGTACAACCACCACGCATGCACACAGTTTCCACATATTGTATTATTATACTCCAAACACCCACACACACAGCTATGCGCAAACGCATAGACAAGTCACATAATACGGACCTACAAACGTATCCGGGCACTAAACCCCCTGGGCAACTACCCTCCGGATAACTACCACAAGGATAATCACCCCCAGGGGTATTCCCCCTAGGGCAACTACCACCCGGACAACTACCCTCTTATAGGGCAATTACCCTCCAGGGCTATTACCCCCTAGGGCAACTATCCCCCGGACAACTACTCTCAGGGCAATCACCCCCAGGGTAATACCCCCTAGGACAACTACCCACCGGATAACTACCCACCGGGTAACTACCCCATCCCCCGGATAACTACCACCCGGATAACTACCACCCAGATTATTACCCCTCGGACAATTACCCCCTAGATAACTACCCCCGGATAACTACCACCCAGATACCTACCTCCCGGAGAACTACCCCCTGGAAAACTCCCCCCCCCCCCTCCCCCGATAGCTATACCACCCGGAAAACTACCCCTGGACAACTACCCCCTGAATAACTACCCCCGGATAACTACCACTCGAAAGACTACCACCCGGAAAACTACCCCTGGACACCTACCCTCGGATAACTACCACCCGGAAAACTCCATCCCCCCCCCCCCCGATAAATTCCCCCCCCCCAAAAAAAAAAAAAAATCTTAGATAACTAGGGCCTATACCCCCCCCCTATTTAAATACCTCCCTCATCGTGAAACACGTAAGCAGCTGTAGCCACGTTCTCCAACATTTTGTGTGCATTTCGTGCGATATAAGACATTCATGTACTAGTATATCATTATTGTATACATAGATGCGAGGGAACGAAGCGAGCGAGAGGGGTTTCCCCCTCCTATGGTGAGAACTTTTTGCATTTTGATGTTGTAAATGGTGCAATTTGAGGCATTTTTTTTTTCGTGTTTTATCGAAACAGTCCCAAATGTTTAAGGTAGCAGTTCATTTTGATGTAGCTAATTGAACAATATTGCCTATAAAATTGTATAATTTAATAAACTTCTTGTATTAATTATTACACTGAATATCATGAACGCGACCGAGCCCGAGCGAGCGGAGCGAGCGAGGGTGGGGGGGGGTGGGTGGGAAGGGGTTTTCCCCCTCCCATAGTGAGAACTTTTTGCATTTTGATGTTGTACATGGTGCAATTTGATGCATGTTTTTGCGCTTTTGTCGACTTGAAACAGTCTCACTTGTTTAAGGTAGCAATATATTTTTATGTAGATTATTATTGATAGATTTGCCTTTTCCCAAGCACAAAACGCAAGAACACTTTCATCATTTCGGGAATTATTGGGGGACAAAATGACGAGTTTGCCCCCCCCCCCCACCAGTCCTCCAGGATCGACGTCCCTGCATACGAGTGAGCTTTTGCATTCTTAGAATACAAATACAAATGAATAATTTTGATGGGAAATTCGGAGAGCTGTCAATCCCTAAAGTGTACTAAAGTTTTTATGGGAAACAAAGCGGGTAAAGGGTTGATTGAAAGGAGATATCCCCTCCCATCCGTGGTGGATCTTTTGTGTTCTTTTGTGTAACTGAAGTGACAGACCTGTGCACACTTAAGACTAAACATTTGGGAATCTGTCAATCTAAAAGAAATAAAAATGGAAAAGGGTTTTCAGAATTGAAATTCTGCAATCTGATACACACTTTGGATAAGATATTTGGACAGTTTGCTATCAAAAAAACGAAAGAAAATTTTCCTTATTTCGGGAATTCTTGGGATCAAAAGATATGTCTGACCCTCCCCCCTTCCTCCAGGATCGACGCCCCTGATTTTGCATTTTTAGAATTCAGATGAAAATATTTCGTAAACACATTTATGATGTAATCTGGGAAAATTTCAATCTCTTAAGTGTATACTATATATGTATATTATATATATATAATATTATATTATTTTTTTTTTGAAACCCTCCGTCAATTAAAAGTATCTAGATATCTCCTCCCACCCATCCTTTTTAAACTAAAGTAACAGACCTGGTGCACACTGTAGACAAAACATTTAAGCTCACTTTTAAAATCTTTCAATCTAAAGTGTATTAAGTAGAAAGGACTGAACGGGGAGGGTATGGGAGGGATTAGGGCTATCCCCCTCTTACACGAGGGGGATTTGTATTTCCAGAATTGAAATTCAGCCATCTTTGGGTGAAATATTTAGACAGTTTTCTATCAAAAAAGTAAGAACATTTCCACATCTCGGGAGTTACGAGGAGGAGCAAAATAATACACTATATGTTTGTCCCCAATACTTTTATGGGGGAACCATCCCCTCCCCCCCCCCCCCTCCATCGACGCCTCTGCATATGACGGAGCTTTTTGTAGGTGAAAGATCTGCACACTCTTTGATAAAATATAAGGAAATAGGTCACTCTCAAAAGTGTACAAAGTCTATCGAAAGGGACCCAGTAGCGGAGCTTTTGCATGTTTATGATTGCAATTCAACGATCCGGTGCATATAGTTCTGGCGGTATTTGGACAATTTTCCATAAAGAAAGTCTGGACGTCTGGACCATACCTTTTGTCGATATTACTTTCTTCGCGAGCTACAAGATAGAATACTGTTCAGCTCTGTTACCGGTCTGAAGGCTATAGAATTATATGTAATAAGCTGTATTTTTATGCCTCCGCCACGAAGTGGTGCCGGAGGCATTATGTTTTCGGGTTGTCCGTCCGTCCTTCCGTCCGTCCGTCCTTCCTTCCATCCCTTTCATGGGGTCAAAGGTCAGGGGTTAAAGGTCAAGCCAACACTTCAAAATTTTACTATTTCCCTCATATTTATGCAATGCCAGCAGAATTATTTTTTTTTACACTTGGTGTATGCATGTATAACCCAATAGAGATTCTCTGGGTTTTTTTCTCAAAGGTCAAAAGGTAAAAGATCAAGTGAAAGTGCTGAACTGACTGTTTCCTCCATATCTAGGAAATGATTCAAGTTATCTTGAAACTTACTACATATTTATGCATGTTCTGCCTGAATTTAAGGGTCAAAGGCCAGATGAAAATGGCAACAATTTACTATTCAATACAGAAATTGCACTTTTTCTCCATACCTTGAAAATTACTCAGTGCATAAACTTATGAATGGATCAAAGTCAAGTTAAAGTTCTTAAATCTCCAAATACATGCTCTCCTATTCATCCAATTAAACCTAGGTCAAGGAAAGTGAACATTCAACACATTTGTGACAAACTTGTCATTTTAATATTTTGCCAATTTTGTGAAAATGTAATCACACATTGTCCACATGTACTATAGACCTATTAGGAGAACCATGCATTATGGCGGAGGCATACCAGTCGCCATAGCGACATTTCTAGTTTTCTTGTCTTTGTGTTGTCCTTGTTTATTATCGGAACTCTGCTCTCTTGTAACCCTTGCCCTTTTTCTTCTCTTGCTTCCCTCTCCCCCTTCTACTATTCCTACTTCATTCTTTTCGCAGCGATGCTCGCATTCTTCCGTTATTCCTTTTCTTCTGTTCCTTGGGTCATTACCTTGTGCACTCGAACACACTCTGCATAGTTCTCGCTGAAACTCGAGTTCGGTCTTGTCATTCTTCCTTAATATTCTAGATGATGCGAATTGAAAACTTCGCTTTCAGTTCACTAAATAACGACGATTTTTTTTTTTAAATGTTTCATCAAGATTCAATATCATATACAATTAATGACCCCCAAAATGATGAGTATCCTACTGTTTATGATTTCGATTTTTATGAAACAGATATAGAATTTAATGAGGATAATCATGAACAATATTTAAGTTCCAAGTGTTATGCGATGAATCAGTTCAAATCTTTAACCGGAATCACTGATTGTTTTTCGTTATTGCTTTTGAACATAAGGAGCTTGAACAAGAATTTTGATAACTTTTGTTGTTTTCAGGACAATACTCATGAGATATCTTTTTCTATAATACGTCTTACTGAAACATGGATTACTCAGGATTCTGCTTCCGCATATTCTCTTCAAGGCTATGATTTTATAGAAAATAGTAGACGCGATAGAATGGGCGGAGATGTTGGTTTATACGTTAAACAAAACCTTAATTACATTATACACAAAGATTTAATTTGTATGAACTGAGTCGTTGAGTCATTATTTGTTGAAATCAAGGTCGCCCATGCCAAAAACATACTTGTATTTATAATGTATAGACATCCTAATTCTAACACCCAAGATTTTTTGGATTAATTTCAATTTTTATTCCATAATCCAATATTTCATAATATTTCATTATATTATGGGAGATTTCAATATAGATTTATCTAAGTTTCAAACAATGAATACTGCTCAGTCTTTTCTTGATATTTGTCCACATCTTTTTTACCCCTTATAACCAAACCAACTCGAGTAACCAATCACTCGGCAACTCTTATTGATAACATATTTTGTGATATCAACCCCTTACCGGTCTCTGGTATCATTCTTTCTGATTTATCAGACCATTACCTATTTTCACTCTCATACCCCGTCAGAAAAAAATTACCATAAACGACCCGGTGTCGACTTTCCGGAAGGTGACACCTGGAAATATAGAGAGATTGCAAAATGACCTCGGTAATGTGGATTGGTCTTTTGTATATAATACCGAAAATATAAATGAGGCTTATGATTTGTTTATGAGTACTTTAATTTCGATTGTGGAAAAGCATGTTCCTGTTGTTAAAAAGAAATCTAGAAATTATAAAAGATCCCCTAAACTTCCATGGGTATCTAAGTCTTCACTGCGATCAATCAATCGAAAGAATAATTTGTATTATGCTGATAAAATTAAACGTACTCAACAATCTCATGATAAATACACTTCATATAAAAACGTCCTCACACAAATATTACGTTATGAGAAACGGAAATATTTCACTTATCAGATAAGTTTGTTTAAACATGATAAATTATTCAAAATACTTGGAAATTTATTAATATGGATATCAACAAAAATGAGGGCAAACCCCGTATTACATCAATCAAACATGGTGATTTATTTGTTGATGATGTTTCCTCAATAGTTGATATCTTTAATCAGTATTTTTCACAAATAGGAAGTAATCTTGCCCAAAATATTCCACATACTCTTCTGAATTTTCAAGATTATTTAGAAGTCCGTAATCCTAGTTTATTGTTTTTCATGCCTTTGCATAGAAATGAATTATTAGATAATAGTTCAGAATTTAAAAAATAAAACAAGTTCTGGATATGACAGCATTGATAATGTCCTTTTAAAAAGTATTATCGATTATATCGTTGATCCACTTGTATATGTATTTAATTTGTCTATAAGTAATGGTGTTGTCCCTGAGGCTATGAAAGTCTCCAAAGTAATTCCTGTCAATAAAAAAGGGGAAAGGGAAGATGTCTCCAATTATAGACCAATATCCCTGCTAACCTCTGTTTCGAAAATATTAGAAAGGGTTGCTTACACCAGGCTTTTGAAGTTCTTAGACACCCATAAAATTATTTCTGATCATCAATTCGGATTTCGACAAAAGCATTGCACATCTCATGCAATCCTTACCTTCTTTGACAGAGTTTCAAAAGCGATAGATATATTTCATCATACTATTGGAGTCTTCCTGGACCTCTCCAAGGCCTTTGATACCATAGACCACAATATACTACTTCACAAATTATCACATTGTGGTATCAGAGGAAAGGCCTTGGGGTGGTTCAGGAGTTACCTTACTAATCGAGAACAATTTATACTTATCAACGGTCATGCATCGACTACGCAAAATGTTAACTGTGGTGTTCCTCAAGGATGCTTACTAGGTCCCCTTTTATTTATTCTCTATGTCAATGATATGTCAAATTCTTCAAACACCCTCTCTTTCTTATTATTTGCGGATGATGCTAATGTGTTTTTATCTGATTCTGATTCTGATCGATTAATTGATACTTTAAATAGCGAATTAATGAAGTTACTCCAGTGGATAAGAGCGAACAAATTATCAATAGATCTGCAAAAAACTAAATGCATGCTGTTCAGTAATTCGCTGGAAAATTTACCGAGAAATATTTTCCTGGAAGACACGGTCATAGAAGAAGTCTCTTCCATCAAATTTCTAGGTTTGATTCTGGACAATAAACTTACCTGGGGTTTGCATATCGATTCTATATGTCGTGTTATTTCAAGGAATATAGGTATTATAAACAAAGTCAAATTCTATCTTCCAAAAAATGTACTTTTTATGTTATATTCTACTTTGATACTACCTTATTTAAACTATGGGATACTCGCATGAGGAAACACTTTTTCTACTTATACAGAAAGAATATTATTATTACAGAAAAAAAGCTCTTCGTATCATTTGTCATGAATCGTGGAGAAGTCATACTAATAATTTCTTTCATGAAAATAATATTTTGAAAATTTATGACCTCTGTTGTTTACAATTAGGACAATTCATGTATAAACTCACCAACCATTCGCTCCCCCTTGTGTTTGATTCCATGTTCTTAAAGAATGAAACTGCTCATGCATATCCAACCCGTCAATCCCATGAATATCATTTGCCTTTGACTAGGACGGTTTTTTGCAAAATCTTTATTCTCCTTTTCTGGACCAAAATTCTGGAATTCTCTTGATAATAATATAAAAGAAGCTTTTAAGTTTTAATACATTTTCCTTAAAGTTAAAGAATCATTTAAAAACTTCGTATGCAGCATAATCATTCTTCTTTTTTTTTTACTTTTGATTTTCAAAATTGTTGTTGCTTCGTTAATCTCACTTCTCTTTGTTCATCAGCGAGCCCGTGCTTCTGTGCCTCCATTGCCCTGAATATGACCCACCATTTCCCTCTCCTCCCCCCACCCTTTTGTCCACCTCTGACCTACTACCTTCTTCACTACTGTATCTTTCTATCCTCTCATCAATCTTTCCTTACAAGAGAGCCGCCTTGTGTTTGTTAATGTGCGTCCGTATGTGTGCATGTATGTGTGTATTACTCTGTCTGTCTTCTTGTCTTTTTCTTTACTACCGCTTAGGGAAATTCGTTGTTGTTTTTTGTAATTATATTTTTTTCTATGAGGGGACTGCATTCTACAAGCTCTACTTTTTATCAGTCCCCTCCATTTCCAGCAATATTTATCCATTTACCACAGTGACGTAATAGCTGTTTGTATCTATGTTAATAATTTATTTGTATCTCTTCTACAATGTAATTCTGTTCATCGCATTGTGGTACTGATTTCCTGACGTCTGTGTATACGAGCGTTTCATTGTATTTCTAATTATGTGTTTGTTGGAAGTGAAATAAATCAACTTGAACTTGAATGCGGGCGTACGAACGTCATGCAATATGCCAACATTAATACAATCACATTTCTGCTTCCTCCATTTTTTTTCCTCAAATTTCAGGGGGGAAATGATTGTACAGGCCATCCCCCACGCTCCTCCATTTCGGGGGGGGGGGGTGCATCCCCTCATCCCCCCCCCCCCCCCGATTTACGCTCATGGCTGATATGCTTAATCATGCTTTGCCTTCTTCTCGGTTGGGTTTTTCAAATTCGCTATTGTGTAATCTTCAAAAAAAGATGTCACAAAACTTCAACGGTTGCAAAATTCTGCCGCCCGGTTATTAACTTTTACTATACTAAGTTTTATTCCATAATTTTGTCACCTATCATCCGTTCCTTACATCGGCTTCCTGTAGTTAAAAAAAAGAAAAAAAAATTTAAGGTCTTGTTATTAGTACATCATTCGGTTTATACCCTTTTCCCCGTATACCTCTATTCCCAAAATACAGTCCGACACGAAGTCTACGTTCACCGTCAGATGTGTTGTTACTCCAAAAATCCAGAGGAAAACATGGATGGGATGATCGTGCTTTCTCCGTTATAGGACCAGAATATTGTGGAATCAGCTACCTATTCAGATGAGGCAACTGTCATCTACAAAATATTTAAATCCAAACTTAAAATTTCTGTTCCCCTCACACTGAGGATTATAACTGCAATCTATAATGTTCGGAACAATTGCATTCTTTATCTGGTATGTGGTTATTTGTTGCTTGTCATTTTCTTCTGTGTTTTCATGCTTGAACATGTATGGTAAATATATTTCTTTTGAAACGTCATGAGCATCGAAAAAAAGTGGACCTGCGCCCTGTACAAGTATAGGCACCATAACATTATGATTATGAGCAGCATATTTGTCGCCAGGCGACAAATTATGCAGGGGCGACAATTTGTGCCGTCAGCTCCTGCAGAAATTGTCGCCCCGAGTCGGGACGACGACTGTTGTGCAGTTCCCAATTTTTGACCGCAATGGCGACGATTTGTGCAGGCAAAATGAAACGTAGTTTCACAAATTGTCGTCGACCATGCACTATGAATTGTGTGGTTGTGGTGGTTGCTCCGGTGTTATGCTTTGGTGAGTTGGGTATGACTGGTAAGTTATGCGTATGTGTGTGGGGGGGGGGGGGCTGCATGGTATGTCTTGTGTATGATTTGTAGGTGCGGACCCTAGACGAGCATTCTAATTAAATATTAATCAAACTGAAGAGAAAGTCTTACCACATAAATCTCCAGCAGCAGGCAGGAGCAAAAGTCTACTGTGTCAATGAAAATACCTTCAACGTGTATGAGCACGTGTTTAGAGTTCACAGCGGCGTTGATTTCAAAATAGTATGGGTGTGTCAATTTCAGCGGTGAGGCGGGGTAGGAGAGAGAGACCGAGAGAAAAGGCATACGAGGGAGGTACCCTCCCTGAATGTTATCTGTCTTTGTTCACTTTTTTTCACTGCATTACTTTTCTTCCATCAGCCTTAACTTCAACTTCCATTTCACTTTGCTTTGTCCCAGAATAAGTTTGTCATGCTTTATGCATGAGCTAATAATTTCGACACCTCGGAAATGATTTCTCAATCGTTAAGAGTTGATTTTAGCACAAACGAACTGCCATATGCACACCACAAATACATTCGTATTTATAAACGAGCACCAACAAACACTCAAACAAATCCTCGTAATGCATATAAACCACCTCAACACACATTTTTCCATAATATGCAATAACACACACACGCACACACGCACACACACACGAACGGACACTCAATTATCATGTACGCGCGCACATACACACTTCCTGGAAACCTCACCGTGACTTTCTACATGGCTTGTTTGCATGGATGTAGTCATGTAAGTTATATGTGCTGGTATTTCAATGACTATGTCAAGAATGATATTACCCCCCTCAAAAAAAAAAAAAAAAAATCTTACTTCGAGGGGGGGGGGCGACAACTTGTGTCGGTGCGACAAGTTGTGTCGCAACAACAGATTTTAGATACGAGAGGTCACTAGTGTTGTCGATTTTAAAACTATATGGAATTCAAATGTAGTTTTGCCATTCATTTTACTGCAGTGTGACGTTAACCCCTGACAATCCACTTTGGATCGGAGCGTGGTGGCTAGGATTCCTCATAAGTGCTTGTCTAGTGACGCCAATAGCTGTAATCCTATTGGCTTTCCCAAAAGAGCTTCCAGGTATGATTTTCCATTTCACTTTCTGTAAACCTTGATATGCAATGCAAATAAGTATGTATAAATATGTATATATATATATATATATATATATATATATATAATACATTTATACAGCGTGTCCCAGAAAATATGAAACCGAGTTTCATTACAATTCTTTGGGTTCAGAATTACATAGTTGCTTTATAAATTGTACATGGATTGAAAGATACACTTCTCTTCTTTCATTTGGTGCACAACTCATTGTTCAAAATTCGTGCATGACTGAGTTAGAACAATAGATAGTAGTGCTACTAAATTTTCATTTGCACGAGCAAATGTCGACTTTGAATGAGTTTTTCAGACTTTTTCAGCAATCTTTTGCAAAATATAAAATCATAGCCTTAATATCCATTCTTTGTCCTTTATATGACATCCCATGCGTCAAAAATGATCAACGCCTGGTCGAGAAAACTGAACTTGAAAATATGCTTCCATTTTAAACAGATGGATAGATAGTAAATAAGGAGCCAGTTAGCTTTCCCGAAGTGCCCAACTTTGCAGATAACAATGGCCTTCATGCTCTAATGAATTTACACAAACATGAAGGGAGGGGGAAAAAGAGACTGTCACTGATGGTTCGGTTGTGAATAGGGTCTTAAATCAGCACATGACCATGAACTTGCATGACCATGTAGCTAACTACAGAGCAAAAGGTGTTCCGACCCCACCCCCGAAAGAAAGACGACTTTCTGCCCTGCATTTGCACCTTTGAAATGCTAGAAGCGCAAGTTCAGTGATAAATAAAGTGATGCACCCTCTCCTTCTACTTCACCTCTCCCTTCAAAAACTTCAAAACCCTGTCAATGATGAAGGACTATAACCACGCGTGAGGGAAATGTAGAGAGGAATGAAAACAGTGAAATAAGTTTGAGGTACAATGTGTATCATTGTTGTAATGTTGATTTCCTATAGCCATTGGACTGCGTGCAGCCTGAGCATACTCACGATATTAGTCTTCAATAATTTTTGTTATGTCTCATAGCTTATTCTAAATAAATGGCAACAAAGAGCTTTCCGTCTCATACAGCATTCTCTGTAAATACCCCCCCCCCCCCAAACGACATTCATTGTAGCACTGTGGTTGTTTTGTGTGAATTCAATGGTGCAGATGAGCCCTAATGCTAAATCGGGAGAACCGAATGCTTGTTTTTCGACTATCCGTAGAATCGGTAGAAATGAAACATGTTTTCATGCAAATTTTTCTCAAGCATACGTTATTCATATTTGACGCGTTAGGTCTCATTTGAAAGAAGAAGATATGAATATTTGACTAATGAACTTTGTTTTTCGAAATCGTAACGTTAAAAGTCTGAAAAATTCACTTAAAGTCACAATTTGCGCGTGCAAATGAAAATTTGGTAGCACCACTGTTCATTGCTCTAACTCAGTCATGCATGAACGATGAACATTAAGTTGTTCATCAAATGAAAGAAGAAAAGTTTATCTTTCCATTGATGTATATCTCATAAGGAAAATGTATGATTTGGATAGTAAGAAGTTGCATGGAAACCCGGTTTCGTTTTTTCTGGGACACGCTGTATATATGTATAATATTTATATAAGATAAAAACAAAACTGGAACAGAGTTCATGCTGAACTCACCAACGGTTTATTTCTGCACACAAATTTTCGAGCGACTCGCTCTTTCTCAAGTGTTGATACTGAGAGAACAGTAAGAAAAATTAAGCCATAACAATATAATGCAACCGTGTTACCAAGGATGCGCGCTTAAACTCATCAATGCTAGGCATCAAAGATAGTAGAGATAACACAAAAGAGATTTTTCCGGTTCTAGGACTGCTCCCCCGGAGGACAACTCCCCCGGGGACTACTCCCACCTGACAACTCCCCCAGAGGACATCTCCCCCGGAGGACGTCTCCCCCGGGGGACCACTCCCCCGGGGGACCACTCCCCCGGGGGACCACTCCCCCGGAGGACGTCTCCCCCGGAGGACTACTCCCCCGGAGGATGTCTCCCCCGGAGGACAACTCCCCTGGAGGACGTCTCCCCCGGAGGATGTCTCCCCCGGAGGACAACTCCCCCGGAGGACGTCTCCCCCGGGGGACCACTCCCCCGGGGGACCACTCCCCCGGGGGACCACTCCCCCGGGGGACCACTCCCCCTGGGATAACTCCCCCGGGGACAACTCCCCCGGAGGACTACTCCAGTGGAGGACTGCTCCCCCGGAGGACCACTCCCCCCCGACGACAACTCCCCCGGAGGACAGCTCCCCCGGAGGAAAACTCCCACCTGACTACTGCCCCGGGGGCCAATCCCATACTGAACAGAGATTTTTTTTTTTGTCCTAGAAATTAAAACTAAATTCATCTGTTTCATCAAATTCAACTCCCCTGGAGGACGTCTCCCCCGGAGGACGTCTCCCCCGGAGGACTACTCCCCCGGAGGATGTCTCCCCCGGAGGACAACTCCCCTGGAGGACGTCTCCCCCGGAGGATGTCTCCCCCGGAGGACAACTCCCCCGGAGGACGTCTCCCCCGGGGGACCACTCCCCCGGGGGACCACTCCCCCTGGGATAACTTTCCCGGGGACAACTCCCCCGGAGGACTACTCCCCCGGAGGACTGCTCCCCCGGAGGACCACTCCCCCCGACGACAACTCCCCCGGAGGACTACTCCCCCGGAGGACAGCTCCCCCAGAGGACAACTCCCACCTGACAACTGCCCCGGGGACGTCTCCCGGGGGCCAATCCCATACTGAACAGAGATTTTTTTTTTTTGTCCTAGAAATTAAAACTAAATTCATCTGTGAACAAACATTATTCTTTTTATATAAAAGAATGCTTAAAATTGGCGTTACCTAAGACACATCCGTCTTTATAAACAAAGTTTTTGAAATCTCAGCACAAAGTTAAACATTGTACACGCTACATGTAATGTCAAAAAAAGTAGAAACGCAGGTCCATTTTATCACTGAAAGTTAGTCAAGAGATAAACACGCTCATTGGCGGAAACACGCTTTCTGGGGGAAACGGAGTTCATTCCTTAGCATGTACCTATTATTCTTCATTACCTTATTATATTTTAAGAAGTCCATTCCTTGATGATTTTCATTTTCTTTTTGCAATTCATGATTATGATAAGGAATATATTGTTAGAATTACCTTTTCATTGTGGTTATGATTTTTATCTAGATTCTTATGATAGTTATTATACTGTGTGTCACTGTCAGTAATTTTATTTTTCAATTTTCGTACGCTATGTCGGAGAAATAATCGACAGAAAAAATATGAATAAATTTGTTCCTGAAAAGACTTGAACGTGTTAAAAGGTAATGTCTTCCAACAGCGCTGGGAAAGCACACTCGCACGGCCAACACAAATCTCTCAACCACAAAGATGGGATAATTCGAGTTTCAATTCATTGAAAATTGAGTTTTGTTTAACACAATTTTATTTTATCTTATCTTATCTTATCATATCTTAAATTGACATTTACAAAGAAAGAGTTGTTTTGTTTTTGTTTTTGTTGAAATGTATGCCTGTTAATGAAATTTGTATTTTTTATATTGTAAACTGACTGTTTTGGGTGCACCAGGTGGGTTGGGGAGGATGGCCTGAGGGCCCAAGTCATTCAGTTGGCTCATTCCAGACCCGGGCTGCCCAACCTTACCACTCCAGTGTATGTTCTGATTTCGAAATATGTATTATGATATTTGTGAATGAAAGCCGAATAAATAATAATAATAATGATAATAATAATAATAATAATAATAATAATAATAACAATAATAATAATAATAATAATAATAATTTGATAACGTTTGAACATGGAAAAAAAAAATGTCTAGCCGAAGAGTAATTGAAGTATGCAAACAACACTTTGCACGTAATGGTATACCGGAGATTGTGGTATCAGATAACGGTACACTGTTTACAAGTGACCAGTTCAAAGAGTTTGCTTGTCAGTACCAATTCAAGCATGTCACATCTTCACCTCACTTTCTACAGAGCAATGGGAAAGCTCAAAAGACAGTACAGATCCGGATTGGGGGGGGGGGCATTGGGAAAAACACATTTTTCTTCTTCTTCAGAACCAGTTGGCAGCTTTCAACCAAACTTACTGGGAACCATCTCCAGGGGATATAGAGTCCCAAAGTTGTTTGGGTGTTTAATGTGGTCCCCAGGGGTCGGGGGTAGCCACCCCCCTTAAATCTTTCTCTAGACCCAAAAGCACTACACTCAAGATATGATTTATGTAGATACTTTATATTAATCAATTTAATATGTTGTTCGCGACAATACCTACTGGAATCCCCTTGGGGAACCGGGCCTCTAAAGATGGGTGAAAGTGGGGGGGAGGGGGATGAATTCCATTTTTATCTTCTTCAGAACCAGTGTGCAGATTTCACCCCCCCCCCCCCCAAAAAAAAAAAAAAAAAAAAAAAAAAGTTGTTTGGAATCATTCTAATGAGATAGGGGCCCAGAGTCAGATTTATTGGGTATGTGGCCCGGGGGGGGGGGGGCCCTAGAAAAATGGAGAAGTAGCTTTAAAGGTGCATGGTCCCGGTGTTTTAGTCAAATGCGTACGCGGGCGCGCGGCGCAAGTTTCCTATAGAGACCTACGCTATCGACTTCTCTTTGGCGCTTACGCTTTGGCCCACTTTCCTGAGTCCGAAGAAGTCCGATTCAGTGTAGTCAGTGGTCCGATCACAGTTCGGCTCATGAATCAGCTGAGGGGGATGACAGCTTTAGCAAACTTCTTTTGTGATGTCACAATAACAAGTACATATGCACGCACTCTGGCATTACTACAGACTGCGCGATGCGCAAAGAAGACAACAAAGGCAACGTTACTTAGCAACACCTACGCACTTTACTCTTCATGACAGCTCAACTTCGGCAATCTTCGTATCAATGCTAACGATGATCGGCAGTATCATCAACAGCGCCATCTACACTACCGGGACTATTCCCCTTTAATTTACAGGGAAATTGCGTCAGATGTGGTGACTGTGATACTCGGGTGGGCGTCTAGCACACCCCCCCCCCTCCCTCTCCCCCGAGCTCTTGTTTTCTTTCTACACCAATTTGAAAGGAATAATAAGTGAGCAATAAACAGATAAACTCGGATATAACAAAGCAACAACTAGCAAGTTTGGACTGCAAAAATGCAAAAATTTTCAAACACGCTCGTTCCGTCGCTCCCACAATGACTCTTATTTTGTTGACATTGGTTCCTTACCGGCCATCAGTTTTTTATAACGTAATATCATAATAAATAGAAGGAAAATTTACCCATTACTAAGGTGTCTCAAAAACACAGACCATTTTTTTTTAGCAATTGGTTCCTTACCGGCCATCAGTTTTTCATAACGTAATATCATAATGAATAGAAAGAAAGTTTACCCATTACTAAGGTGTCTCAAAAACGCAGAAAAAACATATGCGATCACATTCAAACCTACATTGTAAAAGTCTTCTAAAGAACGCATGGTTTGTGGAACCTTCCTCTAGATGTAAAAGGAAGGAAGAAACTTATGCGTGTTCACCCAGAAAAAACGCAGCCACCGAAACTTGTTTGACTCATGTGACCACCGCCATTTTGCTCGGTCAATTTTTCACGGAGTGGGCACGCTCAAGCATGTCGGTCGGTCCGTTGCAAAATCTTGTGGATCCAACTACTCTCTCATTTTTTTTAGCAATTGACCCCAAATTTGGCATGTGTGACCACTATCAAAGATGGATATGCAAGATGCCTTTTTTGTAATATAGCATAATGCGTTGCCATGGCAACGGCAAATTTTCGTAAAAACTTGGGGATCGAACTATACTTTCTAATTTTTTGAGTAATTAACTCCAAATTTGGCAAGTGTAACCGCTATCACAAACAGATATGCAAGACACTTTTTCATTAATATTGCACAAAGCGTTGCCATGGAAATGGCAGATTTTCATGAAAATGTTATAAAATGTTGTGGATCGAACTACACTCAATTTTGCAGCAATTCAGTCTAAATTTGGGAAATGCGATCAATGTAAGGCTTAGTTGTTCAAGACCTCTGATGTGTGTGTGAATAAATCTGTTGCCATGGCAACAGCATTTTTTTACCAATCATACAAAAATGTGTGGATTGACCTAACTCCTTCAGTTTTTAAGCATTTAGCTTGAAATTTAGCACGTATGTGACCACTATGGTACGTAGATTTGCATACTTGCGTATTTGCATACTCTTTTGTCATTGTTGATCAATGCGTTGCCATGGTAACAGCATATTTTGAATGAAAATCATACAAAAATATTGTGAATTCAGTTAACTCCCTCAGTCTTTGAGCATTTTGGCTTGAAATTTGGCACACGTGACCACTATGGTACGGAGATGTGCGAACTTAATCGTTCGTCAGTAATACGTTGCCTTGGTTGCAACATTTTTCACTAAAAGCATGCAAATATAATGTGGATTCAGGTAACTCCCTCAGACTTTGAACATTTACGTTGAAATTTGGTACATGCGAATACTACTAGTACAGATCGACATGCACAAACTTTATTGTCATCATTTGTTGAACAATGTGTTGCTACTCGTACCAACGAGTATAACGCGTTAGTGTAGCCTGTATGAAAAAAATAATTCAGGATATTTCTATAAATTCTAGGAGTTTTTAGTGTTCATTTCAGGAGGACTGACTTTGAAAAGTGGAAGCACTGATACAGGGGCGGATGCAGGAATTCTGTAAAGGGGGGAGGGGCGCAAACAATTTTTCTGGCGCTACTTCCGGGTTTCATCTCATTTTTTTCTTTTCTTTTTTCTTTGAGTCCTCCGCATAGCCGCCACACAGCCTACATAAAGCGTTTATGCAAACATTGACCTAGTCTGGCTTCCAGACCCTCTGCTCGTACTATTTCGCTATACAGGATATTGACGCCCTTAACGTCGAAAACTGGAGTAGGTTTAGGTGATTTTGTCTTGCGCCCTTGCCTTCGCAAAGACTGCGACTTCCTCGCGGGGCTGCAACTTTGTCGCCGCGAAGTCCAGGAGGCAAAGGGTCTGGAAACCAGACTAAACCAGACTAAAATTGCCCTAGCAAAATGGCGACGCAGCACGATAAACTGGCCGCACGGTCTCGTGTATGTTGGGAATTGGGACACGCAGTCCACGTCTTTTAGTTCGGTGGGCAGCCCCCATGAAATCACTGACACCATTGTAGAGTCCGCCCTCTTGTGGTGAGGAGGAGAAAAATCTCTTTGAGATTACAAAATAGGAAGGCGCGCGATAAAATGGACACAAAATGGCTACCCTACATGACGATACAAAAGAGAGCTAAGTACAAAGAGATTTTTCTCCTCTCCACCACTAGAGGGCGGACTGTACAATAGTGTCAGTGATTTCATGGGGGCTGCCATTGTACCCACTTAGTAATGGCGGACTTTGCGTACTAAGTAACATTTCTACAGCGCGTATTACGCGAACTTCTGAACTTTTACGCGAGTACGCACTTCTTGATTTGGCTGCTCCTCGGTTGCTCGTTTGGTAGCGTGTTAGTACGAGGGGTGAGCCTACCGTCTCGTTGTCAATTGGGCATCCAGTGCTCCCCGTGCACTCACAAAACAATACAGGGCGTATGAAGAGTCCGCACTCTAGCAGTCACTGGGGAAAACCTCTTTGGCTAAGTACAAACTCAGTACACCTAGAAGCATCATTCATTTCCAAAGGTAGTGGTATTTTTATTATCTTAAAAAGATTTAAAAATTATAGTCGTAGCTTTTTTCGATTAAGGGGATTATTTTGAAGAATGAGATTTTAAAGTAATAAGGATTATTTCGTGGAGATAAAAATTTGGCAACAACATGATCTGAAAAACAAAACTCCCTCAAAGACGCTAAACAACAACAACTTCAAAGACAGCGCGTCTCAGGTAAAGACGCACAACACATCACCTGAGACGCGCTGTCTTTGAAGTTGTTGCTGTTGTTGTTTATCAAGCGTCTGAGTGGTCTCAGGTGATGTGCGTAGGCCGCGCGCTGTCCATTTGTTTTGTACAAAGGAGAGGAACAAGCTGGTTTTAGATTCGGATATTCAACTATGGACCATGTATTTTCATTACATGCTATTCTTGATTTTTATTTACAGAGAAGGAAAAGGGTGTATACAGCTTTTGTTGATTACAAAAAAGCATTCGATTTGGTTGACAGATCTTCACTGTGGTTGAAATTGTTTGACCATGGAATTAATGGTAAATTACTCCGGGTCGTTAAGCATATCTATAGAAAGTCAAAATCCTGCGTTTTTTATAACAATTCTAAATCAGATTTTTTAAAGAGTAACATAGGTGTAAAACAAGGCGAGAATTTATCACCAGTATTATTTTCGTTGTATTTAAACGATTTTTCGTCATTTCTGTCTCAGAGATACCCTGGCCTGGATTCTCTTTCGTCAGGTATCAATGAAACGTGTTCTACCGAAGAAGTGAATATGTTTGTTGATTTATTCACATTACTATATGCAGATGATACGATTGTGTTGGCTGAAAATGTTGAAGAACTCCAGTTAGCTCTTGATGCTTTATTTGATTATTGCCAATTGTGGCATCTGACCGTTAATACTGCTAAGACTAACAAGATAGTTATTTTTTCCCGTGGAAAAGTTAGAACAGCTCTTACCTTTCTTTTCGGAGATGACAAAATTTGTGTCTGCGATGAATATGTTTACTTAGGAACGACGTTCAATTATAATAATAATTTTAAGAAAGCTATAAAAAAACAAGTAACCCAAGCCAAAAGCGCGTTGTATTCCATGAAAAGTAAAATTTTACCTCTCTTCCTTCCAATCGACGTAAAACTAGAGCTATTTGAACATTTGATCATGCCTATTTTGCTTTACGGCAGTGAAATTTGGGGTTTTGAAGACCTCGCCCAAATTGAAACTTTCTTTTGTAGATATTGTAAGGAACTTCTTGGATTACATAAGCGAACTCCGAATTGTATGGTTTACGAAGAAATAGGTAAAGATAGATTACACAAAACAGTGACCCTTCGGATGTTAATGTTTTGGTTTAAACTGGTTAACAGTAATATGTCAAAGATAGCGCATGTTTTGTATAATTTTCAATATGTTTTATCGGCGAGGCAAGAAAATTCGATGACATGGGTAATTAGGATAAAAGAAATATTTAACAACTTAGGTCTTACTGCAATTTGGAACAGCCAAGCATCACATCTCACTTTAGCTGGCTTCAAAAGTTTAGTTAGTACCAGATTAAATGATATTTACAAACAAGAGTGGCATGGTAATGTCGACAAAAATTCTCAATGTTTAAATTATCGAATTTTTTAACAGGATCTTCATTTTCAAAAGTATTTTCGACACATTAATGATTCACAGGTAAAAATTTTATGTAAATTCCGTTGCGCTAATCATAAACTGCCGTTTGTTTCTGGAAGATACAATCAGATTCCAAGAAACAAAAGATTTTGTACCCATTGTAATGAAGAGAAAATTGGCGATGAATTTCACTACCTTTTTCAGTGTAGACTCTTTAATGAACAACGAAAGAAATACTTAAAAAAAAATATTACTGGAAATACCCAAACACTATGAAGATGGATCAATTATTAAATTGTCAAAAGAAAACAGTCCTTTCGAATTCAACCAAGTTTTGTAATTATATAATGACACATGTTTAGATTATTAGTATTTTTTATCCTTTTTGCAAATACTACATGCCTTTTTTACAGGCTGTGCCTTCTTTACAATTGATATATAACTTATTTGTCTTTTCACTCTCTCCTCCTTTTTTCTTCCATCTCTCTACTTCTTCTTCTTCTCGTTCCCGTCTCCATATTTCCTTCATTCTTGTTCACTTAGCGCATGAATTCATTTCCGTACGTCTTTGCGTTTTTCTTTTTTCTGTTTCTATTTTTCTTTTTTTTTCCTGAACCAAAAGTCACTCGTATATCTTTTGTTAATTCAACAGTCTTGTGTCCTTCTCACTCTCCCTCTTCACCTCCATATCCCTTCTCTCTCTCTCCTCTCTCTCTCTCTCTCTCTCTCGTCATATTTCCCTTTCTTTGTTTTGTTTTGTTTTGTTTTGTTTTTGTGTTTTTTTACCATATATCGTGTATATATTGTATATTTCTATACATTTTTTTTTCTTTCCATCAATCGCATTTCATTCTTATTTTTTTTTTGTTATAGTTGTTTTGTACACTTTTCAGAGTTATTAGCAATTATTATTTATTGATATTATAATGTGCTATATGTTTTTCATTGGACTCCGATACCCAGAGTTTGGGTTGTGAGTAAATAAACTTTCAACTTTCAACTTTCAACAGGATTAGCGGGCACTTTCCTGTCTTATCAGTTAAAGGTGCATGGTCCCGGTGTTTTAATCAAATGCGTACGCGGGCGCACGGCGCAAGTTTCCTATAGAGACCTACGCTATCGACTCCTCTTTAGTGCTTCCCCTGTGGCCCACTTCCCCGAGTCCGAAGAAGTCCGATTCACTGTAGTCAGTGGTCCGATCAAAGTTCGGCTCATGATTCGGCTGAGGGGATGACAGCTTTAGCGAACTTCTTTTGTGATGTCATAATAACAAGCACATATGCACGCACCCTGGCATTACTACATACTGCGCAATGCACAGAGAAGACAGAACGTTACTTAGCAACACCTACGCACTTTAATCTTGATGACAGCTCAACTTCGGTAATCTTCGTATCAATGCTAACGGCGATCGGCAGTATCAGCAACAGCGCCCTATACACTACCGGGACTATGCACCTTTAAAGGTGCATGGTCCCGGTGTTTTAGTCAAATGCGTACGCGGGCGCAAGGCGCAAGTTTCCTATAGAGACCTACGCTATCGACTCCTCTTTAGCGCTTACGCTGTGGCCCACTTTCCCGAGTCCGAAGAAGTCCGATTCACTGTAGTCAGTGGTCCGATCAAAGTTTGGCTCATGATTCGGCTGAGGGGGATGACAGCTTTAGCAAACTTATTTTGTGATGGCATAATAACAAGCACATATGCACTACTACAGACTGCGCGATGCGCAGAGAAGACAACGAAGGCAACGTTACTTAGCGACACCTACGCACTTTACTCTTGATGACAGCTCAACTTCGGTAATCTTCGTATCAACGCTAACGGTGATCGGCAGTATCATCAACAGCGCCCTCTACACCACAGGGACTATGCACCTTTAAGTGTGTTTGCTAGGCATCCTAGCACCCAACGCGCATCCTGGCAACAGTGCAGTATTACGTCATAATACAATGACAATCGGCGTGTTTCTACAGAGAATCCGATAGACCTAGAATTTGTAAACGTATTATCAAATATCGCGCTAACGCAGACACGGGTTGTTTCTACAGAAAGCGTATAATCGGTCAGAATCCGATTCTACGTCTGTATGCAGTTGTGACCGGATGTCTGGAAAGTTGACTTAGTGCATTGTGGGTAAATAAACATTCATGCTGACGGCTGGTACGATTGCCGAGCGATGTTTTTTTTTTTTTTTTTTTTTTTTTTTTTTTGCAGTCTAGTTTAGCACTGTGTCTGATGAAGTACGATAACGCCAATGGTGACTGCAGATAATACAACAAGGTCGAACTAGGTCATACCGCGACCTCACATCAGCTAGCTGTATCGAGTTATTTATTTATTTATTTATTTATTTACTTATCTATTTCTTATCTTTCGTCAGGGTAGCCCATTCACCAATAAATAGTGGTCTTCCATGGAGCCCTGAATAATACTGATGAACATATGTACATTAAATAGCAAAACGTATATACAGTAGATAACATATAGATACATACCAGCATACTGTACATTGCAAAGTAACATAAAAAATACAGTGTATGTTGATAATGCCACAGCAAGAGTTCACCAGAATGCCGAGATAACAATTAAAACGCTATTATACAGGAATGATTAGCTAGCCCAGAATAAATTTGGTGTGTTACTTACAAATAACAACTTTGCTTAAACAATCTCTTAAATGAATATATGGAAGAAGCTGATCTAATTGAATAATCCAGCCTGTTCCATTCAAGTAAAGAAGATACGATATTGGGCTGCACTTGTGACAATCAGAGCGAAATCTTGGCACACGTAGACTTCCACTGTCTATTAGCCTTGTGTGATGTTCATGTAGGCCCTACATCACTATAACCGGAGGGCCAAACCCCCAAAATTGCTTACTTTTCGACGGAGTTGCACTCTCTCTACAAACTAAGTAGACCATGCTTATTTTCAAGCTTTAATTGTAACAAACAACATTCCACTGGTCAACCTCAAAAAATTTGTTGCAAAAGCCTCCAAATACAAGATGGCGTCAAAAATGGCCGCCATATTTACTGAATTTGTTATTTGAATGATATAAACATCAGATTTCAACAAATTTGACGTCATATGAAAGAAAAGAAAATTCTCTACAAGTTGATACCATTTTTGTGGGTTATTGTAATAACTGGATTGAGATTTTAAGGAAAAAACTCATTTTTTTCTCAAAAACCGAAAATAATGAAAATGCTTGATTCAGCATAAATCAGAGAAGGACCAAAGGATTGTATTGAAACTTTTCAAAAATGTTGTTTGTCATATAATTAATATTTGGAGAAAATTAGGGGTCGGTACCATTTTTGGTTCAGGAGTTATAATGTCTCAGACTTCAAAACTCATTTTACATAATATCATGTATTTACATGCATCTGTTCCCAAAACTTCACAGAGGGTCAACTGATCATCTTTTCGAGTTCCACTTTCTCTATAAACAAGACCATGCATATTTTCAACATTTAGACATACTAAGCAATGTTCCATATGTACACCTCAGTAGATTTTTTGCAAAAACCTCCAAAGTACGTCCATTAAAGCAACCATTGTTATTGAATTTAATTAAAATTTTTATGAGATTTACTGAGATTGAGACACAATTCATATTTTACGGAATTGCAGGCAATATCATATACTGCTGACAAGTTAACATCTCAAACTTGAAAGAAAAATGGCTTTAATGCATTTGCATCAATGTGTTTACATGGCCACATGTAATACTGTAATGGTCTATTGACTTCCCTTCAAGAAGTAACAAAAAGACCAGGGAGCTAATTTTCACACCTCGGCATTGCATTGCACTCCTCACGTGGATATATGAGGTAAAACTGCACTTGGCATAACCGCCAAAACAGATATGTGGAATAAACGCGTACAATGAATAACCTGTTAATTAGGAAAAATGAAAATAAAAAAGTGTATATAATTTCATATACCTGTACATTTATATGACCACTGTCAATGCAATTCCGATCTGTTATAAGCTGAATGCAACTCAGTTTACGTGTTTTGCCAGTGGCAAACGGCCTCCTAAACTTTTGATGCCAGTAATGAAAAAGAGCACATCAATACTGAAGAGCTTGAGCGGCGATATTTTTGTGAGTTCGAACTACGGGTATAATAAAATAACCTGAATTGACTTACATTTTATGCCAATGCGAGTACATGATTTAACATAAATTCTGCCACTATAGATTACAAGAGAGTAAGGTTTAGCTTCTTGAAACCCAGTTCCATCAACCATAAGTTTTTGTTTACAATTTTTACCCTTAAAAACCATGTAAAACTGACTTCTAAATATTAACAATATAAGTTTCTGGGAATCATTGAAAGTAAGGCAACCTTCAGAATTTGAGTATATCCTTTTAACATAAAATATCTATAAAGCATGATTTTATTGCTACCTTTTCAGCGGAAAATGGTCATAACAATATTGCTGTGAAAAGCAAAAAAAAAAAAAGAAAGAAATGTTACATACAATTAAATTTAAAATGAATTACCTGGTTGACAAGATGATCATTTACTATAGAAGAGAGGCGTACACTGTGTAATATGTTCTGTAACAAAAAAAAAATACAACTTTTTGCTGAGTGCCAAACGCAAAAAAATATTTAATTTTCAGATTTCAAATTCTACATATATTCAGCACATTCATTGATGATTATTAAATGGAACAATGGATACATAAGATCCTTTAAATTGACGTCACATAGACGGGAACTCTCTCAAAACATTGTTTTATCCACAGCAAATACTCCTGTCTACAGTTTTTAAAAGATGGGTGAAATTTGCATATTTGTCTTCTTTTTTTTTAGTCCGATGAAATAAGAAAACAAAGTGGAACGGTTTATATTACTTTCAACAAACAAACAAAAATGTATCATACAGTCAGGTCTCAGAAGCGATAGTCTAGATCGCAAGAATGACAACTACAAAATTTGTGGGAAAAGTTTAGCAGAATTTTAGCAATTCTGCACAAAAAGAAGGATAAGGTACCTTCAAGACACGCACGATATTCTGTGCAATTCAAGGGTTATACATATCATAACTTTACATTTCTCTGCATCTGAAGTGATCCTCTAACCAGATAAAACTATTCAGTACATAGCTATTTAGTACATGTCTGATGTTTCATTCAGTGATTTCATACAGCAACACGGCTCATAATTCAGTATAGCTCTAGTATACAAACTCATCATCCATGTCAGAATCATGTTCATGTATTGAGCTCTGGATTTCTGACTCAAAAGCTCCATTGTCTGAAGGATCCTCATCAGAAAAATTCTCTGAAGTATTTGGTTGATTCGCGCATTCTTTTGAACAAGAACAGATACTTGTGCACTTCAGTCCATGCTTTCTACAGCCACATTGATTTGTCTTACACACAGACTTGCAGCCACAACACGTCATTTCCAAAACAATCGATGGTGCTGGCTGAACATCCATCCAATCAATCTTGAGTTCCTTGGGAACTGTGACAATCCACCCATGACCATGTGGAGATGGAATGCTTTGAGCGGAATTTATGCAGTTTCTGTTAATGTATGCCTGAAAGTTTGCTCTCGGCACCTTTTTCCTCAGGGCGCTCTGGCATGGAGGAAGTTTAGCTGGATCAGACGTCCCGGATGAAAACATCGTGGACCTCAACTCATTGACAGTAAGAGCTGGAAGAGGAGTGAGCTTCTTACTCCTGGAATTGTAACTGTACAATATGCATGTTGCTTCCTCACAAGACTCATACAAGGCATATGACGATGAAACACTACTCCCAAGCAATGACATTGCAGAACAGAAGGTTACATCATTTTGTAGAAGCCACAGAACACTGGCCTTTCCTTTTCCCCTAAAGGCTGAAGTACTGTCGCATCCTGTGAAAGGGTGAGCACCTATCAAGCCATCGCAGACAGATTTTCCAAGTTTCTTTGCGATTGCTGTTAGATTAATGTATCTGTTTCTTGATCCTGTTCCGGTGAGGAAAAGACATTTGCTATCTATCCAGCCTATTCCACATGCTGCTACCCCAAGAACCATGACGTCGGTGTCGGGTGATCTTATCACAATACGTGCCTCAGGTAAATGCACAGATGAAAAATGAGCATGTAGAATCAATCGTTGGTCTGCTTCTTCCATGTTGTAGATGAGGTCTTCAACTTCTTGGCATTTCATGAGGTTATGTTCAACGCTGAAAGCAAAGCATTTGGTTCCAGATGTTGCATAGAGAACATGTTTGCCAATCAGGCTGGCGTATTTGGGCTGCTTCCACTCCTCAATCAAAAAGTCTGCTAATGACTCCTTGAACTTACCGTCTCTAAGAGCTTTCTTGAATTGTTTGTCAACCCTCTGTTCTCGATGAGAGATTATGGTCGCGAAGCTACCTTCTGCCGACTTCATCCAGGAATTCCGGTCAGCATTCTTGATTGAAATGTTTGGATAGGTGTCACACACTCAGTGCACATACGTTCTTTCTCCGGAGTTCACTTGCTTCATGATGATCTTCATGACAGTTTCGGCAAGTTCTCCAAATGTTGAATTGTTAGCAAGTTTCAACGATTGCATGAGAGCCATTGCATCCATTATGATGACTTGAGGAGTTGTCGGACTTGGCGTTTCTTCTGCCTCAACAAGTTTTTCCAGTTCATGCATCAAAACAGACTTAGTTGTTTTTGCAAGATCTCCAGATTCTGTTGCCAAAGAATACGGCAATGGCCCAAGAGGATACCGAAGTACTTCATCAACGTTGAACCCTCTGTTCAAAGCAATGATAGTCATTTTGTGAAAAAGGTCTCTTGTTTATCGCATCATCAGTGTCTTCCCCTGGATTTTTCTTCTTGCTGGATTGGACATTGATGCAAAGGTTTTCAGTGTGAGTTTTCGGCCATTTGTCATAGAATCCTGTCTGTCCTGTGAGTTGTGTTTCATCTTGAAACTCATCTGAAGTTACAGGATCAGGATGTGTTTGCAATCTGTCTGTAGTGAACTGGATCAGTGCTTCTCTTCCTTTGTCATGAGCTCCTAACAGATCCATAGCTACTTCCTCTGACGCCTGTCTTCCAGAAGAAATGTGACAAAGTGGCCCATTGTCTGTGAAAGGGTTGTTCCATTTCTCAATTGTGTTCATGATAAGCTGGATATTTTCCTCATCTCTTTGAATTCGTTTTCTGCCAGCATCATCAGGTGAGTATGTCACGCTGTTCAGATCACCTGTCAGGACCGACATGTGCCGCACGAACTCTGCCCTCTCAGTTGACAACACTTCCCACTTCAAGGTAGCTGCAGGATTCATGCTTATATCTGTGATACCTCCTGGTGACTTTGAGTCCCTGTTGACACCCATCTCTGTTTCTTGATCAGCAGGTATTTTGGAAAACGGGTGTGTGCTCTTCTGGATTGTGAACAGGTTTCCAGTGAGAAGCTGTTCCTCATCTGGATGGGTTACAGAAAGCCTAAGCATCATGAGTAGATAGAGCAGCTTGTATCTTGCATATACTGACCTCCCACATACGAAAAACCATGGAAGCATCTCTAATTCAGAGTTGATATGCAGAGTCCAATTCCCTGTACGTGAAGCTCGAACGTGGCGCAGAAGTATTCCAATCAAGTCAATATACGATGACCAGAACTTGCCATTTGGGCCCAAAGTCTCGATGTAATCACTGTACAGATGAGCAACATCTTTGAAGGTATCTCCATTGACCAGCTTCTTTAGAGCAGCATGAGACGGGTTCTGACGCAAAGTATCAACATCTTGCTTCAGAGTTTCACATAAGTCGTTCTCTATCTGATCAACAAAGGATATGAAACGAAGTCTATGAAATGCTTCAGCGGCCAGAGAATGTGCATAAAATCCTCGTTCCCAGTGATCTCCTTGAAGAACTCTGTTGACAGACCCTTCCGCGATTATCCCAGCTTCTATGAGGATGTCTCTTAACCCTGCACTGCCAAAGAGGAATCCAGGGCATGCTAGGAACCTCATTGCTCTACCGCCATACTTCCTGTCTTTTGTTGCACTGCTTTTGCTATTAACACATGCTTCATAGTTAGTGTGCGACCAGAAGTTGCTGCATGAATATTTTGTCCTATAGAGAGTATTTTCTTGTGAATGTCATCTGTCACACATACCCTCTTGTCTCTCCAATGCAGTTCATCGAGTGAATTCCCGGTAGTACCTGATGGCGTTCGTGACCTGGTAGTTGGCTGATCTGATGTCTGAACCACAGAATTGGTAGAAAACTAGTTTCTAACGTTGGAGCTAACATTAGAGAGTAGGAGCCCTAACCGGCTAACATTAAGTTAGAGGAAAACAAATTCGTGCAACACCCTTCCGGTTGTAAATTGTACCACACTAACAGTCCACGTTAGGCCCAGGCCCTACTCAGTTTCTAACGCTAACGTTACTAGAGGTTTCTAGTTCAATTGATGATCGCATCATCAGTATAGATGCTCTACCCAGGCCCACAATGCACCAGCCAACTTTCCAGACATCCGGTCACAACGGCATTCAGGTGGAGAATCGGATTCTTTCCGATTACACGCTTTCTGTAGAAACAACCCGGGTCTGCATTCGCGCAGTGTTTGATTACGCGCTTGCAAAATCTAGGTCTATCGGATTCTCTATAGAAACATGCTGTTTGTAGCGCTTCGCGTTCTGGCTACTCGCAGTAATAGTCCGAGTTGTTACAACGCGCGCATCAAAAACCTCTTTGGCGCGCATGCAAAATTAGTGTGCGCCTATCAAACACCTCTAAAAACAATCAAAGACGCTTGATAAACAACAACAAAAACTTCAAAGACCACGCGTCTCAGCAACTGAGGTGATGTGCGTATAGGCTTGAGGACCGCGCGCTGTCCATTTGTTTTGTACAGGATTAGCACGCACTTTCCTGTCTGTTCAGTTAGGCCTCGTTTGGTATTATACAGTAGAATATGGCAATCACGAACTGCGTGTAAATTGTCTGAAATAGGGTCGAGTATCCCTGAGACCGAGTTAGTCTGGAGCCTTCTGGAATAGAAGTCGGTTTTCCGACTTTTATTATTTTTCTCAAAATACTCCAAAACGACTCATCATTCCGGCAAACCGCGTCAGCCAGGTAAGTTTCTTTGTGGACTCTTTCGATATATTGCAAGCAAATATGAAATGGTGCCAGACGGGTTCTCAAGCCCTTACCAGAACTTTGTTTTCACTGTAAGCGTCTTTTGCATCAACTCGGACCATAACTGTGACCAGCCAGAACGCGAAGCGCTACAGCTAGGCCGCTCCTATAGTACAACGCTAACCAATCCAGAGGGACAACTCGTAACGCAGTCAAAGCGAGGCTGAGTTGTCCCCGAGTCCGAGTTTAGCCTGACCCCAATCGGGTAAGTTCTGAGACTGCGACTCCTTCTTCTTCTTCTGATTAAGTCTGCCTCCTTCAATATGCTGAAGATTCTTGCAGACTGTGCTATTTACAGTACATTATAATACAATTTATTTACAGATATTTACAAGCACATAGAAAATTTGACGAAGATAACTAGCCACTGTGATCAACCGTTAGACGGTTTCGAAATGATCCCACAGATGGCGCTGAAACAATTTCTGATGACAAGGAATTCTAGTTCCTTACAGTTCTTGGAAAGAACAAATGGCGATGCGATTCAGTTCTCAAGTATGGTACCTGATAGGAGTGTGGTTTCGAGACTCTCGTCAACTGAGTAGCCTGTTTGATACTATAGTCCAGTGCTGAAAGAGGAGTAGGGTTATTGTGTATTTTGTACATCATAATTAGCCTGTCATTTTTTCTGCGTTGTTCCAGAGTGGTCCAATCAAGTTCTTGCAGCATTTTGGTGACACTTGAGGTGTTATGGTAGCGATTTAAAGTAAATCTCGCTGCTCTTCTCTGGAACATTTCCACTTTGTGGATTAGGTTCTTGGAAGATGGGTCCCAAACTGTGGAAGCATACTGAACAATTGGTCGAACCAACGTTTTGTAAGCTGTGGCTTTAACATCAGAAGATTTTACGCGAAGATTGCGTCTTAGAAATGCAAGGACGTTATTGGCTTTATTGACAGTATTGTTGATGTGTTGGGTCCACTTCAAATCAGAAGTGATGGTTGCACCCAGGTACTTAACGGATTCAACAGATTCAAGAGGGGCGTCATTTAGATGATACACGTGTTGCACCTTTCTTCTTTTCCTAGATATTGTCAAAACCTTACACTTATCTGTGTTAAAAACCATCATCCATTTTTCCGCCCAGTCACCAATTTTGTTTAGGTCCTCTTGAAGATTTTGCTTATGATGTTGATTGTCAATGGTCATGTAGGAAATTGCATCATCGGCAAAAAGGCGAACCTTTGACGCTAGACCATCAGGCAAGTCATTAATGTAAAGCAGAAAGAGGCAAGGCCCAAGAACCGACCCTTGAGGTACTCCAGATCCTACCGCTATTGGAGAAGATTTAACACTATCTAAAGCGATCCTCTGACTTCTTCCACTGAGAAAGCTATGAATCCATCCCAGATTTTTTCCCCTGATACCGTAGTAGTCCAGTTTACGTAAAAGCCGTTCATGTACAACCTTGTCAAAGGCTTTTGAGAAATCCATGATTATAACATCTGTTTGACGCCCTTCATCCAAGTTCTTGTGTAGATCGCTTGTGAAACCTAGTAATTGTTGTTCGCATGACATGTTCTTACGGAAGCCATATTGCAGGGGAAAGATAATGTTATTTTCGTCCCCGTGCTTCGTAATTTTGCTGGCTAAAACGTGTTCCATTAGTTTGCAGCAAATACATGTCAGCGAAATGGGGCAGTAGTTTACAGGAGTAGATCGATTACCTTTCTTGTAGACTGGTACAACATTTGCTTCATGCCAATCATTTGGTATTTCACTTAATTCATATGACAACCGGAATATATTACAAAGAATTGGAGCCAGAATTTTTGCCAGCTGCTTCAAGACTCGTGGAGTTATACCATCCGGTCCAGGGGCCTTGTATATCTTCAAACCACAAAGCAACTTTTCTACCCCCTTTGATGTAAACACAATATCCTCTATTTCTTTAAAGTCTAAGGTTTCCGGTAGTAAGTCATTATTCGGTATTGGGGTTTCCTTGATGAACTCCGGCGAACCTTTTTGGTTATTATTTCGCATTTTCGTCGTTAACCTTCGAATATGTTGTTATTACGGCGTTATTCCACTTTATTTTTAGATCATGTTGTTGCCAAATTTTTACCTCCACGAAACAATCCTTATTATTTTAACATGTCGTTCTTCAAAATAATCTCCTTAATCGAAAAAAAGCTACGACTATAATTTTTAAATTTTTTTTTAAAGATAATAAAAATACCACTACTTTTGGAAATGATTGATGTTTCTAGGTGTACTGAGTTTGTACTTAGCTCTCTTTTGTATCGTCGTGTAGGGTAGCCATTTTGTGTCCATTTTTATCACGCGCCTTCCTATCTTGTTATCTCTACTATCTTTGCAACGAAGGCAACGTTACTTAGCAACACCTACGCGCTTTACTCTTGATGACAGCTAATGGTTGACAATGACAATTACAATGACAATGCTTCTTTATTTTCTTATGTCACCCAACGTCAGGGTATTGAAGAAAATTTGAACAAACTTCGTAACAGATAACGTCAGTTAATACATTATATTAAATTATATATATATATGTATACAGAAAATTGCATGTTATTTACAAAATATACAAAATATACAGAATGGTGCAGGATCCAGAGGAGGGAAAGAGAGTAAGAGAGAGGGAGAGAGAGAAGCAAGGCAAACAAAACTGTTAAAAAAGCAGGCAACAGTAACGCAGACAAAAGCAATTTCAATAGTATAAAGCAAAAAATTGTAAATACATATTAACATTTAAAAAAAAACAAATAATGATATTGATGATAGTTATTTCTTGTGGAGCTTCATTATTTCCTTACAAAATTTAGCTAAATTCATCAACTCACTACGATTTCTGGGATTAGATAATTGGGACATCTTTAAAGTGTTCGGTCTTATTCTATAATAGGACTTAATGAATTTATTTCTGGCATGAGTCAATGTATGGCACTCAAATAAATAGTGAAATTCATCACCTAATCTATAAGAATCAGCGAAAGTGGGGCATAGAGGGGGGAGGGGCTATGATGAAGTTATCCCAGTAGTTTGGTATGTACTTACAATTTAAGTGAGAACTTCCCCAGAAATAGTCATGGTCACAGGGTCAACGGAGGTCAAATAACTGTTTTGCGCTACTCCTAGGTCCGATCTTGGCCAAACTTGCTGGAAGCATAAGTAAGCCTACACCTGGGAAATCCCATTGAGGATATTTCTGGGGGAATCCCCATATAAGTAGGCCTACACCTGGGAAATCCCCATTGAGGATATTTCTGGGGGAATCCCAAGGAGTAGCGAAAAACAGTTATTTGACCTTTGACCCCAGTGACCTTGACCTTTCCAAAAATGAACCCCTTAAGGGCAATTTCGCGGTGAACCTGCATCCACCCACTAAGTTTGATGGAGATCGGACTAAGGACCTGAGAGGAGTAGAGGAACAAACAGACAAACGTTGCTCGAATTATAGTATGATCACAAAATCGATCACAATGTTAAATACCAACATATCTACCAGTCACAATTGGCAATCTGTAGTTGGCACAGCGAAATTTGGAAAGAGGTTTTCTGAACATGCTAGGGATTTTTAACAAATATGAATCTACACACAAATTCGTTTTAAATATTCTGTAATTGCTACAACACGAACTGTTTCTTATTTTTCGACTGCCAATTCTGTACAAATGCGTCACGTAGTCTAAGCTTTATAGAAGACTTAAACCACGAAGACTTAAACCACGAAGAAAGCTATTCCTAACAAAAGACATTCCTAACTCATTAAGTGTATCATAAACTTTCAACAACCATGGCGATGAATATATCTTATAGTTATGCAAGACTTATATAGTTTTACATACAATGGATGAATATTTTCTTTCTTTTCCAGTGATAATCTTTAACCAATAATTAAGCATTCTTTCCTTAACAGTACATGCTATTTCAAACCTACCTAATTCTTCCAGAGCCATACTTTTCATAGTATTTTTGTTAATCTCAGTAAATGTTTACAGTATTGATTTTGTAGACTCTCTATAAGCACTAAATTTTCATATCCCCAATTTCACTTCCATAAATAAGAATGGTACAACAAGCCGTGGGAGCCGCATCTTTCGAGACTTAACTATTAGACTATACATTGCTCGTTTCGCTTTATCAACTTGTTTAGCTTGGGCCTTTTTAAAATCATTCTTACAATTAAACACAACTCCAAGGTAAGTGTACTCATCTACAACTTCTAAAATATTCTCATTAAACTTAAAGGGCTTGAATTTTCTAACTTTTCCTCTTGAAAAAAGTCATTGCTTTTGTTTTACTAACATTAACTTGTAGTAACCACAATTTGCAGTAATCGCTTACAGCATTGAGTGCAGATTGCAATTAGTTCTCACTAGTTGCCAGGATTAAAGTGTCATCAGCATACATCAATGAGAAGAGTCTTAGAAATACATCTATTCCCTTATCATGGAATACGGTCAACAAATTATTAGGCAAAAAATTAACACCATTATATGCGGAAATTACATAATCTTGAAAATCATTTATGTACAATGCAAATAGCAAAGGAGATAGATTTTCACCTTGCCTCACTCCAATATTACAATTAAAAAAGTCAGAACGCTCTGAATTGTTGAGAACACATGACTTCAGATTTTGATACATATTTCGGATTACGCACAACATACTCTTTTTCTCTGTGATAAATACAAGTCAATAACTGAGTGCAACACAAATATATGTGATCAACAGTTGAATAAGTCTCTCTGAATCCTGCCTGTTCTTCCCCAATGGCATGATTATCATCGAAAAAATCTGTCAATCTATCATTAATTATTGAAGTAAATAATTTGCCAATACAACTTAATAAAGATATTCCACGATAATTATCAGGGTCATTAACAGAACCTTTCTTTTTGTAGATAGGGCGTATCATACCAATCGTCCAATCCGTTGGAATTATCCAAAACTAAATTAAATAATTTGGTTATTACATTCACTAATGACGCATTGCTTTTTTTAATTCATTAAGTATCAAATCAAAACCAGATGCTTTACTGTTTTTCAATTGCTTTATGAGCAGTCACCTCTTCTTCAGATATCGGTCGTTATAATCATGTTCAATATGCATGGTAAGAGGAATATGTGCTGCATTACAAGTATTCGCAAAACTCGTCGGTTTCAATCTCGGCATACCATCATTAATATCATTTAAACTCTTAAAATGTTCCTGGAAAGTTCCAATGTCAATTGAACACTTCTCTGATTTCGTTTTTCTTGAGGGATTTAGTATATTCCAATACTCCTTCGGATTTTTAGACTTTAACGTACGTAACTTTTCATGAGTGTCCTTAAAGAACGTGTATTGTGCTTTCTTCAAAGTTTTCTTGTATGATCTTCTAACATTTTCAAACTTATCAATTACATCACGATTGAAACTATTACATTTACATTTCTTCTTTTTTTTTCACTTTGATAAATCTTTTCCTAAGTTTCTTACAATTATCATCAAACCATGGTTTATTATCTGAAGATTTTGCGAAATTACCTTTAGTCTTTGTTACAGACATTCTAACAATATTCGTGTTTGAGGCTGCCGTAAAGTATACAGATTGTAATGAAACGAACAAATTATCTATCACGGTTTGATTGACATTGCTCAATTCAACAGAGTCCATTCTCGCGGAGATGTCATCTATTACGATGCTCTCGTTAATTTCACTTCTGAAATCAGAACATTTTGCCTGATCCCACACAATCTTTGTTAACCCTTCGACTGCATTACACTCTCCATGCGTACATGTAGTTTCATCATTAATTTCATCGAAATCAAAATCAAAGTAAACCTGTAGTGCGTTATGTTTATCAGAATCATCAAAACAATCCACTTCAAATTTCTTTACAGTGTTAAACGAATCACTAGATATCAAGCAATAATCTATAGTACTTGAATTATTACAGGTATACACACCTGATTCGCCACCAAAGCGCCCATTTAAAATTGATAAATTGAACGCTCTACATAATTCTATCAACTTTCTTCCATTCAAATTGACTTTAGAATCCACATTCCGCCTCACGGGTAATGTACCACCAGTTGGAGTTTCTAAACTTTGCGTGAAATCAGTATTGATACCGCCATAACCTTCATCTACGAAATCTTCCAAATCATCAGTTCTAGCACTAAAATCTCCAATTAAGCACATAGGATGCTCAAATTTACCCTTGATATCAACAATAGAGGACGCAACATCTTCAAACATATGCGGTTCATAGTACTTCGATTTTTCATGGGGTATGTAAACTGCTCCTAAAATTAGAGACACTTTAGAAGAAATCATTATTTTGACCCATAAAACATATTTTGAGTTTGAAACAGTTAATATTTGTACGTCGTAATTTTCCTTCGCAACAATACACAATCCATGAATACCCCCATGCCGTAGTTTCCTATCGTTATATTCTCTTTGCTATACACTTTATATCCACATGGAATTAACACTTCATCCACACAATCCGTTTTAGTTTCACTAAAACAAGCAATGTCAAAATCTTTGATACATTCTGGTAAAATACCAAGTTCAAGTTTCGAATGCAGCCCGCACACATTTGTGACCCGCTACAACAAAATGATCCTAAAGTCGGGCGAGGTCGATTATTTGAAAATTGCATGACACAATTCCCTAATCTTTCTGCTTTAAATTGATATATAACACGCTTTATAGAAATAGTCGGCTGCGGAGATATCAATGTTTAAAAGAGAGCATGTCAAGACGTCTGGGAAATCACTGTTTCGAGAAAAGCGCCCTAAAAGTTCTCCTTGCGACGCAATCACAATCAAGAGACACGCAAGTCAGTATTCACCTCCGGACAATAGAAGTTAAGCCCTAGCAACCCCCGAAATGCTCATTCAAACACAGCGTCAGCGGTCTCCTCACCAACCAATCAGTGACAAGGATGTTAGGAGAAGCGGCTAGGCATAGCGCACCCCGCCCGCACGCACCAGTCGACTGGGCAGTGTGCGAGCTTCACGCTTCGGTTAGCGGCAAGCAGCAAACTGACCAATGAGATCACTCTGGTCGTTGTTAGGGGCGGAGCCTATGTGTGGCGCTCAATCCAAATGTTCGAACCAGTTTCTGCTTCGGTGAAACGCCAAAAAACATGGCCCAGAAAAACGCTATTTTTTGGTCTTTCCTTTCATCATTTTGCTTCAAAATTTCGACAGATGATAGAAGACATGTTAGACTCTAATAATATGTCAAATTCAGAAAATCGTAAGTTTTGACCAATTTTGATGCCCTAACTTCAAACTCGATTTTCACGGCTTCGACCGTGCGCGACTTTAGGACCATTTTGTTGTAGCGGGTCACATTTATACTCAAAATATTTAGTTGGGTCCTACAAGATTGATTAGTTAGTGAGTTGAACCTACGTATTTGCTCCACGATGTCACCTCCGCATTCCTAGTAGCCGGTGACGTTCTTGATCTTTATCAGGCTTCCATCCCAGCTTGCTCAAGTGGTCAGGAGTGTCGATGGTCACTTTCTCTTCTGTACCGTGGTGGATGAACAACGCATGGATTCTGCCATCGATCGTCCACGCAGTCTTCACGCCCGGATCTCCTTTCACGGCACGGAAGATGCGACTGCGCAGAGGAGGATCCTCCTCCACGTAAACGGCCTTCCGTGACTCCTTCTTTAATTCCTTCTTCTTTCTCATAATCTCCTGTCTTGTCTCCCTTCTGACGAACTTCACGATGAGCGGTCGGGGCCCCTTGCTCCTCCGAGACTTTGGCAGTCGATGGCTTACACTGATGTCACTCCTGTTGTCAGTGACACCAATGTCAGCCGCAAGCTGTATCACCTTCTCCGTTGTGTCCTCCCTCGCTGACTCCTCGAGGCCGAAGATACGGATATTCTCCCGTCGCCCATACTGCTCCAGTCGGTCCAAACCATGAAGTGCAACGGAGTGACTAGAGCTGGTTGGTGGTGAGGGCGCCGGCACTGCTGCTTTCATGCGATCCATCGCTGCTTCCATAGCTACTCTCACCGCTTCAGTTATCGCCTGGATAATGACGGGCTGGATCGCGTCGAGGACCTTGCTCACCATTTCAGCCATCATGGCGCCATCAGCTGATACTTTACTCTCATCTTTCGCCGACTCTTTACCACTTGTTGCAGCTGCCACAGCGTAAGATACGGCATCTTTCAGGTTGCATGGTGGAGTTTTTTTTTTTTTTCACGGCAACCTCATCGTCCAATACGTCGAATCGACTGCCAGAAGACATTGTCACGTCACAATTCAGATCTTGATAGTGTAAGATGCGCGTGGTAACGGGAAAGGATGCGCGTTATAGAAGGATGCTGTCAGTCTCCTGTCGCTATGGAGACAGCGTAGTTGCCAAGGTCGGGTCAATGCGTTGTGAGCACCAATGATGCAGAGTTGCGCAAATAGGCAAGCAAAATCGAAATGTTAAAGTACGTATAAACGCCAAATAATTGACCAAATTCGCTGTAAACATTCTCACAGAATAACGCTATCTGCAAAATTATGAACTGATCGAATTTACCTCGCTGTGCTTTTCATAATGAAGTACAAATATCCACGACCAGACGCCAATAGCGAAAATAAATAAAGATAAAGTCCAATCTTCCGGAGCTCAACAAATACACGTCGAACCGTCTCAAGTGTTTTGACGGTTTGTGTTTTTGTTTTTTAAAAAGCAAACATCTTACCTTTATTTTAGCATCTTACGGAGCCGATTGTTACCGCTATTCATTTCCAACAGTAAAGGCAAACATCCGACTTTGTTTTTGTTTTCAAAACCGTCTCAGATTAAGTCTCAAGTCTCAAGTCCATCAAGACGCACTTTACTCTTGATGATCGGCAGTATCATCAACAGCGCCCTCTACACTACCGGGATTATGCGCCTTTAAAGCCCCAAAAAAGTTCTGGTACGCCTGCAAAAGTTGTCAAATTTTGCTCCAAAATGTGAACGTATGCCTAGGAAATGTGCGGAATAACGCTGTTTTAACAAGATATTCGATGGGTAACGACGAAAATGGGAAATATTAACCAAAAAACGTTCAGTCTCAGAACTTACCCGAACGGAGTCAGGCTAGACTCGGACTCGGGGATAACTCGGCCTCGCTTTGCTTGACGGCGGGATGAGTTGTATTGGTTGTCCCTCTGGATTGTACAGTGTGGTGTATAGTAAGGGTACTAGGTCTCGCGCAGGGACTTAACAGAAAACTGTACTGACATTTTCTAATTGTCTGATATTCTAATCTACATTTTTTGATGCCTACTACTGGAAAGAGAGGATTGTAAAACCCAGGATAAGCCTGTAATGATTTTTTTTTGAAAAAAAAATGAAAACGAGCAAGCCATGGAACGATCCACACAATTTGGCCTACGTCACAGGTGCTCTTGGTGCACAACTCCGACATTAGCAAGACGAACTACATAATGCCAATTTACTGATGAAATCTCACACGAAGTACTGCAAAAGCTGTTATTTAGTATAATTGCAATATGGAGCTATAATAAACATGTTAAACAATATCTATTAATCTTTAAAAGCAATCTCTTCAACAGCTTTTTATTTAGATAAAACTTGTGGGGAAATTCCAGATATGCAAAATGAAATTGGCATCGTTATCCGAACGTGCTGCCCATAGAAGACTGTGTGTAAGTAACGTTACGCATTGATGATCATGATTAGGCGATGGTTCGCCAGTTCAAACTATCTAACGTAGATGAGGGCTGAGTGAATCTAAATCCAAATGTAGATAGACTCTCTTCAACGGCACGCACGATTTACGCTTAGTAACATGAAAACGGTAACCAGTCAGTACACATAGACTCTGAAATACTAGAACTAGGACTACTACTACTGAGCAGTCAAGGAGTAGGTTCTACGTGGCAGTCCAAGTTTTGATGAGTAGGCCCTACACTCACTCACCGTCGACATTGCAGCTGTAGGCCCTATGTGCACAGCGCTAATAAGGCACAGCGTAGAAAACGTTACATACCCCTGCTGCCAGAACTTGAAGAAAGTCCAGACGAAAGTCCAGACTCCAGATCTAGATCTGGACCCTTGTCCTGCAGGCACTGTTGTTCCTGTGCCGGATTTTTCAGGTACGGTATCTGCTTTACCAATGGATTTCAGATGCTTTGTAGTCGAGATAAATCTCATAGTGGTGTTATTTACACCAAGGACTAATGTTAGATCTAACAGTTTGTTTCAGTAGGCCTACTAGGACCCATATCTCGGAAGAGTGGCCTGACCACTTAGATTCTAACACAGTGTCGCCGCTTCGCGATCCCAGCGCTGGTGTAGGTATAGTGCTAGCGTACTTCCGTATCCATGTAGATATCTCAAAATTCACCCTGCCAAATGGCACCAAACTCACAGGAAATACTTTCATATCCAACAGCTCACGTTAATTGAAAACAAATCACGTGTAGTGAAGCGTAAGTGTAGATGTCGACTTTCCTGTCGGCGTCGCTAAAAATAATCTGCTCTACGACTAACACGAGTGATTGCGGCCAGGCCCTACCTACCTGCTGCGCACGCACAGACTGAAGTTAGCCATTTAATATCATGAGACAAATCTTTCAAGTAATCGGGGGCAATAAATAAATTTACAAATCATTTGTGGTAAGTTGAATGAAAAATAAAGTTCCTATATCACACAAGTCGCAAAAATCATTACACTTTTGAATTTAGTTCTCGCGTAAATTCCCCGTTCGCACAGTACTAGTCGGCTAACTTCAGTTCTCGTTTGTGCATCTTGCGTTCGCCAAGATCTCTCGCGAAGAGTGAGTTTTTTTTTTGAGTGACGACTTGAAAGTCGACGTCAATATTGATATTCTCGATTACTGACTTCGTTCAAATATAAGAGAATACTTTGAAATATGCTATGAAGTATATCCTGTAATTTTGGTGCGATTTGGTTCAGTGAAATTTGAGATATCTACATGGATAGAACAGTACACAAGCGCCGCCTGTTAGCTAAATTAGGCCTAAGCGTCGTCTGCTACTCGATACGAATTAACGCACGCACGTATCCGAGCACTTGTAATCAGTAATAGTGAGAGCACCTGTGACATCATAACATCCGGGCTCGTCAGCTCATTAGCATAATTCTCACCTAAAAAGTTCCATTTTTAACATTAAATTACGGACTTAATCGTTATGAAATTTTGATTCTGTTTGCACCGCTGGGTCTTTTAGAATTAAAAGAACAACATATAAAAAAATAAAAAACCGGTACAATGCCCTTTTAATGATCGCGCATAGCGTAACTGCGTATAGCAAGCAATATTACGCGTAGGACTAAGCGCAAAATTTGTCGATACGCCCATGGAATAAACATACCTGTCAACCGCTAAACATGAGAAGGAAGCAGGTAAGAAATTTCGATTTCAAACAAATTTTTCACTAAATTTCCAATTTTTTGGAACAAATTTTTCACTAAATTTCCAATCTTTTACCTTATAATTTACCTACCTTAGCTTAAAATCTTTTTTTAAGGATGTTGTAGCCTAGACGTGTCGTCTCGCTTGTCTCGTTCGTATGATCGTAGCCGATAGAATTCGTAATTTGTTCGATCGATCGTTTATAATATTCTACAAAAGCCAAAGCACGTTACAGCCGCAGAGAGGGGCAGACACTTTCACGCATGAAACTACATAGGGCAGCTGCGCGACCTTTACATACCCCGAGAAATTGAACGCATAAAATTAAGTCCAACATACAAACGGCGACAGCGCACTACTCCGTCATCGTATCATCAGGAGATTCTGGGAGGTGATTTTTCTGCATTTTCGTGATATTTATTGAGAAATTCAGGTACGATTGTGGAATAATTTTTATCATAAGAGCATCACAAATTTTTGTGCGCGTTATCTAGACCCCTCAACCATACTATGCATTTGTTATGAGAGCGGCCTGTATAAACTACTGTGCATTGTAGCGTTCTGGCTACACGCAGTAATAGTCCGAGTTGTTACAACGCGCGCATCAAAAACCTCTTTGGCACGCATGCAAAATTAGTGTGCGCCTCTCAAGCACCTCTAAAAACAATCAAACAGCGTGTTTCTACAGAGAATCCGATAGACCTAGAATTTGCAAGCGCGTAATCAAACAATGCGCTAACGCAGACCCGGGTTGTTTCTACAGAAAGCGCATAATCGGAAAGAATCCGATTCTCCACCTGAATACAGTTGTGAGTCGTGGTGTGACCGGATGTCTGGAAAGTTGGCTGGTGCATTGTTGGCCTGGGTAGAGCATCTACTGACGATGCGATCACCGATTGAACTAGAGTAGACTCTAGTAGAAACTGAGCAGGGCCTGGGCCTATAGAATCTAGTGTGGGTACGGTACAAGTTACAACCGGCTGTTGGACGAATTTGTTTTCATCTATAACTTAACGTTAGGGCTCCTACTCTAACGTTAGCTCCAACGTTTATACCCTGGATTAGAAACTAGTTTTCTACCAATTCTTTGGTTCGTCAATTTTTCACGGATCTTAAGGTTGGATTTTTATAACTGGATTATCACATGTGACGAGACAACATCAGTTCACAGAGACACAGCTTCTGTAAGTTCTATCTAGAACGATCTAACTAGTTCTAACTGTTTATGTTAGGGCTAGGCCCTACGTAGCCTACGTTAGGCCTATTTCTACTAGTCTAACATTTAACGTTAACAAGTTAAGATAAAAAATGATTAAGGCCTAACGTTACACGTTTTAGGCGTAACTAGATCATAACGTTAGGGCCTAACTGGTCTAAGGTCTAACGTTAGGCCTAGGCCTACTGCGACTGGATACTACCTAGAACGTTCTATTATTATTATTATTATCATATGGGGAAATTACAGAATACCAGTTTTCCGTCATATAAATTAGCATATTGGTACGTATAAGAGCCGCCGGAGGAGGGGCCTTCGGCCCCGCCTCCGGCGGCTCTCCCTTAGAGATGAATTCTTCTTCTTCTTCTTCTTCTTCTGGTTAAGTCTGCCTCCTTCAATAGCCTGAAGATTCTTGCAGACTGGTGCTATTTACATTATAATACAATTTATTTTCAGATATTTACAAGCACATAGAAAATTTGACGAAAACAACTAGCCACTGTGATCAACCGTTAGACGGTTTCGAAATGATCCCACAGATGGCGCAGAAACAATGTCTGACGACAGGGAATTCCAGTTCCTTACAGTTCTTGGGAAGAACGAATGGCGATGCGATTCAGTTCTCGAATATGGTACCTGATAGGAGTGTGGTTGCGAGGCTCTCGTTAACTGAGTAGCCTGTTTGATAATATAGTCCTGTGCTGAAAGAGGAGTAAGATTATTGTGTATTTTGCACATCATAATTAGCCTGTCATTTTCTCTGCGCTGTTCCAGAGTGGTCCAATCAAGCTCTTGTAGCATTTTGGTGACACTTGAGGTGTTATGGTAGTGAAATTCGTCTTTCCCGTCGTCTGGGGCCCCCAAAAAGCCCGGGAACGGAACGGCCGTCAAAAAGTAGGTTGACCACACAATTTTTATGAAAATTGAGTGGTTTCAGAGGAAAACTGCTCTAAATCAAGATAACTCGAGTAAATCGTCGATAAAGAAAATCGAGCCGATTTTGACGGAACTATTTTAAAGGTGATGACGTCATCACAGCTACAGTCAGTCCGCAGCACGTATGCTAATGAGCCGATCCGGCAAGATTTATTCAGCACTCTCGTTGACGATCTTTGCGGTCGAAAGGTGTCTCGTCGTGCGAGATTTTGCGAGACTTTGATAGGGCTATGGTTTTCACAGTGTAGCGACTTGTACATAAATTCGTCATGGCTACAAGTCACGGTAAATTGTTCTCCAGACTTTGATCTTTATTTTGATACTAAATTTGCGTATAATATCGGATCTTATCATGACTATATAATCAGTTGAATTTGCGTAAATTTTACCTGCTTTTCACGGAAGATTTTTGTCGTCTAAAGTTCTTTTTTGGTTCCTGACCGGATTAAGAAACTGTTGTTTCTGATTTTGGCTTTTTCGTAGAGAGGAAACTTAGATGCTAATCATATATTGGAGTCAAGGAGACGCAAGCATGATTTATACTAGTTTTTCCGTTTTGAAATGTCTATAAAATTCACTCCTAAGCCGGAAGTATGCTCCACACAAAGTGTTACATTGGCGCGAAAGAGCTCTCTCATTGGACAGTGCTTGCATTCAGCGCTTGAACTACACGCGTGCCAAGAAACCGCAAGTGGCATGAAACCGTTATGTAGCAGCGTAATGACGTAATGCAAGCGCTGAATGCAAGCGCTGTCCAATGAGAGAGCTTACTCTTGAGATTGCACGGTTTCAAGCTGATCAGCACTGACATCGATGTATATTTTACTGGTTCCTGACCGGATTAAGCAACAAATTGTCAAGATTTTTACATGGATACAAAGATTAGGTGATGGACTACCAAATAAAGCATTTTCATTGAGACGCAAGGTGAATTTGGTATTTTTTGACGTTTTGAACGTGTACTGCACGAATTACTTTTTTCATCAGTTTTCAAGCTCAAATTACGCTATGATATTTTTCATTTATAATAATTTGAGTCACATGTGACGATAGTTCACATATTTTCCTTGAATTTAATACCAAATTTGTGAACATAAGGTGTATTTTTGTAGTCGAAAGCCCAAGGACAAAATCCCCTTACGCAGCTCATTACGTATGCAAGCCTAGAGCGGGCTTGCATAAGAGTTGAATAAATACGAGCGAATTATCGGGTGCTGCGGACTGACTGGCTAGCAGCTCTTCTTCCTTTCACTCTTTTCGACACAATCGCACAAGTCATTCACGATCAATCACACTACACACTAGTTTGGCAAGGCAGCGCGTATACGCGTATTGTCAAGAGACATGTGCGCACTCAACTGCTATACGTACTGTACACTGTACAAGTAAACGTGCGCGCGTTGTGCAGGCTCAATACGCGCTACCACTCCCACAAGTACGCATAATATTAGCTGTTATGTGTGGATGATGTGTACTGTATGCATAGAGTCATCATGGTGGGCTGTCAAGCGCACCCACACAGTGCGTAAGCTCTACTGTAAGCTAGCACCACCAACGATAATGGGGGACCCGATAAATGATTGTTTTCTAGTCTCACCTAAATTTCTATCATTTTCTAGGATACGGACCATCCTCAACTCCTAAAAACGTGAGTATACATCGTAAATTCGGGAAAATTTTAACGGCTAGTCTAGACTAGCATCGTAAGGATCTAGAACTACATTATTATCGCTGTCGGGGGACACCCCCGAAACCCCCGTAAACAACGTATGAATACCACACTTCTCACCGCACAGAGCAAAGAAAACACACGTAAACAAATGCAATCGTCGACAGCCGAATCACGGACCGTATCGCAGATTGGATTACTACCAGATGGTTGCTATCGGCAAGCGTAATTACGCTCTTTTCAGAGCGATTTGCGCTCTCCGTGATTGGCTGCCGGTATTCTGTACAGAATACCGGTTTTGGTAATTTACCCTATTATATTAAAGTGACTTACAAAAAACATGGCGAGGGAACATGCAAGTTTTGCTGAGTCGAGGGGAAAGTGTATTCCAAATGCAATGTCTTTTGTTAAATATTTCAGTAGCCTACTTTTACCTCTTTAGGGCCTACCAATGATTGACAGATGAGGTCATCTCGGGTAAATTACAGAATACCGGCAACCAATCACGGAGAGCGCAAATCGCTCTGAAAAGAGCGTAATTACGCTTGCCGATAGCAACCATCAAAAATATTAATCCGATCTGCGATACGGTCCGTGATTCGGCTGTCGACGATTGCATTTGTTTATGTGTGTTTTGTTTGGTCTGTGCGGTGAGAAGTGTGGTATTCATACGTGGTTTTCGGGGGTTTCGGGGGTGTCCCCCGATAGCGATGATAATGTAGTTCTAGATCCCGACGATGCTAGTCTAGACTAGCCGTTAAAATTTACCCGAATTTACGATGTATACTCACGTTTTTAGGAGTTGAGGATAGTCCGTATCCTAGAAAACGATAGAAATTTAGGTGAGACTAGAAAACAATCACTTATCTAATTGCTGGTGCTAGCTTGCAGTAGAGCTTACGCACTGTGTGGATGCGCTTGACAGCCCACCATGTTGGCTCTATGCAGTCACAGTGTACACATAACAGCTAATGCGTACGTGTGGCAGTGGTCCTAGCGCGTATTGAGTCTGCAGAACGCGCGCATGTTTACTAGTACAGTGTACAGTACGTATAGCAGTTGAGCGCGCAATTGTCTCTTGACAATACGCGTATACGCGCTGCCTTGCCAAACTAGAGTAGTGTGATTGATCGTGAAGGGAGGAGAAAAATCTCTTTGTGAATGACTTGTGTCGAAAAGAGTGAAAGGAAGAAGGGCTGCCAGCTGTGATGACGTCATCACGTTTAAAATAGTTCCGTCAAAATCGGCTCGATTTTCTTTATCGTCGATTTACTCGAGTTATCTTGATTTAGAGCAGTTTTCCTCCGAAACCACTCAATTTTCATAAAAATTGTGTGGTCAACCTACTTTTTGACGGCCGTTCCGTTCCCGGGCTTTTTTGGGGCCCCAAACGTCGGGAAAGACGAATTTCAGCCCTTCGGGCTGAAATTCATCTCTAAGGGAGAGCCGCCTCCGGCGGCTCTTATACGCACCAATATGCTAATTTATATGACGCAAAACCGGTATTCTGTAATTGTAAGAAGAACATACTACACATTGATTGGAAACGTCTAGAACGTTTCCACAATTCTAGTTTGGAAGGATTTTTTGTGGGCGTTCCCAAGTAGGCCTAACGTTAAGTGTTAACTGTTAATCTGAAGAATAATAAAAGAAAAAATCGTTAAAAGTAATGGAATTTTTCTAACGTTAGATACTCGTTTCATCACCACAAAAGTGATGTTGAGGGTATTTTAAATCATCACAAATCAACATGCATTTGAATTTCAGGGCCCTTTAACGTTAAATATAAATTAGGCCCTAACGTTAGACCTACTACAGTACAGTAGGATCTAGGGGCCTAGATCTCGAAATTCTAGTCTAACTGGCAGTGTTAGAGTCTAACGTTAACACAAACAGCCTAACGTTACAACTAGGATCGACTGTGTAGTGTGTCATTACAGTTACAAGGCCTAACAGTTAGGGCCTAATATCAACTGTTAACTGTGTTAGACCTCTTCGGGCAGGTAGGATTTAATTCACGTAGAAACTAACGTTAGGGTCTATGGAACTTTTATAGACTAGTTTTATAGAACTGTAGTGTAACGTTAGTTTTAGATTCCAACGTTAGATTTTAGAAGTAGGAACTAGGATGCCTAGATAGCGTTGATTCTAACGTAAAGTTTGTTAGGTAAGCACCCTACCTCTAATGTTAACTAGATCTAGTAGAATTCTAGACATCTACACCCCTATATGTATGTAGCATCTAATGTAGTGGACTCACCTTTTCCACTTTTGGATTGAGAAAATGTGCTTCAAATGTTTCGATAAATGAATGTTTGAATTCCCTTTCATTTTCGGACTAACGAAACGTCGTACGGCTACTCGTATACCAAGATCCATATTTCTTAGTAACGAACCTTTAGAAGAACGACAAAAAGTTCGTAAAACAAACCCTAACACTAGTTTGCTAGACTAGAGTTTGTCTTTTCCGAGCTAAAAAGCATTAGGCCTAGACGAAAGTTAGAATCTAACGTTAACATAGTGTTAGTTGCCTTGGTTTTAAAATTACAGCGCAACTGTGACTGTGTAAAAATAACACCCCTGTTCGTAATCGTGTGTCTTTTCTTTATTTTAGAATTCAGAGTATTTTCTTTACAAGTGAGTCAAATCTCAGGCAAATTGTGACTAGATGATCTTTGATACTCGGACGTGTTGGAGACACCCAACTAACGTAGCAGCAAAACATTAAAGTCATGGCCACATTTATGTCAAACTGGTGATTGTCTTCCGGGTCAGTATCGGATTATTGAACCTGGCGTGTTTCTACAGCGCTGACACTGGAAACTGCCCCGGAAAGAACTACCTCATTAGACGGTAAAGATAATCGGAATCGGTATCGGAATCTGCATCGGAAAGAAACCGTTACTGGTGCGTTTCTAGAGGCCCCTCTATCGGATACAATCCGATAGACCCGGAATTTGGGGTTCTGTTGAAAGACGCTTGATAAACAACAACAAAAACTTCAAAGACCGCGCTTCTCAGCAACTGAGGTGATGTGCGTATACTAGTAGGCTTGAGGACCGCGCGCTGTCCATTTGTTTTGTACAGGATTAGCACGCACTTTCCTGTCTGCTCAGTAAGGCCTCGTTCGGTACCCGTAGTATTATAGAGTACTGATGATCATTGCGATCACGAACTGTGTGTAAATTGTCTGAAATAGGGTCGAGTTTTCCCTGAGACCAAGTTAGTCTGGAGCCTTCTGGAATAAAAGTCGGTCTACCGACTTTTATTATTTTTCTCAAAATACTCCAAAACGACTCATCATTCCGGCAAACCGCTTCAGCCAGGTAAGTTTCTTTGTAGACTCTTTCGATATATTGCAAGGAAATATGAAATGGTGCCAGACGGGTTCTCAAGCCCTTACCAGAACTTTGTTTTCACTTTAAAGGTGCATGGTCCCGGTGTTTTAGTCAAATGCGTACGCGGGCGCACGGCGCAAGTTTCCTGTAGAGACATACGCTAACGACTCCTCTTTAGCGCTTACGCTGTGGCCCACTTCCCCGAGTCCGAAGAAGTCCGATTCACTGAAGTTAGTGGTCCGATCACAGTTTGGCTCATGATTCGGCTGAGGGGGATGACAGCTTTAACAAACTTCTTTTGTGATGTCATAATAAGAAGCACATATGCACGCACCCTGGCATTACTATAGACTGCGTGATGCGCAGAGATGACAACGAAGGCAACCTTACTTAGCAACACCTACGCACTTTACTCTTGATGACAACTCAACTTCGGTAATCTTCGTATCAATGCTGACGGTGATCGGCAGTATCATCAACAGCGCCCTCTACACTACCGGGACTATGCACCTTTAAAATCCGTTTCTGAAGCAGACACACACACAAGGTTATACGTCTGCTCCTCGTCGGACGGATTTCAAAACTAATCTGCGTTTAGATGGAATGCGTGTAGTCTGGTTGTTGCTGCTACAGTGCATGGTAACCGCGCAGCTTTACCTGTGCGCGCTTGGCGTAGCAACGGCGCATCCATGGACTGGGTCCCAAAGATGGAAGGATGCTTTTGGTGTTTAAAAAAAAAACAAAAACAAAAACAAAAACACACAAAAAAAATGATAAACATGAATGGCTGATAGCTTTTCATTGGAATTTGCCAAAGTCACGCTCCGATTTATCATACTTTAACTATATAATGTTCATCTTGGAATTTTCCACGTGTTGGACTTCGAATGTTGTAATTATTAGAAGAAAGAGTCTCAAGTACGCCATGGATCCAACGATTACAAAAAATTTTTATTACAAAATTTTCGGTCTGCCTCAGACCTTCGTCAGTGCAAAGAATGATGGACAATGATAAACATGAATCATAACAACAATGCTATGCGCGTCATGCGCGTAGTGCGTTGCCCTGGAGCTGCGTTGTCAAGGAGAGCGCTGATACGTATAGTTTTATTTTATTATATAGTTTATTTTATAGTTTTAGTTTTATTTTATTGTACGTATAGTTTTATTTTGTAATAAAAATTTTTTGTAATCGTTGCATCCATGGCGTACTTGAGACTCTTTATATATATATATATATATATATATATATATATATATATATATATATATACATATATACATGTATATATACGTACATTGAGTAAGTTGTCCACGTGGTGGCGTGATAATATCAAAAATAAAACTGAAACCAAATTCATGCTGTAATCACCAACACTCTTTATTTCGGCACACGAATTTTCAAGCGATTCGCTCTTTCTCGAGAAAGGTTATTCATGTTTATCAAATATATATATTATATACATACATACATATCCATATATATATATAGTGTATATACAATACGTGTTTGTTTTGTTGTTTTTTTGGCATGTAAGGTTGTAAGCAATGTTACCATTGAGTGGAAACATAAAACTTTCTTGTAATATATACAACCAAGTTTGAATAAAACCTCAATTGACTTTTGCTTAATCTTTTAACGCCAGCTGTACAGTGAAATGGAATTGCACCATGAAGGTCTTGCCTTTAACTGTTTCCATTACATATCTCTTTGTTTTAATCCATAGGCACGAAAGCCATGGTAGAAAAACGCCGAAACCAGGCTCAGAAGGGGAGCGAGTTTTACTCTCGTCCTGGCTTTGGGAACTCGATGAAAGACTTGCCTCGTGCTCTTGCAAAGATATTCACAAATATCCCTTTTATGGGCCTTTGCTTCATCGCAGTGACCGAATATTTCATCTCTGCCGGACTTTTCCTCTTCTTTCCCAAATTCTTTGAGATTCAATTCGGTATCAGTCCACGCGATGTGGGCATGTATGTTGGTAAGTGCACTTTCTCATATTTTTTTCATACCACTCATCCTACTCCTCCTCTTCCTCCCTTCAATTGCAATGAAGTCTTTACCAAGAAAACTGCCACTTTAGGTTTCCGATACAGTCCAACAGTTACTTATTGCATAGCAATTGTGTGTGCACCTTTCTAGAGACTCCTCGTTTCGGTCTTTGCGGACTAGGATTTTTAATTTTTTTTTTTGGCCTTGTGAGAATGGAAATTAAGGGTTTTTTTTTTTGTCAAGGGATAGAAATGCAATTTTCACTGAGGGAATCCAGTTTTCATGTACTGTGTCATTTGATTCCTCCCCCTTTTTTAAGAACGTGATGAATTTGTAAACGGGGTGTAAAAACTAGATAAAATATTAAATGTCTAACTTAGATTATGCGCTCGGCAAAATTTTGCGCTCTCAAGCCTTTTTTGTCTATGTAGGGAAATTGTGTTCGATGTTATACTCATACTTGTGAGCAATCACAGTTGCATGTGAGATATTTTTGTGGTCATCTCCCGAGCTAGACACCCACGAGTCAAGGTTCACTAGACATTGAAAAAATGTTGATATGTCTTACACCCACAAGTCATACAACCCACGAACTAGACACTAAGTGCGTGTTTATACAGGAGCCTCTCGCATCGGCGCGCATGAGCCGGTATTTTACCTCCCGCATGAGCGCTTATTTCTCGTGTTTATACAGAAGTTAAAATACCGGCTCATGCGAGCCGATGCGAGCCGATGCCAGCGGACCTCAGCTGAACCGGACCTCTCGAATTTTGGGGTCAAGCATAGGTCAGTCACGTTCGCAGTGCAGTTTATTGCATGATGGGAAAAAATGAAAAAAAAATCAAGATGGCACCGGCAAAGTCATCAGGACCACCAAGCTTGAAGGTCATTCTTGTAACGTTCCTCTTGACAACCACCCGGCCTAATGATCAATTGAAATCCAGTTTTTCAGTAAGAAGGAGAAGACGTGGTTCGATCATGACAGATATCAAAATACACGCTTTCCGGTTACCTCTCGAATTTCGGTCGTCTGTATAAACACACAGCAAAATACGCGAGGCTCCTCTCGCATCGGCCACCTCAAAAGGTGGCGGACGGAACCTCTCGCATTCATATGAGCCTGCATTTGGCGGCGTATGCCGGCATACGCCGTGTTTATACAGAGCAAAATTCGAGAGGTCCTCTCGCATGAGCCGGCATGAGCCGGCATGAGCGCGTATTTTGCTTCTCTGTATAAACACGCTCTAAGTAAAAGAGGTTCAGAAGCTAGACACTAAGCAAATAAGGCCAACGAGCTCAAAACTAGGCAAATAACATCCACAAAAGCTCGGCACTGAACAAAAAAAAAGGGTCCATGAGCTCGACACTATATACGGAAATCGAGCCCTATGACGTAACATTGAGCTCTTGAGCCTTTTTCGCCTAGTGCCCGGCTCATAGACACCGTATAGCTTGTGGGCTTATTTCACATGATGTCGAGCTCGTGGAATGTATCTATGTAACTATCTAACTTTGGCAGGCATTATCGGAACCTCTGCTCATTTCATTGGAGCCATCGCCGCCGGTCTCTTTATGAAAGTCCTGAAACTGGAATGCAAGGGCATGATGAAGTTGGCCATGACAGCAGTGGCGGGCTCTATGATCTTCGCCTTGGCATTCATTATGCATTGTCCAAATGTTCCACTGGCCGGGGTCACTGTCAATTACATCAACACGTAAGCAGCAATAGCAGTTTCAATATGCTTCAAAAGGTTTTATGGAATCATTTGGTTTCGTTGATTTGGAATGGCAAAATAAGCAACATCTGCTATACACCCAATCTGTCATAACAATAATTCAATAAGTTTTGAATGTGTAGTTCTGTGGGCCACGTGTCCCAATTGCAGCATACACTGACCCACTGTGTCATGTCGTTTATATATATACTAGCCGCCTCGGCGCTACGCGCCTCGGCGTCCCTTCTCAAGTATAGCGAGGCATCTCGTCAGGGGCCCGAATACCGTCACCCCGCAATTGTTTTAAGCTCACTAAACAAACATTTATGACCGGGAATGTGTTCAGTACGCTGGAAAATTGGCAGGGCCACCACAACCAAACAAATTGTGGTGAAAACCGAACAGTTTTTCGCGAAAATCTGAAATTTTAATCGGAATACGTGTTAAAATGCTATCACCACTGTCCCCGCACGCATCTTTTACGTGTATGTCTATGGGAACATCACGGTCATCCGCACACGTCTTTTACGTGCTAAGTCTATGGGAACGCTGGTGACGAGTTGAGGGGCCCCTTCCTTAGCGCACAACTATTCCGCATCGTTCGCGTTTGGCGACGATAGCTGCAAATTTTCGATATCGATCAGTGAACGTGTGATTCCATTGGAATTTTCAGCATTTTTCCTGTATGTGAAGGTGATTTCATAGAATTTCATTGACGAAATGTGATTCAAATATGAACAAAAAATAACTATGACGAGGTGCGGGTCACCCAAGCATCATGTATTTTTTTTTTATATAGTTTACGCAATTGTGGGATATGTATTTTGATGACAGTGTCGTTTAACGGTGTATAGTTTACATTTGTGTTATTATTTTGAGCAAGTAAAATTATTGTTTGGGTATTATTGAGTAGTTGTTTATAACTGTAAATATTATGGCAGAAATTTGTTTTTATTTTCATTTCTGCATAGAACTTTTCGTTTTGTTTTGTATAAGTAGTTTTTATATAGTTTTTTATTTATTTTCTATGGCAGAATTTTTCTCTTTTTTGGCATATAGTAGAATTGTATTTTTTTATCTTGTGTAGTATTGAGTAATCTTCATTTAGTCTGTTTTCAATTGATTTTAAAAGATATTTTTCTTTTTTTTTTTGCATATTATTTTGTGTAGTTGAGAATTATCATTGGTAGTTTTATGTAGTTATGTTTGTGACTGTAATTTTTTGCTGTTTTTGTTTTTATTTTTTGGCATAGAATTATTTTGTGTAATTTTTAGTAGTCCTATGTACTTGTTCATCTGTTGATTTTTCTGTATTTTTTTTTCATTTTTTCATTTTTTTTTTACAATAAAGGACAGTTCTTTTTTCACGTGAAATATTACATGCACTTCAAATATTTTCTTGATTCATGTGAAATATTCCACACACTTCACTTATTTTTTTTTATTCTTATCATACACTCAATTATTTTCATTCATCTATGCATTGTACATTTTTTTTTTTCATTTCAATCATCTCAATTTTTATGTTGGACTAATTGCAAGATAAGCTTTTTTTCATGAAAGAGACATTCAGTCCACAAATCATTTTATATCATTCATAAACAATAGTAAAAATGCAAAGGTTAAGAAGTTACTTTTGTAAGTGTGTTTATACAAAAAGCCCCTCCAGATCTATACATTTAATGTGGTTTCAAATGATTATTTCATACCTTTGTATCTCATACTATATCTACTTTGCATGAGAATAAGAAATCACACATTTTCATTCTTAGATATAGATTTTGGAGTCTTTAACCCATTCGCGGGATACCCCACATCCAGCGTGGGGTGCATTATTCATGACCAAAAGAGGGCATCCTACGACCTGTGCCTCAGACTCCTTAGGGTAAGCACTATTTGGGCACCCGTCCCGCTTCATCACGAATATTCATCAGGCAGTAAGATTCTGTACTAGTGTACTAGTAAATGGCAGAACGCTGGATACGTGTCATAGAATGTAAAAAGGTATCGCCGGGAAATATAAAAATCACGAAAAATTGCATCAACGGGGGATGTTAAAACGTCTCGCCGGGAGATGGAGAAAATGTTCAGTTTTGCCGGGAAATGTAAAAACGCTCCCCGGAAATGTAAAAATCATGTATTTCCACGGTATTACGGATACATGTAGATGATGAATATTCATGATGAAGCGGGACGGGTGCCCAAATAGTGCTTACCCAGACTTAGCCTAGCCTTTTGTCAAGGCCCTTTCGCTGTATGGTGAAGAGAGCCCAGCTGAGTGGGGTTGCGCGAGGGCCTTTTGAGATCTGCTTCGCATCCTTTTGTTAGCCCTTTGAATTACCGACTTTTGCTCCCCGATTTCGGGAGAAAAAGTCGACCAATCAGCGTGTCTGTCTGCTCGAACCCGATTTGAACAGAGCGAATGCACGCCGCTGCCGCAGACCTCACAGAACTCTACACACAGAGAGTGTAGAGTTCCGAGGCAGACCTCCTCGGGTGGTCAGTGATGCATGCGAACAGGCATGACAACACCAAGGCTGAGGATGCGGGGAGCGCGTCATTCCATTGGTTGACCAGAAGCCATTAAAATGAGTATTCAGAAGGGTTCACGTGAATAATGATGTGGGAAGCAGATCTCAAAAGGTCCTCGCGCTGGCGCGCTCGGCTGGGCTCGCTTCGCTCGCCCATTACAGCGAGAGGGCCTTGACAAAAGGCTAGACTTAGCCAGGAGCTGTAGAATAATTTTTGCCAATCACAGAGATCCTTCATGGACTCTAAAAAAAAAAAATTATGCAAAGAAATCTATTTTGGAATGTCTCTTATTGGCCAAAACACCTACCAGGGGTTCGAGCCTGCTGAGAAACTAATCGATATTCGTGTTTACAGCGCGCATGTATCTTTGTTGCCCCAGCAATTGCAGTGATTTCTTACGCGCGGTATCGTGATATCGATCTCCTCAGAGAGTGCGTGACGATATATAATTACCTACCTGTATGTGTGTGTCGAATTAATTCCATTTACGTTAGTGAGTGTTGCGTAACTTGTCTAGGTTTCCCGTCCATTTCTCTCTCTTTTCTCTCTTTCGCTTTCGTATCATTCTATATCTTTTATTCTCAGAGTTCAATCGTACTTCTGAGAGTGTTTTGTTCATTTTTTTTAAAGTGATTATCTCGTTTGCAACAATTTAGAGGTGAGTTTTTGTTCGAGTGTTTGTTGAGTTTTTTGATTGAACACGATGTAGATTATCTACGTGTGTGCGAGAACATCGTACACTATGGTACGTATGGTACCCACTCGTTTGTTTTCGTGTTAGCTGTTGCGACACGGATTGTCGCCCCTACACGGATTGTCGCCTCCTGCTCGGGGCGACAATCCGTGACGGGCGCTGGCGGCACGGATTGTCGCCCCCTACACGGATTGTCGCCTGGCGACAATCCGTGACGCTTGTGCAGTTCCCAGTTTTTGACCTCGAAGGCGACAATCCGTGTTGGCAAAAAAATTGTTGCGACACGGATTGTCGCCCCGTCACAGATTGTCGCCCCGGGCTCGGGGTGGTTCCTCCGGTGTTAAGCTTTGGTGGGATGGGTATGACTGGTAAGTTATGCGTATGTGTGTGTGTGTCTGTGTGTGTGTGTGGGTGTGTGTGCGTGCGTGCGTGTGTGTGTGTGTATTGTGAGCTGCATGATATGTGATGTGTATGATTTGTTGTGTGTGTGTGTGTGTGTCTGTGTGTGTGTGTAAGTGTGTGTATGTGTGTGTGTTTGGAGTATAATAATACAATATGTAGAAACTGTGCATGTGTGGTGGTCATAGTGGTAGTGGTTTGTTTGTCTGTGTGTATTCGTGTGCCTGTATGCTTACGTGTGTATGTGGAATATAGCGGCGCTACTGTGGCAATACAAACGCCTTCAGAGTGTATGAGCACGTGTTTAAAAAATTCACACCAGCGTTGATCTAAAAATAGTATGGGTGTGTGAACCAATATCAGCGGTGAGGCAGGCTAGGTGAGAGAGAGAGACCGAGAGAAAATACATACGAGGGAGGTACCCTCCCCAAATGTTATTTGTCTTTTTTCATTTTTCACTGCAGTCATTTTCTTCCATCAGTCTTATAAACTAGAATGGCCATACCACTATTCTTTGTCCCAGAATAGGTTTGGCATGCTTTATGCATGAGCGAATAATTTCCACACGCCGTAAAAAATTTGTCAATCGTTAGTTGATTTAAGCACAAACGAACTGCCATTGCACACCGCTAATACATACGTAATACAAACAAACACCAACAAACACTCAAACAAATCCTCATCATGCAAATAAACCAACTCAACACTTTTTTCCTTGATATTCATTGATTTCATTCAAATCATTCATAAATCGACTCATTCTGGGTGTAACATGAAAAAAAAAAGTTACAAATGGCAATTCGAAACAGAAACAAATCCATTTGTCAATTTATACCACAAATAATCTCACTTCAACTTAAGATGCAATCACACATCGCCGGTTTAGATGGCGGTTCATGGCGGTTCAGCAAATCGCCGTGCTCCGCCAAAGACCGTGTTTACACCGTACACAAACCGTGGTCATCCGTCACCCATCCGCCATGAACCCCGAGAACCGCGGGGAACCGCGGGGAACCGCGGGGAACCGCCAGAAAAAGTAAACATGTTTAATTTTTCGTGGCGGTCTTGGCGGTTTGAAATGGACGGTGTTCACATCGCCGTTCATCATGTTAAGAACGGCATCCTCCGTGTTTGCACCGCAGGATCCGTGATAATACCGTGTTAACACCGCCATAATTTTCAAGCGAAAAGAAACAATGAACTTAAAAGAGAATAATGGCTCCGGCGACACTTCGTGACGGAGCAGTAAAAAATGGAGATAAACGCAAAGATGAACCCATAATGCAAGATCGGGCAAATATATTGAATGCTACAATTTCCTTACTTCTTTAACACATATACAGTAACAAATAAAGTTTAATGTTCAAAAAGTTGTTAGGTATGTTGAATAGTACATCATTTACATTAAAAGGTAAGTTCATAATTTTATCAAAGCTTAACAGCTTTTAAGATGGCCAGCAACGTGTTACACACAGAAGACTTATAATGCAAATATGTTAGGTTCTGCTTTCGTGATTATGTATGCCATTTTTGTAAGACATGTTGATACAGATATAGTGAAACTTAAAAGAGTAGAGGGAAAAGCAATGTTGAAACTTGAAAAAACACCATTATTATGTTACATGAACCTGTAAGTAAAGAGGAAACTATGCACATAATACTATAATATGCTTCTTTGATAATGTATAATGTACATAATATGTCTTTTTTATTGACTGCTGTTAAAGATATCATTTATCATCATCATTACCGGTCTTTGATATATAGCGCATAATACCTTTGGCAAGGTCTCTATGCGCTTTAGAGGGGGAACAAAAAGATAAACAGGAAAAGGTAATTTCAGAAACAGTAACATGTTGCATAAATCATCATCTACAATCACTATGTTACTATTTTAACAGTTAAGTATTTAAAAACATTTTGGACTTATTGATGGAATTTGCATGTTCTATCACTTGGGATGCTGTTCCACAGTTCTGGGGCGGCATAAACCACGTTTGCCATCTATAGTAGTTTGTCGTAATGGATCGAGGGTATCACATACAGATTCCCCTTACGATTTAGGAACTCTCCTAGGCTCATATTTCACAAGAAGCTCTGAAAGATAAGAAGGAGCAATTTTGTGAAAACATGGATAAACAAGCAACAAGATCTTAAATTCAACACGCCAAATAATTATGTGAAAACTTAATTAAGAAAGAATGAAAAAAAAAGAGAGATGTTGAAACAAGCAAGTACTTGTACATAACTTGATAAATAAACCTACAAATGAACAGGAAACTTTGGAAACTATTTTGGATTCTGCTTTGATAGGTATGTCTTTTTAATGACAGTTAATACGGATATTTTAAGAATTAAAAGAAAAAGAGAAAAGTCACATTGAAACTTGAAGGTAATTGGTTGTTGCATCACTTATATCAATCTGTAAAACACAGGTGGTTACAACGTTTCATAATTTCTTTAAAATTGTGTTTACCTAACAAAGCAAAACGCTCATCGTTGAAACCCATTGAGGACAAGTGAAAGGGCTCTGATTGCATCCAACTACATGGGCTTGGTTTGGACTCCTCCACCTTCCGGGACGATACGTGTTACTACCGCGTCAATCCGCGTTTGCTCCGTGTTCAAAACGTGTTGAGAACGTAGTCAAAGTGCTTTCCGCCATCATTGGGACACGGTTCACGGCGGTTCGAGAACCGCCATGAACCAACCCTACTAACAATTTCTTCACGAGAAAGTTTTGACATGTAGGGCCCTACCAAACCTATATTCCTTGAATACATTGGTTTGGATCATGTAACACCTTCTTACTTACAAGGGCATATACATAAAAAAACACGAATACATTACGCGAATCTAGAATGAAATCAGTCATAAAAAACCCGACCACCCCCTCCCCTCCCCATCCGAAACAAATCTAGGGCCTACATCTATCCTAAATATTAAATCCTACCAACATCTGTCATACCATTTATAACTATCCTTCTTCAAATCCAATCCCAAACCCACCAACCCCTGCAGTGGCGTAACTACGGGGGGGGGGGGGCATGGGGGGGCACGTGCCCCCCCCCCCCCAATCCTCTGGTAAAAAAAAAAAAAGAAAAAGAAAAAAAGAAAAAAAAACCTACCAAAATGGTAATTCAAGGGTTAGTAAACTGCTTTTGAAATCGACATGAAAGGATGATCAAGAAAAAAGATATTTTTGTAAGATTTCTTTTAACCATATAATTAAAGAGGTATTAAAGTGAAACATTGTTCAAAAAGCCCGGAGACGACAAAAGATTGTGATTCAGTGTGATTCCTGGTTGGCATTTTGAATACAAGCAGGATGTGCGCAGTGTACTCAAAACATCGGAATGGCAAAAAGAGTCGCTGCAATGTTGCGCAATGTGATGTTTGATAGGTTGTACACATTTGCTATCAAAGCTTGATCATTGATTTTGCAGTGTTGCTTTACATACTAGTCTATATTAAAATGCCTTGCATTGCCAATAATAAGACTTGACCTTGGCTATTTCCTAACTTTTCCATCTATATGAAACACAAACACTCACAAACACAAACAAATTAGGGGATGCTCTATATAAAGTGCAGATTTTGGACATCCTTCTCCCGCTTGGTCACTTCGACGCCCCCTCGCTGGTCATACCGCCCCCAATCATGAACATAAACCGACACCCTTGACTACCAGTGGCGGATCCAGGGGGCGCACCGGGCGCCCCCTCCCTCCAAAGCGAAGAAATATATATGTAGCTACAAACGACAGTATCTGGACTGCAAAATGTCAAAATTTTCAAGCTCGCTCGCTTCGCTCGCTCGCATTTAATCATTATGCAATTCTCCTGATGCTGCTGTCAGTAATTGCCAGCAGTTGCGCCCGGTGCGCCCCTCCCCTTAATTTCCAAAGCGAAAAAATATAGCTAAAAACGGCAGTTTTGGGACTATAAAATGTCAAAATTTTCAAGCTCGTTCGCATTTAATCGTTATGCAATTCTCCTGATGTTGCTGTCAGTAATTGCCAGCAGTTGCGCCCGTTGCGCCCCCTCTCCTTAATTTCCAGAGCGAAAAAATATAGCTACAAACGGCACAAACGGCAGTTTGGGGACTGTAAAATGTCAAAATTTTCAAGCTCGCTCGCTTCGCTCGCTCGCATAATCGCTATGCAATTCTCCTGATGTTGCTGTCAGTAATTGCCAGTAGTTGGGCCCGATGCGCCCCCTCCCCTTAATTTCCAAAGCGAAAAAATATACCTAAAAACGGCAGTTTTGGGAACATAAAATGTCAAAGTTTTCAAGCTCGCTCGCTTCGCTCGCTCGCATTTAACCGTTATATGCCATTCTCCTGATATTACTGCCAGTAATTGCCAGCAGTTGCACCCGGTGCGCCCCCCCCCCCCCCTGAATTTCCAAAGCGAAAAAAATATAGCTACAAACGGCAGTTTGGGGACTGTAAAATGTCAAAATTTTCAAGCTCGCTCGCTTCGCTCGCTCCCATTTAATCGTTATGCCATTCTCGTGCCAGCAACTGCCAGCAGTTGCGCCCGGTGCATGCAACCCCCTTAATTTCCAAAGCAAATATATATATATATATATATATATATATATATATACATACATACTATTATATATAGCTACAAACGGCAGTTTGGGGACTAAAATGTCAAAATTTTCAAGCTCGCTCGCATTTAATTGTTACGTTATGCAATTCTGATGTTGCTGCCATGAGGTGCCCCCCCCCCCCAATGTCTTGACCCACGGTACGCCACTGAACCCCTGATTAAACAAAACCTAAATCATCCCACACCCACATTCACCAACCAAAATACACACACACACGAAGGTTCCGTTATTCCGAAGTTTCGTTTTTTTCCGAGGCTTCATTTTAATATCCGAAACACACAATTCCCTTTACCTAGAGGTTCGTTGATCCAAAAATGAAATTCGGAATAACGAACCTTCGGAATAATGAGCCTTCGGACGAATGAGCCTTCAGAGTAACAAACTTTTGCAATAACGAAATGTAACCCCCTTCCCACATACCGACGCACATCCGAACCGATACCACATTCTTTCCTGATGAAACGATTTCCCAATGTTGATAAATAAGACATAATGGACCGTATGCAGAAAAGCAGCATCTGCCCGCACGCAAGCTCCACTCCGAATTCATAATTATACAAATCTGCCAAACAAACTCATCAAATTCAAAGCTGCTGATAAAATCAATATCAACGTTTATGCCAGCAACAGCTTACTAGTTATCCCTCCCCACGCGCAGCTAAAAACACATACGCAAAAAAATGACATAGTAAACACATTCTTTCATCACACACACACACACACACACACACGCACAAACGGACACTAAATTATCATGTGCACGCGCACATACACACTTCCTTGAAACCTCACCATGACTTTTTACATGGCATGTTTGCATGGATGTAGCCATGTAAGTTATGTGTTAGTATTTCAATGATTATGTCCAGAACGATATTACCCAGCAAAATGTGCTTCGAGGGCGGGCGACAATCCGTGTAGGGGGCGACAATCTGTGCCGCCAACGCCCGTCACGGATTGTCGCCCCGAGCAGGAGGCGACAATCCGTGTAGGGGCGACAATCCGTGTCGCAACAGTTAGCATTTTTACCGTAAAGTGTCTTCATCGTTCGTCTTCCAGGCATCGGGTTTTCACCCTAGTTTTCCTCATCGTTCCGGTGCAAGATGTTCTGTGTATTTTTTTCTACGGTAAAATACCATTGTCAATAGTCTACGTGTATTCATTACTCGTTTTCCACCTCCGTTTCATTTTTGTGTATAACTAATGTCTAGCTACGTCTCGTTTGCTGATGTGTTTTGTGAGAGTGAAGAGTATGATGATGATGGGAGTGATACTCAGGGATTTGCTGTGGTTGAGATGATAGTGATGATGATGATAATGTCCATGATTCTGGTGATGTTGATGTACGAACCCTTATGATGATGCAATTTATTTCGTGTGACCATGACCTCATGAGCATGACGTTGACGATGGCGAGTACGACACGAGTAGCCTAGGCCGATGACGAGAGTGACACTGAAACGGTGGCTGATGCTCGCTCGTGCACAGACAGGAATGGTTTAGAGACCTGCATTTTTTTTTTTCATTTTGCTTGTTCACTCGGGTCTAGTGCTACCAAAATTTGTCTCTCTAAAGAAACTCAACCAAAAGCTTGACAATAAGTTTGCATTAGGTCTATTCTGTAGTGAATATTAGATCTAAAATGGCGATGCCAATTAATTTAGTTTTCATTTAGAACTCGATGAAATCCCGTTTTCTTTGCTAATTTTTCAACTAATAAATTATTTAGAACTGTACTTATAATCTGATGTACTGCGTTAACCATTCACCATTGTGTTAAATCAATAAAAAAAAAGAGCCTGCTGAGCAGGTGTTTCATTCTATCCTCTTCATTTCTTCCCTATCCTTTTTGTTTCCTTGCCATGTAAAGATAGAACACATACCATCATGAAATATTATGACATTAAACTGATTAAAAAATATATAAGTGATAAAAATTCTTATTTGTGAAAATAAATCATAAATCAAAGGTGAGTTCTTGTGAAGCAGTTCTTTCAAACGTCGAACAGCTTCGACAATGAAGCAAGTGAAATCTGAAAACTATCGTGGCAACAAGTGATATTGATAGGGAATTCTGACTAAAACTTTCACACCATTTGATGTTTGAATTTGTCTTTTTTATTTTCTAGGGTTATAAAACTATAAACACCACCGAAAAAATTACAATCGCTCTCAATTACAATCTAACAGGAGCAGTAGGGTAGGTACCACTCTGTAAACAGTTGATTACTTATGCATCGTATCCGTGGGCAACTGCGGGGTAACTACAAGAAGGCGCATGGAATTTAGACTTGATTTAAGAATTTTTATTTATTATTACTTTTTTATTCAATTGTTTTTTTCTCTCGGACTGAAAAAAGCCCCAAAAATATTTCATATTACTCTTCTAAAATATAAAACGAATATATCAAGAATTTTAATCGTGATTTTACGAAGAATTAGAATTATTATAAAAATATAAATACTAGACGGGCTGAACAATGAAGTCTAATTTCGCCCCAAGAATTTAGCACACCGCGTAGCTGGTGCATTCCTAGCATGCCGCACTCGCACTTCGATGCATCTGCAGCGGTCACATGTTACAGTACATGTTGTAAGAGTAGCTAGTTCAGCGATCTCATTCCTGATCTCGAGCGAGAAAAACCTTCAGAGTGTAGAAAATCCTCTCAAAACTAAGCCAAGCATGATTTTGGAACATACATTACAGTGTCAAGACCTTTTAAGTGGACATTGATTTCGCTATTTGTCTGTTTTAGCTCATGAATGTACGACTTCTTACGTCCGATTTGTTTGTACCATGCCACGTGCTGCGTGTTTTTTTCACCCCCGGCCCCATGCTTCCCCTCTACACACAAGCCATCGCGATCGAAGTTTGCGATAACACGTGCGGAGCAGACATGCGGATTCCAGTACAGGGTAAATGAGTAGTTGAACGTATCACGATTGTAAAACAAATCTTTTTCTATGTCTCTGCAAATTTGAATTAGGTTATCTAAGCATAAAATAGATTAGCCATAGCAAGAACTTGCTTACATGAGAGTTAGTTGATAACGTTGCAAAATAAAAACCCCGTCATTGAATGGAATGTCCCAGCGCTATCTCGGGGGGGGGGGGGGGGCTCGAGGACGTTATGGACACGTCGATTTGCAAGTGGGTAAGATGTGATTACAGATGGGTTGAAATAAGAGGATTTATGAATGAAATACGCAAAAACATATTTTTTTCATAGTTCATTCACAGTTTATTATTTCCTTTCATGAAATTCACATAAACTAGTGTTGTATTGTGTCAAATACAATTTCAGGGTATGAAACTATAACTTATTACCCACGTCAAGTGCACATTCGCACGAGTGTACACGCATCATCCCTCCTGCCTAGTGGGAATGACACAGGCAGTTTTTCAATGCAATGACGTATGAATGCCCTTGGCGTTCCGCCTGAGTGCACCGAGCAAGTGCGAGCAGCAGCAGCAGCAGCAGTAGTTCGAGACTTTTATATATATATATATATATATATATATATATATATATATATGATATATCGGATGGGGTAAATAAAGTATATTTTTTGTGCCCATATAAAACATCCCGCTTAACACCACGCGTATGACACATACACACACACACACACATCTTAATTCTTCATGCAGACTGGCTGAAAGCTGCAGGAGTCTGAACTAAAGCACAACCTTATAGTTTGTCCAAGCGAAATGCAATTATTCTACAGATATTGACATCTTACGAATGACATGTTCCAGGCACCAAAATAGCATCTTAGGATTCATGGAACTAGAATTCATGGTTGAACTTTAACTGATATTCTCCGTTCTTTGTTATCAGTTCTGTGTCAATTGTCAATGGAGAAAGGGGGCTGACTGCGCCATGCAACTTTCATTGCTCATGTTCAAACTACTACGAGCCGGTTTGTGGAGACGACAGCGTGATGTACTTTTCCCCCTGCCACGCGGGCTGCTCAGAAGAGATGAGTGATGTTGACGGTAAAAAGGTAATAGGGGTATTAGTCACCCATTTAGAGAACAAATGTTTCAAAATTGTGATATTCACAATTAAGAGAAAAAAAGAATCAGGAAAACCATGACTTCCGGAGTGTTCTTCCACGAGATTCTTCAAACCGAAGTTGAGGGAAGCATTGCCCACTGACCAAACTTCTCACTGCTATCTCAAAGCCCTTCAAACTATTACGGAAACTTTAAAAATCTTCCTGGATCAGAAGTGACAGAGCTAAATTAGTGCTGCCTTAGTAGGTGCATTGGTGACTGTAGTTTCAATTATGTTCATGACGGGTCTGAAGGATGCCTAATTGGATCCAAATTCTACGTTTTCATTTTCCTTTTGAAAACGTATGGTCAAAATTACCGAACTTGGCAAGTGCCATTGTTATGAAGGAATACAATTTGTACAAATAGGTGCTTTTCCACACTTGCCCCAACCCCATTATGAGGGGGAGAGGCAAAGAACAATTGAAGAATCTTTACAAATCTTCTCTACAACCCGAAGTGATAAGCTAAGTTGTGTTATGAGTAAGTAGATTGAAGACTATAGATGGTTCCTGTTGGGTTGGTATGAGCCAAATTTGGCTCCAATTTCCGTGTCTTATTGTTTCCTTCAAAACGCAGGTTCATATTTTCACCGAACTTGACAGGTATTTTCCTATAGGATAATAATGTATCTGTTCAAGTGGACGCCATTCCCCACTTATGGGGCCTCCGATGCACAGTGCATTAAGGTTTGGAAGGGGAATCCCACCCCCCCCCCCCCCCCCCCCGTCGCAACCCATGTGATTTAACCCCAAAATTAGAGAATTTGAAAAAACTTCCTCCGTAGCACCAGAAGTGAAAGAGTTAAGTTAGTGCAATAAGTAAGTATATTAGTGACTATAACTTCATGACAGATATGAGGAAGGAGGGTTGGACCAAATTGGGCTCTAAATTGTATATTTTCATCTCTTTGAAAAGGCGTGGTTAAATTTGCAGCGAATTTGACAGATGTTATCGCTAGGGTGAAACAATATACAAATGAATACCATGTTCCCTAAAGACCTTCAAAGCTCCCTTCCAAATTTTTCTATGTTCTTCCAAATAAGCTCGGCTTCCAGTCTGTACACCCAAGTAAGTTCAATTGTCTGCAGCAATGCGTGGAAAATGACCTTGCGAAACTCATGCCCCAATTCCCCAATGTCTCTTGTGTTAAAGTAGCCTGTCGCCAGGTCAGTGGTACCAAAGTATATCTAAACTGTCGCATTAGGATTAAGAATCAGTCCCCTAAGCCACTAGAAATGTATAAGAGTACTTCAAAAGAAAAAGTTTAAATGGATGTTAGCCGAAGTATCATTTCAAGATATTATACTGGTACTCTGTCAGTAACATTATTTCACGCATTGTAACAGGTGTATTCCGGTTGCTTGTGCATCCCCTCATATGAGAACATTACTGGCAAACATGTTTCCCGTGGCAGTACAACAACTTATTCTGGTGACTATCCACATAACGGCCATATGCTGCTGGGGGGAAACGCTGTACCGGGCACCTGTCAGACCCTCTGCGCCAAGAAATGGCCTTACATGATCCTTCTCTGGCTCTTCTCATTCTGCATGCCTCTTATAGGGATTCCTTGCTGGATCGCTACCATGAGGTAAAAGCTCTACATTCGTCCATGATTAAATGACCGTCTGTGAATGGTTCAAAACATAATATCCTCACTTATTTGTCAGTTGTTTTGGTATGAATATATTGGCCACATATCGCAAAGCGCGAAGGATACTTTTTGTTGCTCTGAACTGAGACTCTAATAAATGTGTGCATCACATTCACCTCTGCCAAATGTTGATTGCAAGACTTCCACATTGTATGTATACGTAATGCCGATATAGTTGATATATGTAGATTACCTTTTTTATGCTGTAAGTGCCTTTTTGTCTCATCTTACTTTGTCAAATGCCCACCATGTGGTGTCATCCCGCATAGTCTTCGGCCGGGGCCCCAGACGATTAAATCGGCCGAAAAGGGTCACAAAAGGGTTTGATGGTTTCATTATACTAGGATGTGGCCAAAGGACAGGAAAATGAATTACTGGCAAGTCACATCGTATACCATAAGCCTAGTGGGCACAAAAAGGGCCCCTAAATATACATTCATTCAGCCGATCTGGGGTCATGGACAAAAATCGGTAGATATTGTTCCTTTGGTTGTATCTAATATGAAAACAAAAGAGTCATTAATTTTATCTTTGTACGGGCCCCCAGACAGTATCCCCAAAGGGTCCCACCTATATGGCGTCATTCAGCTGTAGAGGGATATGGCTAACTTCTTTTGCAATGGAAGTAGTACGAAAGAGGCATGCCCAATACACCAAAACGCCCCCCCCCCCAAAAAAAAAAGAATAAGTAATAGCATTTTATTAGCTGAAAAAGAGTCATAGCTAATTTCTTTTGCTAAGGAAGTATTACACAACAGAGCTACCCAAAACACGCACCAAAGTCATTCTATTTTTTTTTTTCAATAGAATGACACTGAGTTCTTAAATCGTCGTGCGCATGGCAGATTGTTGTTAGAGCACTTCCGTGCGCATGGCAGATTGTTGTTAGAGCACTTCCGTGCGCATGGCAGAATGTTGTTAACCCTACGCGCACTCTCATACCCTAACGACAATCTGCCATGCGCACTCCCACACCCTAACGACAATCTGCCATGCGCACTCCCACACTGTAACGACAATCTGCCATGCGCACGACGAAATTTTGGTTAAAGGAGACGTCCTGATGATTTTCAGATTTTTTCATTTGAACAATTATAAATTAGTTATACTGAGGACAGAGTGTCAGAATTTGTGATAATTGGAATGAAGAATAAGAATATTTTCAAAATTTAGAACAAATTGCAATGAACAAGGATGATGACATGGCAGAGTCGCCGTAAGAATTCATGAGTTGGGGCTCAAGGAAGCAGAACAAAAGAAGGCATGCATAGATTTATACACAGGTGAACTCGCAAGTAAGCGGTGTTGTAATGGAATTAAACTGCACATTTCTTAAATATGTGAACCTCCTATGTCATCATCCTTGTTCAGTGTAATTTGTTCAAGGTTTTTCAAAATATTGTTTCTCTGCACAAGACCACAATAAATTCCACAAATCTATACACGGAGTTGTCGATTTATGTACTACATGATGTGAAATTATGAAAATCATCTGAAAAAGTCCCTTTAATGCGTTATGTTTTTAGGACCATTTTTGTGAACCCTTGCCATTTTCAAAATGTTATCATTTTGCACTCTCAGAGATACCGAAACCAGCGAGATTTCCGGCTTCACAATATGTGGAATGTGAACAACATTACGGAACATTGCGTTCCTAGCTCTTTACTGTGAATGGAAGAGGGAGGTGAAGGGGTGTACGGTGTGATTGTCATTGTCCGTTATCATTGTGAACGAGACGACCTGTTGGGCTCATTGAGATAACATTTAGCTGGAAAATAACGAGGTTTATTCAAAGGCATGTTTGGCAGTGACGTGAGTTCATAAGTGGTTTAGGAATAACGCTTGAACTTTTTAAAGTACAGTAAGAATATTTCTGTATTTGTCTATGAGTGGATTAGTCAACACTGCATCGTACCAGGAAAGTTCTATATACTAAAAATGCACACAGACACACACACGCACACACACAACCCACACACACAAACACACACACACGTTACACACGCAAACACTCCCTACATACACACAGACACACACACACACAAACAGACAAGTCACATACACGCAACACACATAGTCAAACACAGACAGCCTTACACACACCCATACATTGATGTATATATGTCCTACACACACGGACACACTTGGAAAAATACGGTGCATGCGTGTACATGTATATGTTACACGCGCATATACATGTCAACAGGCACCACATCCACAAGCGATACACGCACAAATATACTCACGTGCACGCACACACAAATACACACACGTAAACACTGCAGTGTGTGTTGTGGAGGCTAGACATGTTGATCAATACGTTCTTTTGCCGTGCTGGCTATAGCGCTGTTTTTAATAAAGCGCTGTATGATGGCATACGTTCTTTTGGCGTCACGATTTCCTTCTTTTTCTTGCGAAACCACCCTGGCAAAACAGTGTATGTAAAGGTACGTTTATTTGCCGTAACAGCGAAAATGCTTCCTTTGTCATTTCTATAGGTATCTCAGGTTACGTCGTTTTGCCTAACTGGAAACGGTAACGTTGTGAAAAAAAAAAAATGTGTGAGATATAAGCTTTTTATCTCTGACATGGTCAACATGTCAGAATTGAGACATTCATCATTAAAAAGAGCGCATTCTATTTAGCAGCCATATGCTCATAAGTGCAAATGCCCAAATTTTGGGTTACGTTCCTTTGCCTTATCACGGCCGGACTCTCAAAACACTCTGGTACCCTATCAGATCATCAGTACTAGTAGTCGACGACCAACAGGCTAGTGGTTTTCGCTTATGTGTGACCAAAGCTTTACAAATCGATAAAACCTACGGGGGCTTATCGGCCCCGTAACCGCCTTCCGCGACTGACAAGCAACTAAAGATTCAATTAAGCCCCTTTTACTTTTTCACGGATCGCATCACGGATGATCATGGATCATTGGTGCGGGATCATCCGTACTGTTTCCTGCACGACCGTGTTGACTCCGTGAAGTCATCCGGCATTATCCTTGATCATCTGGCATATCCGCGGAAAAAAAAAAAGCTTGCTTAAAGCCCCTTTTACTCTTTCACGGATCGCTTTACGGATGAGCACGGATCGTCATCCGTGGTGTTCCGGCATGCAAAATATCGATTTTCCTCTCAATGCCGGTGTGAATACGATGTCAACTGGATGTCTACACGGACAAGTACGGAGGCTACAAGGACAAGTACGGTGCCTACACGGACAGACAAGGAACGAACGCGGACCACAGCGGAAACGATACGGAGCTAACACGGCCATATCAAGGAAGAGCACAGATGCAACTGGGTCCCTTCGCGGTCTTTACACGGATATCCCAAAAATGTTGACAGATAACGTTTACTTTTGCTTTTGATGCTTTATTATTCTCGGGCAACATGCCTCCAGCGCTAATAACAAGCACATCAGAAAATCTACAGCAGCCATGCCTCGGCTTGTCGACGTCAGGCAAATCTCTTTGTTGCAAACTCTCATTTTGCGGGAACATCATCACATAAACAAAGCAAAGCAAAACAAAACAAAACAAAACAAATCAAAATACACACAAAAAAAAAGAGGTCAAGAAAATGTGTGTGGGTCACTGAAGGTTTTCGTGCGACCATTATACGAACAGAGTATGAGGGGTTGCTGGCTGTACTGACAGACAAGGAACGAACGCGGACCACAGCGGAAACGATACGGAGCTAACACGGATATCAAGGATTGAGCACGGATGCAACTAGGTGTCTTCGCGGTCTTTACACGGATATCCCCAAAATGTTGACAGATGACATTTGCTTTTGCTTTTGATACTATATCATTCTTGGATGACATGCTTCCAGAGCTAAGTACAGTATAAAAGGTACACCAGAAAATCTACAGCAGCCTACATACGCCTCCAGTTGTCGACATCATAAAGGCAAATCTCTTTGTCATGTTTATGGAAACTCATTTTACGGGAACATCATGACATAAACAAAATGAAAGAAAACAAAACAAATCAGACACACACAAAAACAGCGAGGAGATGTGTGTGGGTCACGACGCTTCTCAGGCGACCACTATACGAACAGCATGAGGGGATGATGGCTGTACTGATTGGGAAAGATCTGAGCAAATTTCATGAACTTTATGAGCTTGTATGGCAAAATACACGAATTTTTCATCCGGATGGAGCCGATGCTAATACGGACGCCCCGATGTCTTTACGGACTGTCCCGGAATGAGTACGGAGGCAACACGGAATAGCCGGTGCCTACAAGGAAGGAATACTGAGGCTACACGGAGTAGACGGTGCCAACAAGGAAGAGTTCGTATCGATTTTCATCCGTGATGTCCGGGATGAAAAATTAAGCAAGCTTAATTTTTTCCGCAGATATGCCGGATGATCAAGGATAATGCCGGATGACTTCACGGAGTCAGCACGGCCATGCCGGAAACAGTACGGATGATCCCGGATCGACGATCCGTGGTCATCCGTGATGCGATCCGTGAAAGTGTAAAAGGGGCTATTTTTCATCGCGGACATCACGGATTGGCACCGTCAACTTCGTGTTGCCTTCGTATTCCTTCCTTGTAGGCCCTGGCTACTCTGTGTTTCCTCCGTACTCATTCCAGACATCGGGACGTCCGTATTAGCATCGGCTCCATCCGGGATGAAAAATTCGTATATTTTGCCAATACAATCTCATAATTTCCATGAAATTTGCTCACATCTTTCCCCATCAATACAGCCATCAACCCCTCATACTGTTCGTACAGGTCGCCTGAGAAGCTTCATTGACCCACACACATCTCTCGGTTGTTGCTTTTTTTTGTGTGTGTGTGTAAGGGGCATTTTGATTTTTTTCCCTCTTTGTTTATGTCATGATGTTCCCGCAAAATGAGAGTTTGCAACAAAGAGATTTGTCTTTATGATGTCGACAAGCAGAGACGTATGAGGTTGCTGTAGATTTTCTGGTTTGCTTGTTATACTTAGCTCTAGAAGCATGTCAACGGAAAATGATAAAGTATCAAAAACAAAAGCAAATGTCATCTATTCTGTCAACATTTTTGGGATATCCGTTTAAAGGTACCCAGCTGCATCGTGATCTTCCTTGATATCCGTGTTAGCTCCGTATCATTTCCACTGTAGTCCGCAATCATTCGTTGTCCGTCCGTGTAGGCACCGTACTTGACCGTGTAGACTCCGTACTTGTCGGTGTAGACACCCAGTTGTGATTGTATTCACACCGGTATTGAGAGGAAAATCGATATCTTGCATGCCGGAACACCACGGATGACGATCCGTGGTCATCCGTGAAGCAATCCGTAAAAGTGTACTAGTCGACGTTCAGTCGGCGACTGGTTTTCGTTTATAAGTGACCAAAGCTTTGGATATCGATAGAAATTCAGGACGGGCTTCGTAATCACCGGCCGCGACTGATAACCAACTAACGATTAGCTTATTAGTAGTCGGCGACCAGTCGGTGACCAGTGGTCGACTGGTTTTCGCTTACAATGTGACCATAAATTAGATATCAATAAAACCTTCGAATGGCTTATGGGCCCCTTATTCGCCGGCCGCGGCACTGTAACGACGAAAGTTGTGCTGACATGTGCGCTGACAAAGCAAGCAAGAAAATTTATGCCTGTAAGGCAACATGGCGTTTCGTCCGCAGTTTTCAAGCGATGAGCTCGCCTTTATGGTCCTTACTGATATCGAGCCGGGAGGTCTTTCAAAGACCAAAAGACTATTTATAGGAAGATTTCCTCAAGCAAGACGGCCTTCCAAGAGCACCATCCTACGGAACGATCGCAAATATGAAGAGCACGGAACCAGTTTGAATTTGTGTCATGGCAACTCGGGACGTTCGAGAACCGTCCGTTCAGATGCCGGAATCGCTGAGCTTCGGCAGAGCATTGAAGAGGACCCACACCAGAGTAAGAGGAGAAACAACCTAACATATCACCTCCAAAGACTACCTTGTTAGCTTAAGTGTTGATATACCACCACAGTGGCGGATGGGGGGGCGGGGAGCTAATAGTCCCGTTTCCAGCTTTTTGGAACCAAAATGATAAAATCGGCACTTTCTTGACCCCCTTCTCCCCCACCCCACCCCCCCCCCCGCTTTTTGCTTTTGTTTTCGCTAATCAGCTTCCGCTAGTAGGTGGTTCTATGAACAGGGGTGGAAGTATACGAAGGGCAAGTTTTTTTTCACCGTCATTTTTTTTTTTTTACCAGCACACCCACCCCCCCCCCCGTTCCCTTTCGCACTTTTCGGCACTGGCATGGAAAAATAAAATATTCGCGTAAGAAGACGAGTGCTTGTGGATTCGACCGAATTCGGGCCCCCTCTTTTGCAAAATCCTGGATCTGCCACTTCCGCACACTTTCATTTAATTTCATTTGATTTCTAACAACACAAACCATTTAGGTCTGCATACATAATAACACAATATCAATACATTATAGTAACGAAGAAAAATACTGTGAAGTTTATAATACTACGCATCACTTTCTGATGATATCGAATTAAAATCAAAGTTGCAGGAAATGGAGGAGAAATGCTGAAAATCCAAGCTTGTATTTTGCAGTCTCCTTGTGGACAAAGTAACTGCTTATTGAACAAAAGTAATATCACTAATAGGAAGCAAGTTGCCTAAATAAAAAAAGAAACACGTACACACACATACATACCTATACAATCAATCAATCAAACAGACAAAAGAGGAAGCTCTCCTGATTAAAGAAAAAGAGAGAGAAAAAGAAAAAAACAGTGAAAGAAAAGAAAGAACTAGCTCAAAAGGAGAAACAAAAATTCGACTATCAGTCGCACGACTGGCCGGCTTTTAATCTGAAATAAACCAGCCAGTTTATTCTAGCGAGTATGTTGTGATTTATTTCGGATCCAAAGTCGGTCAGTCATAAGACCAGAAGTCGTGTAGTGTGCAGTGGTTTTTAAGGAACTCTATAAAAAGTGCCTCGATATGTATGCGTGCATGTGGTGGATGAGATGGTGATCTTCCACTCCACATACTTTCTTCCTGTCAAGAGTAAATTTTTTAAAGCCCACATTTCTTCACTAGCCTAAAGACCTTCATTTGTATAATTCTGGATCTATAGGTCATCTTATGAAGCAATTGTTTCAGACAAAGTTTGTGAATCTTATATCTTTAATTGAAATAATGTATCATATTAGAAATATGTACATTTAAAGGAGATTCCCATGGATTGTGACAGAAGTTCACAAGTTTACACTCGACAGGTAGAAAGTGTGGGGAGTGAGGTCAAAGGTCAAGTGAAAATGCTAACATTTCACTTTTTATGCCTCCGCCACGAAGAGGTGCCAGCGGCATTATGTTTTCGGGTTGTCCGTACGTACGTACGTCCGTCCGCATTCGTTTACGCGATAACTTGAGAAATATTGACTGGAATTTTACCAAACTTGGTCCAAGTATAAAGTATGATGGGGCAATTATTTGATTAGATTTTGGGTGAAATCAGCCAAAGGTCAAAGGTCAAGGGCAAATTATGAAATTGTATCCGTTTACGCGATAACTCAAGACTGGATCGAGTAAATTTCACCAAACTTTGTCCGAGGATGATGTATGATGGGACAATTACATGATTAGTTTTTTTAGTGAAATCGGACAGAGGTCAAAGGTCAAAGATCAAGGTCAAATCCTAAAATTTATCTGTTTATGTGATAACTCAAAAATGGATAAAGCAGCTTTCACCAAACTTGGTCTAAGTATGATGTATGATGGGGCAATTAGTTGAGGAGATTTTAGTGACATTGGTAAGAGGTCAAAGGTCAAAAGGTCATGGTCAAATGCTAAAAATTTTGCTATTTCCCCCATATCTATGCAATGCCAGAAGGTATTTTATTGAAACTTAGTGTAGACATGTACTACTGCGTAAATATTCTCCAGAGAGAGTTTCATGTCATAAGGTCAAAGGTTAGGTGAAAATGTTACAATTTCAGTTTTCTCGCAAATGGTTCAATGTATCTTCATGGAACTTGGTACATATGCATGTACTGACTGGCAGGGATTATCTAGGGAATTTAGGGGTCATGGGCCAGATGTCAGGGGTCAAAGGTCAAGGTCAACTCCTCAAAATTTTACTGTTTCCCTCATATACTACCATAGTATATGCAATGCTTGCATTATTATTTTTAAAACTTAATATAACATGTATTACCTAATGGAGATTCTCTGGGAAATTTCCAGCCAGAAGGTCAAAGGTCAAAGGTTAAGGATCAAAGGTCAGGTTTAAATGAAAAAGAAAAATCTGTTTTGTACTGTAATTACACTCTTTCTTCATACCTTGAAAATTACTCAATGCATAAACATATAACTGGGTCGGTCAGAAGTCAAGTAAAAATCCTCAATTCCCCAAATATGTGTACCTGCACTCTTAAACAATTATAGCAAACCCAGTTTGAGGAAAGTGAACATTCAAGACATTTCTGACAAACCTGTCATATCAATATTTTGCCAGTTATGTGAAACTGTCATCACACATTGTGAAGACATTGTACTATACAACTATTGGGAGAATCATGCATTATGGCGGAGGCATCAGTCGCCATAGCGACATTTTGGGGTCATGGGGTCAAAGGTTAGGGGTAAAAGGTTAGTCTAGGAACACTACCCCCTGGAAAACCACCCTCCGGATAACTACCGCTGGGATAATTACCCCCCCCCCCCCGGACAATTCCCATTAGGGCAACTACCCGCCGGACAACTACCCCTAGGGCAATTACCCCCCAGGGCAATTACCCCCTAGGACAACTACCACCCGGACAACTACCCTCCTAGGGTAATCACCCCTCTGGGCGATTCCCCCTTAGGACAACTACCCCCAGGATGACTACCCCTGGATAACTACCGCTAGGATAACTACCCCCCGGATATCTACCTCAATAACTACCCCACGGATTACTACCCCCTGGATAATTACCCCCCCCCCCCCATAGCTACCCCCTGGAGAACTACCCCCCGGATAACTACCCCCTGGATAACTACCCCCCGGATAACTACCCCCCGGATAACTACACCCCGGATAACTACCCCCCCCCCCCCCCGAGAGCTACCCCCTGGATAACTACCCCCCAGATAACTACCCCGGATAGCTACCCCCTGGATAACTACCCCCCGGATGACAACTACCCCCCGGATAGCTATCCCACCCCCCCCCCCCCCCGGACAGCTACCCCCTGGATAACTACCCCCCGGATAACTACCATCGGATAACTACCCCCCAGATAACTACCCCCTGGATAACTACCCCCCGGATAACTATCCCTCGATAACTACCCCTCGGATAACTACCCCCTGGATAACCTCCCGGATAACTACCCCCGGGATGACTATACCGCTAATGACTATCCCCAGATAGCACTATCAAATAATACATTATTACAAAAAAAAAACAGTGAATTCAAACACAGACACAACTTAAACAATCACTGAATATTACCGATGCCCCACCCTGATCTGATGGTGTTAGCACATCCAGCAAAACTGGTGATTGGATTTATGTTCTTTCAGAAAAACAAATGTGTTATCATAGTACCACGGCAACACATTGCCCAACGATGATCAAAGATATGTTCCGCTCATTTAGAATTGATTATCCTCACCAAAATCTCAACGCAGAAACCTGACCAATGGAGTGAGCAAAGCACTGGTAATATATTTTTTTTCTAAAAATACTGTTTCCGTGACAACGCATTGTCTAACACCGACAAATGATGAAGGTTGCTCTACAATCGGGATAACTACTACCCGCATTAGTACCCCTGGTATAACAACTACTACCCGATAATTAATACTACCCTGGGGAATTACCACTGTAATCTTCAAATTTCCCAGGTATACCCTCCAGGGCAATCCCAGGGCTAGCCCAGAACAACTTACCTCCAGGGCTATTCCCCACAGGGCAAATATTTCCCCCTCCCCCGACAACACTCCCCCCCCCCCGATAAATTCCACCAGGACAATTTCCCCCAGACAATTACCCACCAGATTAACATCAACCGGGTGATTACTCCCTACAGAGCTCTCCCACCAATCTTGATAGCCTACAACTACCTTCGGATATCAAACTTCTTCCCCTCCTGGCCAATTCACCAGGACAATTCCCCATAGGGCACCCCCGAACCCACGGCCCAAGACAACTACTCAGAGGCAGGTCTGCCTGGGGTGAAAGGTCATTGAGTAGCCGCAATATCCCATAATTGCTTTCTTTACAAATAATAATGATGATAATGATAATAATAATGATATAATAATGGTGCCTATACTTGCACAGGGCGCAGGTCCACTTTTTTTCGATGCTCATGGCTTTTCGAAAAATAAAAATAAATATATTATCATACATGTTCAAGCATGAAAACACAGAAGAAAATAATAAGCAACAAACAACCACATACCAGATAAAGAATACAATCGTTCCGAACATTATAGATTGCAGTTATAATCCTCAGTGTGAGGGGAACAGAAATCTTATGTTTGGATTTAAATATTTTGTAGATGACAGTTGCCTCATCTGAATAGGTGGCTGATTCCACAATTCTGGTCCTATAACTGAGAAAGCACGATCACCCCATCCATGTTTTCCTTAGGATTTTTGGAGTAACAACACATCTGATGGTGAACGTAGACTTCGTGTCGGATTGTATTTGGGAATAGATTAGGTATAAGGGGAAAAGGGTATAAACCGAATGATGTAGTAATAACAAGATCTTAACAATGATTTTTTTTTTACTACAGGAAGCCGATGTAAGGAACGGATGATTGGTGATAAAATTATGGAATAAAAAGGTTAATAACCGGGCGGCAGAATTTTGCAACCGTTGAAGTTTTGTGACATCTTTTTTGGAAGATTACACAATAGCGAATTCGAAAAACCCAACCGAGAAGAAGGCAAAGCATGATTAAGAATATCAGCCATGAGCGTAAATCGGGGGGGGGGGGATGAGGGGATGCACCCCCCCCCCCGAAATGGAGGAGGGTGGAGGATGGCCTGTACAATCATTCCCCTCCCCCCCCCTTGAAATTTGAGGAAAAAATGGAGGAAGCAGAAATGTGATTGTATCAATTTTGGCATATTGCATGACGTTCGTACGCCCGCCTTCAAGTTCAAGTTGATTTATTTCACTTCCAACAAACAAATAATTAGAAATACAATGAAACTCTCGTATATACAGACGTCAGGAAATCAGTACCACAATGCGATGAACAGAATAACATTGTAAAAGAGATACAAATAAATTATTAACAGAGGTAAATGCATAAACAATATTGCTGGAAATGGAGGGGACTGTTAAAAAGCAGAGCTTGTAGAATGCAGTCCCCTCATAGAAAAAAATATGTAATTACAAAAAAACAACGAATTTCCCTAAGCGGTAGTAAAAAAAAAAAAAAAGACAAAGTAATACACACATACATGCACACATACGGACGCACATTAACAAACACAAGGCGGCTCTCTTGTAAGGAAAGATTGATGAGAGGATAGAAAGATACAGTAGTGAAGAAGGTAGTAGGTCCGAGGTGGACAAAAGGGGGGGGGAGAGGAGAGGGAAATGGTGGGTCATAACCAGGGCAAATGGAGGCACAGAAGCACGGGCTCGCTGATGAACAAAGAGAAGTGAGATTAACGAAGCAACAACAATTTTGAAAATCAAAAGTAAAAAAAAAAAAGAATGAATGAATTATGCTGCATACGAAGTTTTTAAATGATTCTTTAACTTTAAGGAAAATATATTAAAGCTTAAAGCTTCTTTTATATTATCAGCAAGAGAATTCCAGAATTTTGGTCCAGAAAAGGAGAATAAAGATTTTGCAAAAACCGTCCTAGTCAAAGGCAAATGATATTCATGGGATTGACGGGTTGGATATGCATGAGCAGTTTCATTCTTTAAGAACATGGAATCAAACACAAGGGGGAGCGAATGGTTGGTGAGTTTATACATGAATTGTCCTAATTGCAAACAATAGAGGTCATAAATTTTCAAAATATTATTTTCATGAAATAAATTATTAGTATGACTTCTCCACGATTCATGACAAATGATACGAAGAGCTTTTTTCTGTAATAATAATATTCTTTCTGTATAAGTAGAAAAAGTGTTTCTCCATGCGAGTATCCCATAGTTTGAATAAGGTAGTATCAAAGTAGAATATAACATAAAAAGTACATTTTTTGGAAGATAGAATTTGACTTTGTTTATAATACCTATATTCCTTGAAATAACACGACATATAGAATCGATATGCAAACCCCAGGTAAGTTTATTGTCCAGAATCAAACCTAGAAATTTGATGGAAGAAACTTCTATGACCGTGTCTTCCAGGAAAATATTTCTCGGTAAATTTTTCAGCGTATTACTGAATAGCATGCATTTAGTTTTTTGCAGATTTATTGATAATTTGTTCTCTCTTATCCACTGGAGTAACTTTATTAATTCACTATTTAAAGTATCAATTAATCGATCAGAATCAGAATCAGATAAAAACACATTAGTATCATCCGCAAATAATAAGAAAGAGAGGATGTTTGAAGAATGTGACATATCATTGACATAGAGAATAAATAAAAGGGGACCTAGTAAGCTTCCTTGAGGAACACCACGGTTAAAATTTTGCGTAGTCGATGCATGACCGTTAATAAGTATAAATTGTTCTCGATTAGTAATGTAACTGCTGAACCACTCCAAGGCCTTTCCTCTGATACCATAATGTGATAATTTGTGAAGTAGTACATTGTGATCTATGGTATCAAAGGCCTTGGAGAGGTCCAGGAAGACTCCAATAGTATGATGAAATGTATCTATCGCTTTTGAAACTCTGTCAAGAAAGGTAAGGATTGCATGAGATGTGAAATGCTTTTGTCGAAATCCGAGTTGATGATCAGAAACAATTTTATGGGTGTCTAAGAACTTCAAAAGCCTGGTGTAAACAACCCTTTCTAATATTTTCGAAACAGAGGTTAGCAGGGATATTGGAGACATCTTCCCTTTCCCATTTTTTATGGACAGGAATTACTTTGGAGACTTTCATAGCCCCAGGGACAACACCATTACTTATAGACAAATTAAATACATATACAAGTGGATCAACGATATATTCGATAATACTTTTTAAAAGGACATTATCAATGCCGTCATATCCAGAACTTTTTTTATTTTTTAAATTCTGAACTATATCTAATAATTCATTTGTATGCAAAGGCATGAAAAACAATGAACTAGGATTAGGGACTTCTAAATTATCTTGAAAATTCAGATGAGCATGTGGAATATTTTGGGCAGGATAACTTCCTATTTGTTGAAAATATCAACTATTGAGGAAACATCATCAACAAATAAATCACCATGTTTGATTGATGTAATACGGGGTTTGCCCTCATTTTTGTTGATAGCCGTATTAATAACTTTCCAAGTATTTTGAATATCATGTTTAAACAAACTTATCTGATAAGTGAAATATTTCCGTTTCTCATAACGTAATATTTGTGTGAGGACGTTTTTATATGAAGTGTATTTATCATGCGATTGTTGAGTACGTTTAATTTTATCAGCATAATACACATTATTCTTTCGATTGATTGATCGCAGTGAAGACTTAATACCATGGAAGTTTAGGGGATCTTTTATAATTTCTAGATTTCTTTTTAACAACAGAAACATGCTTATCCATAATCGAAATTAAAGTACTCACAAAGAAATCATAAGCCTCATTTATATTTTCGGTATTATATACAAAAGACCAATCCACATTACCGAGGTCATTTTGCAATCTCTCTATATTTCCAGGTGTCACCTTCCGGAAAGTCGACACCGGGGCCCTGTTATATCAAAAGATAAAATCAATTTTAAATTTCCTCAACACACACCCTGCCATAGACTTATCATAGAAATCAACTGTATACTCGATTTTATAACTCTTCATAAAACAGGGCCCGGGTCGTTTATGGTAATTTTCTTCTGAAGGGGTATGTGAGTGAAAATAGGGTAATGGTCTGATAAATCAGAAGGAATGATACCAGAGACCGGTAAAGGGTTAATATTACAAAATATATTATCAATAAGAGTTGCCTAGTGATTGGTAACTCGAGTTGGTTTGGTTATAAGGGGTAAAAACGATGTGGACATCATAATATCAAGAAAAGATTGAGCAGTATTCATTGTTTGAAACTTAGATAAATCTATATTAAAATCTCCCATAATATAACAGTCTTTATCATGAAATATTGGATTATGGAATGAAAATTGCAAATAATCCAAAAAATCTTGGGTGTTAGAATTAGGATGTCTATACATTATAAATACAAGTATATTTTTGGCATGGGCGACCTTGATTTCAATGCATAATGACTCAACGACTCCGTTCATACAAATTAAATCTTTGTGTATAACGTAATCAACGTTTTGTTTAACGTATAAACCAACACCTTCGCCCATTCTATCGCGTCTACTATTTTCTATAAAATCATAGCCTGGAAGAGAATATGCGGAACCAGAATCCTGAGTAATCCATGTTTCAGTAAGACCTATTATAGAAAAAGATACGTCATGAGTATTGTCCAGAAAACAACAAAAGTTAGCAAAATTCTTGTTCAAGCTCCTTATGTTCAAAAGCAATTTATAATGAAAATAATTAGTGAGTCCGGTTCAGATTTGAACTGATTCATCGTATAACACTTGGAACTTAGATATTTTTCATGATTATCCTCATTAAATTCTACATCTGTTTCATAAAAATCGAAATAAAACAGCAGGATACTCATCATTTTGGGGGTCATTAATTGTATATGATGCTGAATCTTGAAACATTTCAAAAAAAATCGTCATTATTTAGTGAACTGAAAGCGAAGTTTTCAATTCGCATCATCTAGAATATAAAGGATGAATGACAAGACCGAACTCGAGTTTCAGCAAAAACCATGCAGAGTGTGTTCGAGTGCACAAGGCAATGACCCAAGGAACAGAAGAAAAGGGATAACGGAAGAATGCGAGCATCGCTGCAAAAAGAATGAAGTAGGAATAGTAGAAGGGGGAGGGGGAAGCAAAAGAAGACAAGGTGCAAGGGTTACAAGAGAGCAGAGTACCGACAATAAACAAGGACAACACAAAGACAAGAAAAAAATACAACTTATTACACATAATTCTATAGCCTTCAGACAGGTAACAGAGCTTAACAGTATTCTATCTTGTAGGATATTGTATACATAATTTTCTCAAGCGCTCGCTCGCGAAGAAAGTAATATCGACAAAAGATATGGTCCAGACGTCCAGACTTTCTTTATGGAAACTTGTCCAAATACCGCCAGACCTATATGCATCGGATCGTTGAATTGCAATCATAAACATGCAAAATCTCCGCTACAGGGTCCCTTTCGATAGACTTTGTACACTTTTGAGAGTGACCTATTTCCTTATATTTTATCAAAGAGTGTGCAGCAGATCTTTCACCTACAAAAAGCTCCGTTATATGCAGAGACGTCGATGGGGGGGGGGGGGGATGGTTCCCCATAAAAGTATTGGGGACAAACTTATTATTTTGCTCCTCGTAACTCCCGAGATGTGGAAATGTTCTTACTTTTTTGATAAAAAACTGTCTACATATTTCACCCAAAGATGGCTGAATTTCAATTCTGAAAACACGAACCCCCCTCGTGTGAGAGGGGGATAGCCCTAACCCCTTCCATACCCTCCCCGTTTAGTCCTTTCTACTTAATACACTTTAGATTGACAGATTTTAAAAGTGAGCTTAAATGTTTCGTCTAAAGTGTGCACCAGGTCTGTTACTTCAGTTTAAAAAGATGCAAAAGTTCCGTGGGTGGGAGGAGATATCTAGATACTTTTAATCGACGGAGGGTTTAAAAAAAAAATATATATACATACATACATATATAGTACACACTTAAGAGATTGAAATTTTCCCAGATTACATCATAAATGTGTTTACGAAATATTTTCATCTGAATTCCAAAAAATGCAAAATCAGGGGCGTCGATCCTGGAGGACGGGGGGCGCGGACGGGGGGAGGGTCAAACATATCTTTTTGATCCCCAATGATTTCCGAAATGAGGAAAATTTTCTTTCGTTTTATGATAGCAAACTATCCAAATATCTTATCCAAAGTGTGTATCAGATTGCAGAATTTCAATTCTGAAAATGAAAAAAAAAATCTCTCTCGCGTGGGAGGGGGATACACCCTCCCCCTTTCGGTCCTTTTCCATTTTTATTTCTTTTTAGATTGACAGATTCCCAAATGTTTAGTCTTAAGTGTGCACCAGGTCTGTCACTTCAGTTACACAAAAGAACACAAAAGATCCACCACGGATGGGAGGGGATATCTCCTTTCAATCAACCCTTTCCCCGCTTTGTTTCCCATTAAAAACTTTAGTACACTTTGGGGATTAACAACTTTCCGAATTTCCCATCAAAATTTTTCATTTGTATTTGTATTCTAAGAATGCAAAAGCCCACTCGTATGCAGGGACGTCGATCCTGGAGGACTGGTGGGGGGGGGATACACGTGTCATTTTGTCCCCCAATAATTCCTGAAATGATGAAAATTTTCTTGCGTTTTGTGCTTGGGAAAAGGCAAATTGATCAATAATAATCTACATCAAAATACATTGCTACCTTAAACAAGTGGGACTGTTTCAAGTCGACAAAAAGCGAAAAAAAAAATGCATCAAATTGCACCATGTACAACATCAAATTGCAAAAAGTTCTCACTATGGGAGGGGGAAACCCCCTCCCACCCACCCCCCCCCTCGCTCGCTCCGCTCGCTCGGGCTCGGTCGCGTTCATGATATTCAGTGTAATAGTTAATACACAAAGTTTATTAAATCATACAATTTTATAGGCAAAATTTTTCAATAATCTACATCAAAATGAACTGCTGCCTTCAACATTTGGAACTGTTTCAAGCCGATAAAACACGAAGAAAATGCCTCAAATTGCACCATTTACAACATCAAAATGCAACAAGTTCTCACCATGGGAGGGGGAAACCCCCCTCGCTCGCTTCGCTCCCTCGCATCTATGTATACAATAATGATATACTAGTACATGGATGTCTTATATCGCACGAAATCCACACAAAATGTCGGAGAACGTGGCTACAGCTGCTAACGTGTTTCACGGTGAGAGAGGTATTTAGATAGGGGGGTATATAGTCCCTAGTTATCTAGGGGATTTGGGGGATATAGTTATCGGGGGGGGGGGAGTTTTTTCGGATGGTAGTTATCCGGGGGGTAGGTGTCCAGGGGGTAGTTTTCCGGGTGGTAGTCTTCCGAGTGGTAGTTATCCGGGGGTAGTTGTCCAGGGGGTAGTTTTTCCGGGTGGTAGTTATCCGGGGGTAGTTTTCCAGGGAGTAGTTCTCCGGGAGGTAGTTATCTGGGTGGTAGTTATCCGGGGGGTAGTTGCCCTTGGGGGAATAGCCCTGGGGGTAATTATCCCTGTGGTAGTTATCCGGAGGGTAGTTGCCCAGGGGGTAAGTGCCCGGATACGGTAAAAGGTCAAGGTAAACTCCTCAAAATTTCATTTTCCCCTCATATTTATACAATGCAGGATTTTTTTTTAACTTGGTGTATACATATATTACCCAATAAAGATTATCTGGGAATTTTTTTTGCCCAAAAAGTCAAATGTCAAAAGGCAAGGATCAAGCGAAAGTGCTGAATTTCACTTCTTCCATATTTCGGCAGTGGCTTGAGGTATCATCACGAAACTTAGTACATTGTAATCCATGTTCTGCCTAAACAGTGATTTTCTTGGGAATTTTAGCGTCATAGGGTCAAAGGTCAAGGGTCAAAGGCCAGGTTAAACATTTTCACAATTTACTATTTACTTTATACAGAAATTACTTTTGTTATCCATACATTGACAATAACTACTCAATGCATAAATTTATAAAAGGGTTAAAAGTCAAGTAAAAGTCCTCAAGTCCCCCAATACATGCTCTCTTAGAAAATATAGCCATTTATCAAATTAAACCTAGTTCAAGGAAAGTGAACAGTCAACACATTTGTGACAAACATGTCATTTTGATATTTTGCCAATTATGTGAAACTGTCATCACAAATTGTTAAGATGTAGTATAGACTTTTAGGAGAGTCATGCATCATGCATTTTGCACCCTTTGTAGTTTACCTAATTGATTATCAGGAAAGCCATAAAATAAACTGTTACAATAATCCAATCTACTTGTGACAAATGCATGGATGATTTTTTTCAGTACATTCCCGTGTAAAATGCTTTCGAATATGTGCAATATTAAACAAATGATAAAATGAATTTTTGCACACTTCAGAGATATGTCTGTCAAAGGCTAGGCTTGAATCAAACCACACTCCCAGATTCCGTGCAGAATCAACAGGATAAATAGCAACATCAATCACTTACAGGCTTTCGGGATAAAATAACTCTCTTTGGTGTTTTGGGTATTTCTGTTGTGAACTACTCCCATTGCAAAAGCAGTTAGCCATGACTCTTTTAAGCTAAATAAACTCATATTGTTATGTGAGTGGAGGTAATTTAGGGCTACTGTGTGGGTCTCCATACCGGATAAAATAACGGGCTTTAGTGTTGTGGGTATCTCTGTAGTGTACTAAGGCCTGCTTCCATTGCAACAGAAATTAGCCATGACTCTTCTCAGCTAAATCAAATTATGTGGGGCACTTCTGGGCTACTGTCTAGGGCCAAGTGCAGGATACAATAACTGGCTTCCGGAATGGTGTTTAGGGTGTCTCTGTTGAGTGCTGCTTCTATTGCAAAAGGAGTTAACCACGACCCTTTTCAGCTGAATAACACCATATGGGTGGGGCACTTTGGGACTACTGTCTAGGGCTCTGTACACGATAAAATAAGTGGCTTTGCTGTTTTGTGTATCTCTGTTGTGTGCTGCTTCCATTGCAAAATAATTTAGCCATGACTCTTTTCGTCTAGATGAAATTATATGAGGGGTCACTTTTGGACTTCTGTCTGGGGTCCGTGCAGGATAAAATAACTGACTTTGGTATTTCGGGTATCTCTGTTGTGTAATACTCCAATTGCAAAAGAAATTAGCAATGAACCTTTTTCAGTTGAATAGCACTATAAGGGTGAGACCCTTGAGGCTACTGTCAGGGCCCCGTACAGGATAAAATAATAGCATTGCTGCATGATAGGTACACCCAAGGAACAATATCCACCAACTTGTGTCAATGTCCCCCTTCGGCTGAATAAATGCATTTTGGGATCCTTTTTTTTTTTTTTGTGGTCCCTAGGCTTACTGTACGGGAGCTGACTTGCCAGTAATTCATTTTATTGACCCTTGGCCATATTCTAGTATGATGAGACCGTCGAAACTTGTCATCATCTTTGGATTAATAAATCTTCTAAGCTGCAGGTCTAAAGGGTTTGTGCCCACATAGTCTATTACTACGCCAAACGTTCATGAGAATGTCGCTTAGAGTGCGCGAACAGTCTGCGGATATGTCTTAGAATAATCCGAAAATCTTTGCGAATTTCGCCAACTGAACGCGAGACATGTTCTAAACTGTCGGGATCTGTTTGGGGTTTCACGAAGATTTTGGGAACGTCGCGCACGTCTTGCGTACGTCGTCATGCACATAGTATGACGAAACTGTCAATGCATTTTCGAGAACAAATCACGAGCAAATCACGACCCTAGAGTAAAATACTATGACAATTATGCAACAAATGTATTGATCCTGGCCATCTCATTAGATGAATGCGAGTCACATGACATTCAGAAGAATCAGTCATCCCACGCTCACTCTTCATTGCAGTGCAATAGACTACTATGGCGCGCCATTTGCCCAATAAGTCAGTTTATTCCCGATAAACTTATTTTTTGACCGATAAACTTAATAGTTTATAGCCGAAGATTTGTGTTTATCAGTCGATAAACTCTGTTTTTCGAGGGAAAATCTGCTTATCTGACAACGCTAAGCTCAGAGCGCCCACTACTGGCAAGGCTTGAATAGCTCTGATTATCGATAAACTAAATTTATCACGATAAACTAAGTTCATCGCTGAAAACTCTGTTTATCAGTCGTTATCGACTGAAAAACGTAGTTTACCGCCGAAAAACTTAGTTTATCAGGCGATAAACAAAGTTTTTTTGAGAGAAACTTTAAGTAAGAAAAATTAAGTTTATTACGATAAAGTATAAGTTTTTCGGAATTATTGGGCAAATGGCGCGCCATCGACGCCTATTGAACGATAAATCAAGCTGGCCACCAGTACAGATCCTATACGACAAGCTGAACTTGTGTATCGTAAAGCATTGATGTATACGCGCACACCCGTTTGCGCTGCCAGCGAGACCTATGTTAGAGCCAGATCTAGATCTAGGCCTAACTGTTAGTCCTCCCCCCCCCCCGATAGGCTTATCTATCTATATTGCTCTTGACCAGGTCTATATCGTGTGTTGTATAAAAAAAGAAAAATATATATATATATATATATATATATATATATATATATATCCAATGGTTATGAGTGCGATGGTTTGAATCCGCTTCGCGTCGTTGAATAGGACGGTACTTGCACGCTCATGTAATATTCGGAACCATCACACTCACAAACATTGAATTTTTGTATACTAGAGGGCGAGCTGCCAGCCATTCCTTTTCCGACATGGAACGGGCGGCCATTAGAAAAAGTCTAAATCATGAGCAGACAACTAGGCATCTGCATCTTAAAGTGGAGGTCCGGGCGATTGTCAGTCGTTTCCAGGGTAAAGAGCAATATTTTAAGAGTCTACTACCTTTTTCCCGATGAGAAAAAAACATCAGATCCATTTACTATTATTTTTTGAAAAAAAAATAAGATAATTCTTCGTGTTCTGTATGAGAGCTCCTGTGCTTGGCAGAGATTTTTCGTACAAAAATGTGCATTTTTGTCCTGGAGAATAATTTTCACTCACACCAAACACCTGTGACAGAGAAAGGGGACGTCAATTTCTTTCAGATGTAAGTACAATCACTATTTCATTTTCAAAGTTAAATGCAGTGTTCCGCATGAAGCGTATAACTCGGAGGTATGTCAGGTGATACTTAGAGCAAGTTGAATTCTCAGACCCTTACAACCCCGTACGCCAGAACTGCAAAGCCACATCTGCCTTTGTGTACGTTCATGACAATTGTTAACTTCTTTCATTTGGTGAATAAAATGTAGGCGAAAGGCCTTGTGCTATCAAAATATATCGTATCTTCAATATCAACATTTATTTGGACATTCGTCCAAAAACAATTACACGTCTCGAAAACGGGCTCTATATAAGGACTAACAGAATTGCCTCACTTCATTTCAATCATTACAAACAGATAAATAACAAGCAAAAGTGAGAACATCTATGTAGTAGGCCTACAAGTATTTTGACCATATAGTATATAGTACGAATATAATAGTTTTTTCTAGTTTTACACTACTATAGGATGTAGATAGTCTTATAATCTAGCAATTCACAGTGAAAATCATATTATCCTCTATGTCTAAACCATGTCTCCAAATGAATTGCCATCTAAATTATCACTGTCATTACCCAAATTTACTTTCAGAACCAATTGTCAAAACTTACATTATTTTTCATCCAACATTCAACAGATATCCGTGTGCCGAATGACAGCTGGTAATCACTGGTAATCATCATGCCTAGTCTCTGCGCAGTATATGGTTGTGCAAAAATCGTCGGACCAAGGAGGCAAAATATTTTCAAAAAGACAGACTCCCCACCCTCCACATTTGGGGATCGACGCCCCTGTCCAACAGATATCCTTGCGTCGAATGACAGCAGCCGGTCAGTGGTAATCCTCGTGCCTAGCACATGGTTGCAGAAATCGTTAGAAATAATTTTAAAAAAAAGAGCCAAATTATCTTCAAAAAAGAAATATTAGCGCAAGGCAAGGTTTCTTTCAGTGAAAAAGTATATGTGCATATTTATACACATTTCAGCGTGAACGGCATGTTAATTACATCTGAAAAAAAAATACCCTTTGTTTCGGCATGCATGATTGTGTGACTATTGCACAGCTGCATTCAAATTGATACAATTCATGTATCTTATGCATCTATCTCTAGCAAGTATTGTGCTTAACATCGCTGCATTATATACGTACATATTGTGTGTGTATATATGTATATTATACAAATAATGAGTGTTTATGAGTGCAATGGACAGAATATGTCATGAGGTGAAAGATGAATGGATCAAACATTTCATCTTTAACCGAATGAAATATTCTGTCAATCGCACGAATGAAAAGGCGATTACACTACGGTTTCTCCACGCTCAACCCGCGCCGAGGCGATAGCGCCACGATGATAATACGACTGTGCCACGTTGTTGCCGCATTTCCAGGCCGACGAGGCGCGCTGCATCTGCGATCGAACCGAGCGTGTTGCGATATTCATACGCTTATCAAGACCTCGCTTCAACAGTGATACGATCAGAGCGACAGTGATACGTTTACGCCGGGCTCATGTTATGATGTCAAGCGATCGAGGTATAAAATGGGTTTCATGATTGAAGTTCTTCAGGCAGATGTCAGTGTCAAACCAACACGGATATGCAGAATATGGTTTTACCCTCACATCTTCACATCTAGAACACATCAGTTAGAACCTTATGTGAAATTGCAGTATTAGTTAAGTCATCCATTCAATTAAAAGGGTAAAATGTGTGTATAATATTAAAGAACCGGCTTACAAGCAAACTACAAATCGTAGCCTACAATGAGTCAATTTTATGAAGGTATATTTGAAAAGATTACAACTTAATTTACTTTCATTGACTTGCAGTGGTATATGACAAACAAAAAATTAATAAACAGAGTAGATTCGTAGTGAGTGTACGTTGAAAATGTATCTTATACATTTTTTCTCCATGTCCCACCTTCCTGGTCTGTGCATCACTTTCTGTCGTTCATGGTTGGTTCCTGTAACGTAATACTGTAAAAGTGGTAATTTTCATGGGCGATGGGGCCGCTTTCAATGCGCTTGAGTTACGCTTTAATACGCGTTGCTACCCCGTCAGAGTTACGAATGTGGCGCTTTTAATGCGCTCGTGAGGCGATTGTGATACGCTCTAAAACCACGGCGACCTCGCTACAGAAGTTTTGGACATGTTCAAAACTTCCGTACCGAGGTCGCCGACTAGGGTTAGAGTAATGGGTACAGATTGAGTCAATATCATGTCTTATTTTTCCCCTTGCTTTTTCACATTGCTTTTACAGGTACTGCTACACATCATGCTGAGCCAGTTTGCTACACTCCTGAGCAAATTCATTAAGCCTGGTGCAATAGCTCTACATGTTAAAAGGCCGAACTTGAATGATACAGGAAATCAAAAAGATGATCAGGGCCCCGTTTTATCAAGATAAAGTTAGCGTCGATTGTGAAATCAACTCTAACTTTGGTCAACTTAAAGTTGGCTATAACTTTGAATCAACTTAAAGTTTCCGTTTTACGAAGAGACTTAATAGTCGATTATAGTTATAGCTGATCACCATGACTTAATTATTGATTTAGTCAAAACAAAAGCACAGGACGAGGCTGGTTTCCGGTACTGTTTGCTTAAAAACAATACAATACATAAAGCAAAACAAACAACAAAAAACAGCAATGTAGGTCCTACATGATTGTTTGCTACAGCCACGGAAGCGTAGGCTGCTAGTGCGCCGCAGTATGATTAACGCTACAGCCGCTGAATTAGAAGTATGTTTGCAACAGAACCGCAAAATACGCCGTTTTGCGTTGTATTGGCGAAAGTAGGTCGATATGTAGCATATCTCGAGCTCAACGAACATCTGCATACGCGCGTATCGTGGATCCAGGATCTTAGATCTAACGTTAGTATTCATTGACATGGAATGAATAAATACGTACAGTAGCTGACAGTCCAAGGTGAAGGTCGTGTATGCACTGTTTCAAGTCTTGTGTGTTACCTGTAGGATCGGCTTTGTAAAGAATAGATCGCGAGTCTATATCGAAATTCTAGACCTAACGTTAGGTAGACGCTCTCGTCTACAGTACGGTAAGTACAAACAACCCGCTGTAACGTTACTTAGGCCGAAATAAACTGGTTAGGTAGATCTTTACTGTCATACTCGATGCTATAGCCTATAAAATTAAACTCTTTACTTTCTGTGTGGGCCTACATAGTATCTATTAATGAACTAGCTCTACGTAGGCCTACGCACGTCAGAAATCGCTGGTTTCCTCGCATATTCTTTGGCAAGATAAGCATTGCACAGAGACATAGTTCCAGCGCAGGGTTACTAGTACCTGCCCTTGCTGACGGTGGCTTGATGGGCGGGCGGGCGGGCCGAGGCGTAGGGCGCGCAGGGTAGGATTGAGACTGCTGTCTTACTGTTAAGTGTTTGCGTGCAGCAGTCGCGTAAGCAATGCATGGCGATCGTGAATTTCTTGCAAAGAAAAGACCGTAACTAATTTAGATGAAAGAAACGTAACCAAATGATAGAGAAAGTAAGTAGTTGACAGACAAGCATAGGAGTAGGGTAGAGTAGAGTAGGAAAATGTGACAGTCATCTTTTTTCTGTAAATTGGCTTACAAATTGAATCTACCTAGACCGTCCACTTAAAGTTGATATTTTATCAGCTATAAAGTTAGCGTGGATTTGGAGCGGTTGTGAAAACTTAAAGTTAATTTGGGAGGGAGTTAAAGTTGATTTCAACTCTGGGTCTCTTGATAAAACGGACTTGAAGTAGATTTGGAAGTTAATCATTGATTAAGTGGACTTAGAGTTGATTTGAGAGGTTAATCATAGATTATCTTGACTTAAAGTTAAATTTATCTTTTGATAAAACGGGGCCCAGGACATTCAAATTAGTTATGAATGTTGCACATTCCTGAATGATCACAAGGAAGAAGTTAAGTTTTTTTCAAAAGTGTTAAAAGCTTTTACGTAAGTGCACCACGTTACATGATGGAACACTACCCTTTGAAAGATGATGTTCTCATTCTGTATTCATGTTAAGGTGTTCGGCATCAAAAACAGGCAGCACACCAGGTTTGAGTTTTGCCACAGGCTCAATGCAGTAGAGAAGGAAGCAATGGACGAGCTTCAATCAGAGCTCAACCTCTTTCAAATTGACAAAGAGATATAGTCCAAGGATGATGTTAGAATTGGCCAGCAATGGCATCACACCAACCAGATGATAGATCCTACATCTGCAGAAGAAAAAGTATCCACTGCTTTGTAAAGTTATGAACAGAGTATTGGTACAATTCCACAGCAATGCAGACTCCGAGAGAGTATTCAGTGTGGTGAAAAACAAAAGGAAGGAAATGTGTACACGGAAACTTTGAGTTCATTTATCACTCACATACTGGCATTGGGGAGCAGAAAAGAGGCATGTTTCTCTGCATCACACTCTGAGAAAGTTCTAAAATAATAATAGTTCTATAATTGCAATCTGTAATGTTCCGATAATTGTATTCTTTATCTGGTATGTGTTTGTCTGTTGTTTGCCATTTTCTTCTCTGTGTAGTGTAGTTTCAGCATTAAATAGGAAAATTCTGGCATTCCGGCATCTCTGACTCTTGAACTTTGCCCCATGACCCTTAAATTTCCAAGAGATTTACTGCCAAGCAGTACATACATAGGGTACCAAGTTTCATGATGATACCTTGAGTCACTTACGAGATATGTAGAAAAAAGACAAATTCAGCATTTTCACTTGACCTTTGACCTTTTGGTCAAAAATTTCTCTGAGAGTCTAAATTGGGTAATGCAAATTTTCAATGAGTTTTAATTAAATACCTCAGGCATTGCATAGATATGAGGGAAACAGTGGAATATTGAGGGGTTGACCTTGACTTTTGTCCCTTGATCTATGACCTATGACCCCAAATTCCCATAAGAATCACTGTTAGGCATTGCCATACATGTATATGTATTAAGTTCCATGAAAATACTGGAAAATCCGCTCTAGCATCACAAAATTCAATGTAACAAACATTAAAGTGTTGTTTTCAATGCTTAATCGGTACCACACATAAATTGCTGTGTATAGGGACATATTTTCAAATAGCTTAATGTTGAGACATATTTTGGATGAAATATTTCAAATTGCTTTATATTGGGACATATTGGCTGAAACGCTTTCAATGTCAATCATCCTTTCTAAATAATAAGTTGATTCTAGTTTTTCAAGTAATCATATACAAGTACCAGTTTATTGCATACTGGTTGTGATTCAATTTTTTTTTTAAGTCTTATTAATTTTGATTGGCATAAGCTCTCAAATTACCATTTTGACATCAACATGGGTAGCTCTATTTTAAAGCCATCTAACACTGATAGAACTAGGGCATACACTAGCACTGGGGGGCAGGTATGGTAGGCATAAATGATGAATGGAGACATCACTTAAACTAGGCAAGGTAGATCTATGTTAAATATGAACTCTTCTATTTTGAGAACAGAAATGATAAATGACTATCATCAAGTCTCTAATTCTTCGTACAAATTTCTGTCTAACTTAAGATTTTTTTAAAGAGTCCCTTACAGAAAGGTCAGAATCTATGTTTTGAAATCCTAGAAGTATAGTCCGACCTTTCCTATCCGGACACGTCGGGACCGGTGCCCATACGGATAAGGGATTTGGCCGGATATGGGAGACTCACTGTTTAATACACGCAGCTGCCAAAGAATGATTGCTTGTACCGTGCCCTGATTTCAAGAAAAGTTTTCTGTCCATGTTTTTGCAGTGACGAGGGTAGTGAATATCTGAATGCATGTTATTTAGATGAAAATTAGATGAGAATATATGTTACGTTGGAAGTTATAAGTAATTCATGTGAGTTTGCGTAGGAGTTTTGTTTGAGTTTGACATCCCCCTTTTCCAATCATCCAATTAGTGCAAGCCACAGACTGTACTATGATGTATACTCTTGAGCCTTGATGTGATTGCCTCATAGATCGTACATTGCCTCATAATCCCTTAAAGAAATAAAAGACTATTCAAGAAAGAAAGGAACACATATTTGAGATGACATTCAAGACCTTCAAGAAAGATGAGTAAAGAAGGCCTCTGCAACTTTGGTGAGGCCCTTTTCTTCTTCCTAATATTGGAGCCAAAATCGGGAACTACAGCAACCGGATTGACTTTTCCACTCCTTCTCCTTTGCTGAGAGCTAAAAAAGCACATGTAGGCCTTCCTCTTACTATATACAGCTCTCACAGACCAGTCCTTCTTCCTATTTCTTGCTTACTGCAGGAAATACCAACTTGACAGGATTGGGTACACATTCAGTCAGCTATTGCTAGTCTCTGCACTGTTTCAAGCTTGCTGGAGCTCTGTTCTGCATGACATAGTGGTGGAATTTTTTGCCTGTTGATGAAAGTGGAGACCCAACAGGATATGAGACATACATTGTATAGTATTTGTACTTAACCCATGGGTAGAAAATTTAGAGAGTATATATAAAAAAGAGTGTGTTGAAATAATTCTTGGTATCAATTATGCAGATTACGAAAATCCTTTTACAAAATTTGAATTAGAATGAAATCAAGCAACAGAGTTTACTAAATCTCTTTCCAACCCACAATGTAAAGATTAGTTATCAAAAAAAAGGGCAAAATATAATTTCCATTTCTTTCAGGTATACACAAATTCTTACACAGTTCAAATACAAGAATGGTCTGGTTCAGAAAAAAATTCCGATTCATTTTCTTTTTCAACCCAGTTTCGCATACACATATTGCAAACGCAAGCGTTTTACATGCGTAGTGTGCCGGTGTTGTAGGCGATAATGTCCGTCCGGAGAAACACTCCGGGGGACCTCATCTCCGGGTTCGAATTTAGGAAATAGTATCCTAGGACCGAATATCCGTTTCGCAAGGACCTAATTGCCGCTGAGGGGGATCGAATCGGCGCGTTTCTACGAAGAAGCCTATTCGGGGGACCAAATCGCCGCTTAGGGTGTCGAATCGGCGGGTTTATACCCAAATTCGGGGGAACCAAATCGCCGCCGAGAAAGGACTGGATCGGTAGGTTTAGAAGACCAAACCTACTACTGTAGTATTCGGTAACACCAAAGTGCAAGGGACAGAAAATCAGCGGGTGAGAAGGATGATTTGCCGCTGAGGGATTGTTGTTTGATTTTTTTTTAGTGGCACCAAGTTTTCGGATGTGTCCCTCTGAACTGAAGTAATGACAATGACAGGCTTATAGAGAGTCTAACCATTTCTTGTCCCCCTTTTCACTCACTGTCCATGCTCTCGTGTGTTTTTTTTAAAGATCTTTGTATTGAGAGGTCAAGAGAATTTGGATTTAATTATTACATGTTTCAACCTTCAAAACTTTGTATAATTCTTGAAATATTTAATTGTAAATAAACGCAGATATTTCCATTTGGTGCCTGTTGAACTATATTTCGTAGTGAAATTTACATTTTCTACCGCCTGTAGGGCCTACATGTTCATGGTCAGACTGGGACTTGGGACAATTTTAAAATGGTTAAAAAAATCAATCCAAAATCTTACAATACCAGGGTAATTCATTCATTAGCAACAAACAAATGTTAAAAAATAGCTGAGAAATAGTAATAGACCTTTTGGTCAGGCGAGTCATTACCAGCCTCATGGTCCGGCAAGACTTTTTTTTTCTCAAATTTTGGCCAATTTTGAATGAATACTTTGATTTGATTTATTTCTGCATTCAATCAGATACAAATTGAACACAAATTTCAAAAGTACAGAGACAAAGAATAGCAAGTGCAGTGAAATAAATCGATAACAGTACACAAATAGATACACATGGGTGATTGCATTGAGCAGTGTACATACACAAAAACATAAAATAAAATGTACAGTACTTTTCAGTAAATAGCATAGATCATTGAATGCAGGAAACCACCATCTAAGCGATTAAGCTTGAAATGGATGGGGGCCTCAATATAAATATGACTTGCGCCTACATAATCCGCAGAATTTTCGTATACCTCTTTGGATAATTCATATAGAAATATGGCTGTAAGATATAGCTGTGTAGGTAGCCAACCAAAAACTAAACAAAGAACAAGATAAAAAGTTTAACTCATTTATTCAACTCGGAATAGGCGGGTTTATCATCCAGTACGTTTGATATGGACTTCCCTGCCACATTTTGTTTGTTGTTGTTGTGTTGGGGTTTTTTTAGGCGTGAGAAAATGCTTCCTGTGCTGCGGAGGAGTGAGACTTTGTAGGTTTGAGATCGAGTGGTGATTTTAGTAACAGCTGAGGACGCTGAAACTAGATAATGTTGCCAGAGCCTAAAAGACATCCAAGTTAAGATTGCAATGCCCAATTGTGTGTGCAGTCACATGATGCTCATTATGACGATTATTTCTATAACTAGTGCTCTTTTGCTTTAATTCACTAGTAAATTGTGTATATAAACTCTCCACGTAAACATACATTTTGAAAAGCTATTCTCAGATTCAGCTGACACTCACTTTTTTGGGGGGAGGGCAGGGGCAACGGAGTAATTTCTAATTCATGTAAACAGTGATAATATTCAGTGCTGGTATTCTTAGAGAAAGAAATCATTGCTGGGAAATCCTACAGGTTTGTGTTTTATCAAATTATTTTTTCTTGTTTAGTTCCTTGATATAACGAAAATTTATTAAGAGAATTGTATTATTTTGTCTGACTTTCGTCTATTGTCAGTGACTTTCAAGATACGCGCAGTACATCACAACCATGTGACATCGCATAATCCAGCGCTCGATTGATTTAGTTGGTTGGTTAGTCCCATTTCTCTGAACGATCTTGACAGTGGTATGTCAGAATCAAATTTTTGATTTTACCTCTGGTCATAAAGCCACTGCACAAGTTTGGCAAAGGGTATTGTTGGAGGCCCGCTATTCTTTTTACGTGTGCGCAATAAATCAGTAAAGTATATTTCGCAACATTGTATTAGTTATCATTGTTATGCAGATGATATCAAACTCTTTGCGTCTTTAAACCTACTGCGTTTACCGTGTCATCCGCCATTGCAAAACTTGCAGAATGTTTCCAAGACCTGAAAATCTAGGTTGCATCCAATGACCTAAAGCTGACTAATGGTAAAGTTTAATTTTTCTTATTAGGTTCAAATGACATGCTAGGTAAGATCGACTAACAATGAAGCCATATGTTCATATTGGTAGCAATTTTACATCATTCCATCAAAAACAGTCTGTTATAGGTTTTATAGTGGACCAGGAAATGTCTTTTCGAAGTCATATGATTGAAGTTGAGTGGAATATTAGATATCATGCAGTTGCATAATTTATGTTTCATAAGAAAGTTTTTTCTCTAAATCCGCAACTGGAATGCTTTTTCTTTTTCTTTTTTCTTTTTATATTTTCTCGTTTGGATTTTTCGAATTAACTGCTTTGTAATCTCCACAGAAAGATGTTACAAAACTTCAACAATACCAAAATTATGCCTTTTTTATTACATATATAACCAATCTTCCGTTCTTTACTTTGAAAAAAAAAAGATTATTATTGTTACATTCTGTTATTAGTACATCATTCAGTTCACTCTCTTTCCCCGCATACCTGCAAGACTCTATACGATTCCCAAATACACACGAAGCCGAGACGAAGCCTATACGTTCTTCATGTGAGATGCAATTTCCATTCAAATACCGAGAAATAAACATGGATGGGGATCGCTCTCTCTCTCTCTCTCAGTTATAGGATCATGCAAACTGTAGAATCAGTAACATATTCCATTGCGCCAACTTTCATCTGCAGGAACATTCATATCTGAACTAAAAACGTATTAAGTGTTCCTCTCACATTGAGGATTACATGTAACTGCAATCCATAATAAATAGAAAATTGTGTTCTTTATCAGGGATTATTGTGGTTTTTTTTTTTTTCGTTGTCATTTACTTCCCTTTTGTCATGTTTTGTACATGTAGGCCTTTAATAATAATAATAATAATAATACAGGGTACTTATAATGCGCCAGTTCCACATAGTTAACGTGCTCAAGGCGCAGTAGAAGAAGTAAGTTATGAAATACAAAAATCCTTACACAAACATGCAAATGAAAATGAATGACACAATGATGATAATGAAAAAATATACATCATAATATACAATTCTACTGGAAAATGGTCATGAACAAATGAGTCTTGAGGGCAACTTTAAAGGAGTCAACATTCGAAATGTGACGGATAGCTTGAGGCAACTGATTCCACAGGTAAGGTCCAGCATGTGCAAACGACCGATCCCCCCATGATTTCTTCGTTTTTGGAACAACAAGCAATCTACAATCGGATGACTTTAAACATCTGGAAGGATTATAAAATGTCAGTAAATTAACATTGTACTCTGGGGCAGATCCATGTATGCAATGAAAAACAAATAGTAATAGTTTAAATACAATGCGAGATTCAAGAGGTAACCAATGCAATGAGGACAAAACAGGGGTAATGTGAGTATTTCTCCTGGTAAGGGTAACAACGCGGGCTGCTGAATTTTGCAATTTTTGTAACCGTGAAAGTTGAGATTGTGGTAGCTGAAATAGGAGTGCATTACCAAAGTCAAGTCGTGATGATATAAGAGCATGAACTATTTTTTCTGTGGCTGAACGAGTTAAATACTTGCGAATAATGCCCAAATTGCGTAACTGATATCTCACGGATTTACAGACAGCAGAGATCTGAACAGACATGGACATTGTAGAATCAAATAATACTCCAAGATTTCTACATGATTTAGATGGAGCAATAACCACATCATTGTCAACCGTCAAAGAAGGAAGACTAACCTTGTCAAGTAGAACCTTGGAACCAATAAATAACAACTCTGACTTTTCCTGATTTAACTTCAATGAATGCGAGCTCATCCACTTTTTGATATCATGGATGCAAGCCTCAAGTTTCTGAATGATGTCAACGACATTTGTTTGGGTAGGTAGAAATGATGTATATATCTGGATATCATCAGCATAACAATGATAGTTAAAAGAGTGACGATGTAAAATCTCTTTCAAACCAGTCAGATAAATCGAGAAAAGCGTTGGGCCCCCGACAGATCCTTGTGGGACACCACAGTCTAATGGAGCAGGATCAGATTTTGCATTATTAACACAAACAACCTGAAACCTTTCAGATAGGTATGACTTGAACCACTCAAGAGCTTTACCATCAACACCTAATGACTTCAAAGTATTCACCAGAATCGAATGATTAACAGTATCAAATGCTGGTGATAAATCAAGCAGTAAAAGAACAGTAATCTTTCCATCATCCATATCTCTCAAAATATCATTGAATAAGTTAACTAGTAAGGTCTCAACACTATGATGCGGCCGATATGCTGACTGACGGTTATCTAAGAGATTATTCTCCAGCAGATGGTCTGATAATCGTGAAAAGACAACACGCTCAAGGATCTTGGACAAAAATGGAAGGTTCGATACAGGCCGGTAATGCTGCAGAGCCTCAGGATCAAGGGATGGCTTCTTTAACAAAGGGTGAATGTAAGCCAACTTCAATGAGACTGGGACTGATGCCTGCTGAAGACTCAAATTAACAATGCTGGCTATTATAGGTGCAAAAACTGTAGCACACTCTTTCACTAAGATGGTAGGAATCTGATCTGACTCGCAGGACTTTGGTGATATGTTGCGCAGAAGTTTCTCAATCTCAGCTGGAGTGGTAGATTCAAATGATAACAAAGATGCACTTGTTTGCAAGGGTGGTTGAGGGGTGACATCTGCATGAAATTTGCTATATATGTTACTAATCTTTGACTTGAAGAACTGGATGAAGAGCTGTGCCAAGGATTGAGCATTCACATAAGCTGGAAGGGGTGATGACTTCTTACGATTCAGGAGACGATTAGCCACACTAAATAGACGCTTCGAATCCGATCCGCAGTCTTCAATGAGACTAACATAGTAGTTACGCTTGGCCTTGCGAACAAGAGAATAAACAATCTGTCTCTGATGGGAGTACAGCTGCCGATCTATCTCCAGTTTGCCTTTGGTACGCCATTTCCGTTCAGCTTTTCGACAGCTACGCTTAGCAAGGATGATCTCATGAGTATACCATGGACTTGTGGACTGATCCCTCCTGATGCACATCTTAGCAGGTGCGACAGTGTCGAGAATGGTGCCTAGATGCGAGTTATAATTGTCAACAGCACTGCACACATCCAAGTCAGATGAAGACAACTTAAAGGCATTGCAAACATCAGCAGCAAATGCAATCCTGTCTATCGATCTGATATTTCGAACAACTTTGTATCTCCTAGTCTGGCGAGGTTTATCAAGATGGAGGTTGCAAGTAATGGCAGAATGATCAGATATGCCAAGTATGACTTGAACATTGGAATGAAATTCACACTCGGACGAGCGAAACAGTAATACATCGAGAATATGTCCCTTCTCATGGGTAGGGACATCTATAACCTGGATGAGACCATGGCTAGAGAGCAATTCATTGAATTTCTTAGTGTTGGAAGAAGCCAAATTGTCCAGATGAACATTCAAGTCACCACATATCAAAAGAGGTGTCGGACGAAAAATGTTATCATCAAGCATGGATGAGAACTCATCTAAGAACTTAGTGAAAGAAGATCGAGTCCCAGGTGGCCTGTAGATAACGACAATATCGGTGCTGATGCTGTTTGATGTAACAGTACCTGACATCACTTCAAAGCTGTCATAGACAGAAGATGGTTTAACACTCACGTTTAGTTCATTGCGGTAAAGGAATCCAATGCCTCCACCTCGTCTACCAGGTCTGGGTCGGTGCTTGAAGATATAGCCATCTGGACAGAAGTCAGCCACCACTGCATCATCATATGGAGTAAGCCATGTCTCACAGACGCATACCATGTCAAGGTGCTTATCTATGACAAAGTCTTGAAATTCTGAAGATTTATTCCCGAGTGAGCGAGCATTAAGAACACAAAAATTCAACTTATCGTGCCTTGCTTCCACAGAAGACGTTTCGTGGGAGAGATTAGGAGATCTCTCTTTGGATAGTTGATGTTCATGCTGCTGCTGTCTTCTTCTCCTTCTGAAGCCCTTGCTTCCACGATGAGTCTTCCTTCTGCGATGAATACCCAAGGCTTTGATTCTACTGAACAGTTCATCAGGCAATTTGGTGTAGAGCACACGTGGAAAAGGCTGTAAATCACGTAGAGTGGTACCAGTATATATAATACGCTGGTTATGCTTTGGAGCAAGGGGATAGACACTATCATGAGATCCATCATGAGGGTCTGATGGACCAGGGTTGGTGCTGACATCTCCAGATTTCAGAAGTAAGAGCTCAAAGGTGGCTGGAGAATTTGCATAATAAACAACACGTGTTCCATAGCATTTCTTCACATAGGTTACCTTGGTATAGTCAGTGCACTGGCTATGGTGCTCTTTCAGGCAAGTCCCCTTGCACTGCAGCACAAAGAAGACAAAGAGAGTGAACTTGACCAGATCCATTGTTGACAGGAATGTTATTGTCCAAGGCCTTTTGTATCCCAGGGAAGGTTGAGTGAGCAGGCTCTAATGCTGAGAAAACATGGAGTACAGTGCCAATGCCTTGCAATGTAGCAAGGGCAAAACATCTTTCCACAAAATCTGAAGGTTGGAAGTGAATTCTTAATCCAAAAATTGTCCAGCAGGATCTATGACATATATACTGACATGTGGCAGAGTCAAATGAAGACAGGCACGATGAAATACAGCAAGAGCAACAACAAAATGAAGAGCAGAAAGAGAGGGCAACCAGGGGGTGGTGCACACTTCTCACATAATGTATATTTTTTCTTTCTTTCGTTTTGAAGCGCCTTTGTCACCGAAAGGTGAACATGTGCGCTATACAAAATAGCCACTACAGGTGTATTATCCTTATTATTTTTTCAAAAAGAATTTCACGAAAGGTATACCCACGGTGGCATTCAGAATACAGACGTAGAACTTGTGAAACACTGCAGTTGATATGCTAGAACTGTATTCGCGTGGTAAGTGGGATGGGGGTTAACTTTAACCCCGCCCCCCCCCCCCCCCAAAGAAGTGTAAGCACCAGTAATTAAACACAAACATACTCAAAAGTGATACAACATGTACATACTAATAATAGGACGAATTTCTTGCCCTGCAAAAATAGGAATGTGTGGGACTGAGTTTTATGTAGAACGTAGCAATATAGTCACCACGTAAGTCTGGAATCAAGCACTAATATTCGGTTATGAAGTGTAATTTTGTTATCCAAATCGAATCAGAACTCCCACTCAACTATAGATACGGTTATGGATATCAAACAGACAACACTTTATCTGTAGATTTAAAATGATTAAATTTCGACCCAATGTCCTGTACTGTCCCAGTACTTATCGGCCCCTGGCGCTATCGCTGCTGGCAGATATGGGAGTAGGGACACTATCTCCTGGCAGTGCATGCGATATGTCGGAGACCTAGGACCATATCGCCGTTTGAAATCGGGATATTATATCCTAAGACATTAAATCGTGAAATCTGACACGGAGATTTGGTCCCCCGGAGTGTTTCTCCAGGGGGGACATAATCGCCTACAACACGGCAAGGCTTTGGCAGGATCCCCCCCCCCCCCCTTGCCGCTTGTTGAACCCACAAAATGTAAAAATGCCCACAAATGTAAAAACGTCCACAAACATAAGAATGCATCGCCCACAAATGTAAGAATTTCAACCACAAATGTAAAAACGAACATCGCCCACAAATGTAAGAATTTCAACCTCAAACGTAAAAACGATCATCGCCCACAAATGTAAAAAACGCCCACTAATGTAGTAAAAAATTCATACATCAACCACAAATGTAGAAAATTTCTACATCTGTGGTTGACGTACTTCTACATTAGTGGGCGTTTTTGTGGATTGTTATTTCAGCTGTAGTACTCCCTACGTGTGAAGGTGAGTTCATCTTTTCTTTTTTTCATTTTTGCTTTTGTTTTTATTTTGGGGTCCTGATCAAACACATACTAGGGGCTGATCCGGGAATTCTGTAAAGGGGGGGGGTTACGAATTTTAACCCCCTGTCACACCTTTCTTGGCAGGATGAACAGTAAGCTACCCGGAAAAAGTTTTGGTCATGCTCAAATCTTGGCTGCGGGTAAATCGGACCAGCGTGCACACCTCGGGCAACTATGGGCGAGATACGTGTAGGTACTGTCATGTGCGGGCCAGGTACAGTCCCCGTATGTCACTCGTAACTGAAAACGGATCGATTTTGAAGCTCTCACGCAGGTCACACGGAATACACACAAGTGCGGGGAAGTAGAACGCGTCTAGCAGGTAAGACGCAAGTACGGAACTCGCCAACATCCTTGTCCGCCAGCAGAATATCGTCCTGCGTGCTGGAATATCCTTATACTCGCAACAAGTCCGCGTACATACCTTACCCGGAAAGGTGTGACACGCAGCAAACTGCAACACGTTTACAGAAATGCATACAGACACACATCTCCCCACCGTTGGTCCCACACACGCACATTATTTTACAAGAAGCGCAGCCCTGTGAAATAAGAAGCAGGTCCATCAGCGTATTGGTCATGTTTACATTTGTAGGCGACGTTTTGGAATTATTTCTACATTAGTCGGCGTTTTTCTACATTTGTGGGCGTTTTTACATTTGTGGGTTCAACACCGCTCCACAAGTGCTAGCTAGCATGCATGCTATATGTCGGAGAGACTCGGAGACTGCTACGTCCCACCCTTTATGGGCCCGAATTCACGAAGGTGGTACAGTTGAAACCAACAATCGGAAGGTCGTAAGACCTCAGGTCGTACGGTGTGTGACGGGGTTTAGAGATCTAGAAAGTTTTACAAATGTTGATTGTTGCTGCGCTGTAAAGCTGTGGGCTGTACTTTGTGTGAATGTATTTTAGGATGGCTGAAAGTTATTGGCAGCCAGGGCCATATTAATAGATTTTTCTTTTTTATTTCACTAACAAACCTACACTACGATCGAGTTATAATTCATTTGGTGCGCAAAACCAAATCACCAATGTTCGTTCAGTACGCTCAAAATGCCTGCACGAGACTAAGTATCGCCCCTACATGGGCATATGTACCTCTGAGTTGTACGCTTCATGCAGAACTGCATTTAACTTTGAAGTTGAAATAGTGATTTTTTTTCTATTAATGACATTTGTACTTACATTTGAAAGAAATTATCGTTCCCTTTCTGTCACATTATGATGTGCAGGGTGAGTGTAAAAAAATATCCTTCAGGACAAATTGCACATGTTCCCCCCCCCAAAAAAAAAAAAAAAAAATCTCTGCCAGATAAAGGAGCTCTCATAGGTTTAACACTTGGATATCTCGTCATCTGCTCGCGATTTAGACTTTTTTTCTATTTGCCTCCAGCCCCCCTCTCCCAATGTCGTCTAGAGCCACAACGTGCGCACCTATTGTACGTTTTCAGTCTAGTTATGATATGCGTCTGCAATCACGAACCTGTGTGAGGAAAACGTTCGCAAAAAAAAAATCAAATTTTGTTGAAATCACCAAAAACGACACCCAATGAACATATGGTGATGATGACGAGCCCCGCGCAGGTTTGGCGATCCTACTGCCATTCAACTTTGCCATCCTGCGCAAATGGCGTGCTCCGTAGAATCAGCCTTAACTTTTGGTGGCCGCCAAAGATTTCCAGGAATGTTTCCTTTTCAAGGTATTGTTATAACTTCTTTATTTTTCCCTATCGTTGCCTTGTAGATGTGTTTCGAGTTCACAGCGAGCATTTGCTCTTGGCGTCCAGTCCTTGTTCTACGGTGGATTAGGTAGGCCAATGTCGCCTTACAACATTCAACAGGCTTTCTTGCAGAGCAATCCATACTCGTATCAATTGATATCTAGCCTATGCTTGTACACACTTCTGCGCAGAATTACAGTGTTGTTCGTAGGTTAATACACAATAAGCACGAATACCCCATGAATTTAATAGACCCATCAATAATCAATTTTACTTCCATCCTATGGCGGATTATGAAATTAAAACGAACTATGCAATGAAATGCATGTTGACTGATATTGATATATAATACCCTAAAGATGTCCCTTAATCATGCAGTCAACGGTAAATTGAGTTTGTGTTGAAGCCTTCTCTGCCATCCCTTCACCTGCCACGTAGGTACCGCTCCAGGTCCAATTATCTTCGGGCTGGTGATCGACCAAGCCTGTATCCTGTGGGACATCTCATTGTGCGACGGGGCCGGAGCATGTTTAGTATATGACAACGCTACCTTCGCCAATTCACTCCTTGCCTTCCTCCTGAGCTTCAAGGCCGTGAGCATCATTGTTTTCTTCATTACCATCCGCTCTTACAAGCCAGTCGAAAATAAAGCGGGCGACATTTACAAGCCCAAACACAAGCCTGAGATTAAATAGATCTGTAATTAATTTACCCACTGAACATGCATTTCCATATAAATCCAGATGTTACATTGTGACAATACCTCGAGATCGCATTTAATTTCATGTAATAAACTGTGTCCGCTTTGGACTACTGAACATAATAATGTCGGAATTTCAGAGCCTGGGTATTTGTTCCAAGTTCATTGTGTCACTGCGGGCAACCAGCGATAGTTGTCGCTGCTCACAATAGTAGTAATAGTACTAGCAGATGACATGTTCTATTCCAACTGATTCCCTATTCCCGACATGTCGAAATATACATCAGCAGTTATGATCTAACAAATACATTTGTACAGTGGGAAACAAATGATTCAAGTCTTTCATAGCAATATACCGAGTATCACATATACAGCATAATCCCAAATCATCAATGTACTGTAATCTATGTAGATATAAACTTGTAAGAAAATTATTTAATCTTGTCAGGATTCATTGCTAAACGAGTACCATGTGTATTAGTAGTTCCAAACGTATTTTACACGTAAAATCGTGATTTTCTTTTTCAAATCACAAATTCACACAGTGATTACACATGAACGAGGAGTTATTTCTTAACAGGCACTATCTAACTTATGTATTGCTAGTAGTTCCAAACGTGTTTTGCATGTGAAATCGTGAATTTGTTTTTATCCTGTCAATTATATCATGGATTCTTGTTTCTCTGAAAAGCAAATGATGATTTAGCAATTTAGCCAACCCAGTTCCGTGTCTGGCGATGCTAATTTTCGTTACTAGCACGCTGAGGTCAAAGTTTGAATACTTCCTTCTCCTGTTGTAGAGGGTTCATATCCACAAAAAAAAAAAAACCTGAACCGAGGAGTCAAAAAAGACCTCAACACATTCCTGAAAGTGTGTTCGTGTTACAAAACCATAACCTTTATTTTCTTTTACTCAGTGTCTGGTGACTTGGTTTGCAACGATAGATCATATAAATATTTCATTTCAGTAATGTGCAACATAAAGCGGCGAGTTTAATGAATTTCATTTTTGTTCACTTCGAAAAGTCTCCAGTACTCTGCAATTAAAGAGCACTATGCTATTTGACGTTGTCAACGTCTGGACTATACCTTATGTCGATATTACTTTCTTCGCGAGCGAGCGCTTGAGAAAATCATGTATACATTATCCTACAAGATAGAATACTGTTCAGCTCTGTTAGCTGTGTGAAGGCGGGCGTACGAACGTCATGCAATATGCCAAAATTGATACAATCACTTTTCTACTTCCTCCATTCTTTCTCAAATTTCAGGGGGGATGATTGTACAGGCCACCCCCCCCCCCTCCTCCATTTCAGGGGGGATATTTGTATAATCTACTATATTATATTTCAATGCGGATTATTGTATTAATACTGTGGATGATAACTAGATCACTGCTGTTATTGTAATACAGAAATAGTATATGTATTGATTTTTTTTTATTAATTGATCACCGGTAATATTTGATATTCTATGTGTGATATGGGTTGCAATAATGTAAACTCTAATATTGTAGTTTTGTACCCCCATGTACGTGTCTAAACCTGCCATTCGTTTTGAATGAAACGGTGGACCTGGTTCTTTTGTGTACTTGTTATTCTCACACTTTCTTGAACTTGAATAAAGTCATGATTTCAAAAAAAAAATCACCCCCCCCCCCGGATTTACGTCCATGGCGATATATTACTTTGGATAGAGTTACATAAACCTTATTCGGTTTTATTACAAATTCTCTACAAGTGATTTGTCCTGTGGACTTGGTGGCTCAAATGCCATCGGAGACATGTGTTTTGCTTTCAAATGCTCAAGGGTGACGAAATCGACTTAGTAGACGATTTGCTTTTCTTATAACTAATATTCATGTTCCACGTTCGTTAGAGTTGTATTCATGTCAATTTGTTTTATGGAGATTTTACTTCGAGTAACATGTGTTTCACTTTATAAAGCACTTTAAGACTATAGTGGTATAACAATTTTGTATATTACTTATACTGACAATAGTGACGAAATCGATACAACAGTAGATTTGCCCCACAATTTGGTTTGCTCATATATTACGATGATTTATTACTTTGGTTCCATTGAATTCATTTTATTCTGTTTTATGACGAATTTTCTTCAAGTGACTTGTGCTCTCAAAATAGGACGTTCTTGATATCTAATATCGAGAAGGAAAACTTTGCTAAAGTGGTGAACAATTTGATGTAATATCTAAACATATTTGTCGGAAAAATAGATTTCTTCACAATTGTTGGCTTTTTAGTTCTTCACCCTCAATTTACAGCAGTTTAAAGCCTTTGACCCGTCTAATTCAATTCACTTGTCATTTGAAGAAAGTTCTTCGTAAAACACATTGAGAAACTCTCAACTGTAACAAACGTCTGTTGCGACATAAATTGTCGCCCCGTCAAAAATTGTCGCCCCCTGAAACAGGCGACAATTTGTGACGGAGTTGGCGGCTTAAATTGTCACCCCGTCACAAATTTTCGTCGGGCGACAATTTATGATGAGGGCTGACGGCAAAAATTGTCACCCGCCCTCGAAGCACATTTTTGGGGGTAATATCATTCTTGACATAGTCATTGAAATACCAAATCATAACTTACATGGCTACATCCATGCAAACAAGCCATGTAAAAAAGTCACGGTGAGGTTTCAAGGAAGTGTGTATGTGCGCGCGCACATGATAATTGAGTGTCCGTTCGTGCGTGTGTGTGCGTGTGTGAGTGTGTGTTATTGTATTTCATTGAAGAATGTGTTTATTATGTGTTTTGGCTGCTCGTGGGGAGGGGTAACCTGTTGCTGGCATTAAAAGTTATATTGATTATTTATCAGCAGCTTTGAGTTTGATGAGTTTCTGAGTGGTGCTTCCGTGCGGGCGGATGATGCTTTTATGCATACTGTCCATTGTGTCTTACATATCAACATTGGGAAGTCGTTTCATCAGGAAGGAAGGTGGTATCGGTTCGGGTGTGTGTGTGTGTGTGGGTGTGTGTATATGTGTGTGTGTATGTAGGTTGGTGAATGTGGGTTGTTGGGATTGGGATTTGATTATTTAAAAAGAAAGGATAGTTGTGAATGGTATGACAGATATTGGTAAGATTTGATAGTTATGACAGATGTAGATTTGTTTCGGTTGGGAGGGGAAGGGTTGGTCAGGGTTTTTTTTATGAATGATTTCATGCTAGATTTATATAATGTATTTGTTGTTTGTTTGTTTTTCTGTATATGCCCTTGTAAGTGAGGAGTAACATGATCCAATATATTCAAGATATATAGGTTTGGTACATGTCAAAACTTTCTCGTGAAGAAATTGTTAGTAGGAGTGATTCATAATCGAGTCATCTATGTTGAAGTGAGATTATTTGTAGTATAAATTGACAAATGGATTTGTTTGTGTTTTGAATTGCATTTGTACCTTTTTTGCTCATGTTACACCCAGAATGGGTTGATTTATGAATGATTTGAATGAAATCAATAATTATCAAGGAAAACCAAAAAATAGTGTTACGGTGGTTTATATGCATTGTGAGGATTTGTTTGAGTGTTTGTTGGTGTTTGTTTATAAATACGTATGTATTTGCGATGTGCATATGGCAGTTCAAAATCAACTAACGATTGAGAAATTATTTACGGCGTGTCGAAATTGTTCGTTCATGCATAAAGCATGCCAAACTTATTCTGCGACAAAGAATAGTGATATGGAAGTTGAAGTTACGACTGATGGAAGAATATGACTGCAGTGAAAAAAATGAACAAAGATAACATTTAGGGAGGGTACATCCTTCGTATGCCTTTTCTCTCGGTCTCTCTTTCCTAGCCTGCATCACCGCTGAAATTGACACACCCATACTATTTTGAAATCAACGCCGCTGTGAACTCTATAAACATGTGTTACACCCGTCCCGGTGTGGCATGGGGTGTTTAAAAACTGTGTACTGAAGGAAGGGGAAAATGCCACGTCTAGTCACAATGGATGCAGGGATGAAAGTGTGTCTCTTTATACTGGTATAAATCATACTGATTTTCAATGATCATATTAATTGCAATCAGATTAATTATCAAACATTTCTTCTCATCAATACCATGCGAATGACACGTACTAATTGCTGATATGACTCCTCATTCTTCATCAGTGTTCTTAGTAATCGACCTTATTCAATATAATACTTGATTTATACCTCGAATAGTCTATAATATCAAAGGTTAATTATAACACGTGCTATTCGAAATCAATCTTGATATTCCTTTGCACTGATTTCTAATAATTAGCAGTGACATTCTTCTTTAATAAAGAACCTGAATCATTTAGAATACAATTAATGATTCAACCAAATAAACGCAACTACAAATCATTTGATTAATCTCTGATTGTATCCATGAATAAATCAATCAATGATTAAATAAACCTAAACCTGCAATGTATTCACTTCTTTGGCAAGAATTGTTTAAAAGCAAGAAGGAAAACCGGTAGTCTTAATACTTGTACACTGCAAAACAAGTCTAACTTCTTTAGTTTCCCTTTATTTCTCTAAGAGCCAGGTTTTCTCTCTCTTTCCTGCTCATTTCTGCATTTTATTCCTCTGATATAAAACAAAACGCTTCTGTAAAATCTTTTGCAATATAAACTTTTACAACATTTTAGATGATCCCTGCCGTCAGGCAAAAGCGAAAGTATTTCAAAAATGTGAGACACATGCGAGAGCAGTCGCTCTGAAGACCAAACTTTGGGGACGATCCCTGAATTATTCTTTTTAGTTTCTTTATACCAGAGTGAGGAACTGGCCAAAAGTGAGGAACTGAGGAGCTGGGAAAGTGAGAGAGACACTGACCACAACTATAAACACTCCGTCCAGAGAGTTGGTGGTCAGAGCTCTGGCCGATAATGGTGCGTTCCCACTGCCGATCAGATCAACTCGATCAATCCCGATCAAGCTTTTTTAGCCTGGTCGGTGTAGTATCCAGTACTTGGTCAATGATAATGTTATGACTGACTTATATATCATTTACATATCTGGCTTTCCATAACAGCCATGTGGCTCTCTGGCTACTCAGTACAACAGATTTGTGTATGACACACACAGAGTCTTATGATTGTATGACACAAGCAGAATGTACTGTGTATACACACATACAGTGTACTACTTTATATATACACACACAAAAGGAGTAATGCATAAAGTCAAGGAGAACACATGCAGAGAAAGCATGGACCACAGTCAGGTCTGCTAGTCTATTTATTTATCCGTGTATCATCATAAATACTACATTTGGCGACGAGCATGGTCTCATTTCTTGAATTAGAAACATCAAGGACCCCTTACAGGCAGTTTGATGGGATGTCAATCTACAGACTGTGTTATCTCAGCTAGTTTAATTAGTGGACCTTGCTGAACTGAGTCAACATGAGTGCAGCACAATGCAGTGTGTATCCAGTGCTACTAAGCTTACGGTGTAGCTGCAGGGAGTACCCCATCGGTACCAGTGAACTGTATCCTGTTTTGTAGCTGTGTGCAGTGTATGCCCAGCTCGTGCTCAACATCATGACATCTGATCATCTCCAAGCCTTTATCCAGCTGAGTGTGTAGTCGAATAAGACCACCATTATGAATTTGCCACCATTTGAACGATTTGCTGTGCATGAGGACATTGCAACTGTTGGTGTCAGGTGGGAACGATACGTGAAACGGCTCGAGACCTTCTTCACAGCGTTTGCAATCAGTGATGACGCCCAGAAGCGAGCGTTACTTCTGCATTATTCCGGTCCCGATGTTACGGACATTTTTGAGTCCCTTCCAGATACTGGCACAACATATGCTGCTGCAAAAGGGGCACTGGCCAAACACTTCTTCCCTTCATTAAACATCGAATACGAACGCTATCTATTTCGACAGTCCAAACAGCTCCATGATGAGACGGTAGATCAGTATCATCTGCGTCTGCAGAAAGCAGCAACCTCTTGTAACTTTTCTGACAAGGATGCCGAAATCAAGTCTCAAATTATATTGGGATGCTGCTCACAGACACTCCGGCGTTATGCATTACGTGAGGCTGTCACGCTAGAGAAACTTCTCCACACCGCCCGTACATATGAACAGGCAGACAAACATGCTTTGGCGATGGAGAATTCATCATCTGCGGAATTAGCAGCTAGTATCAAGCCTTTGACAAAACCAAATAAGATGCAGGGCCAGCGATTTGGCTATACCAGTCATCACAGGGACAAGCAGAAAACAAAATGCAGAAACTGTGGGGGACAGTATCCCCACCCCGATCATCGACCGTGCCCAGCGAGAGGGGTTACATGTCATGCATGCGGAAAATTGAATCATTTCCAGAAACATTGTTTAAGCAAGTCTAAGCAAACCCCACGTCATACTGCAGTGAAAGCAGTGAACATTCAATCACCCGATCCAGCACATGCCCAGCATAGTCAGCAGGCACAGACGGCTCAGACCCAGCATGGTACCAGTCGCAGCGCTACCAATTCGTCAGGTGTTGCTGATTACGACTATGCATTTCACGTCAAGTCGACTCCAGCCAGAAAACCTATGGTCCAGGTTGCTGTCAATGCTTGTCCTGTTTCTGTGCTGATCGATACTGGGGCGTCCGTCATGATGATGGGTCATGACACGTTTCGATCTCTCAGTCCACAGCCGCAGTTGGTAACGCCTCCAGTCCCAGTGTACGCATATGGTAGCACAGTTCCTCTTGATGTTATTGGAACTTTCACCGCAGCTGTTTCATATGGGTCGGCATCTGTAACGACACAAGTCTTTGTTGCAACGCACAGTGGCGATACACTCTTGGATTTTGCCACTTCCTCAGCACTCGGACTGATTCACATAGCGTACAACCTTCAGCCTGAGCAGACATTCGCTGATCGTTTCGTCGGCATCGGTAAGCTGTCATCATTTGAATGCAAGCTTCATGTAGATGAGGCAGTCCCACCTGTTGCAGTGCCACATAGACGCATTCCCTTTCATATGCGCCAACAAGTCGAGAAGGAGCTTGATCGCCTAGTAGAATTGGACGTCATAGAACGTGTGAATCATCAGCCCACTCCTTGGGTTTCGCCAATAACTGTTGTGCAAAAACCTCATCAGCCTGGTGCGATCCGCCTATGCGTTGATATGCGGAATGTGAATCGAGCCATCAAACGCGAACGCCATCTCACACCTACAATAGATGACGTCATAGTTGCCCTGAACGGTGCCGCTGTCTTCAGCAAGCTAGACCTCAACTCCGGTTATCATCAAATTCCGCTAGCGCAGGAATCCAGACAATACACAGTGTTCTCAACTCATGCAGGCCTATTCCAGTATAAGCGTCTTAATTTTGGCCTCACATCGGCAGCTGAGATCTTCCAGAATGCCATTCAGTCGACACTTCAAGACATCCCTGGAGTCATCAACATCAGCGACGATATCCTGGTTTTCGGTAGTACACCGCAGGAACATGATGAACGTCTTCAAGCGTGTCTCTCCCGTCTACGCGAAGCCAATTTGACTCTGAATCGTGACAAATGCAAGTTTCGTGTCTCGCAAGTCACGTACTTCGGTCATGTCTTCTCCGCCTCCGGTGTTGCCCCAGATCCAGAGAAGATTCGTGACATCAATGCTGTTACTCCGCCCAATAGTGTCTCCGAACTTCGCAGCTTTTTTGGTACGGTCAACTACTGCAGTCGCTTTGTCCGTGACTTGGCATCTGTATCAGCACCACTACGCGAACTTACAAAAGCTGATGTTCCGTTGGAGTGGTCTTCCTCTCATGCGCACGCCTTTGATGAAATCAAAACAGACAAGGTATCAGGTCAGTTGTTGCCTTGGCAAGCAGAGCGCTATCCGCGGTAGAACAGCGCTACTCGCAAACTGAGAGGGAAGCACTCGCAATCACATGGGCGATTACCCACTTCCACCTGTATTTGTACGGATCTCCCTTCACCGTCGTCACCGACCACAAACCGCTCATCTCGCTGTTCAACAACGCCAACTCCAAGCCCCCACTTCGGCTCGAAAGGTGGATTTTGAAATTGCAGGCTTACGACTACACAGTGAAATATCAGCCTGGGAAGTACAACCCAGCTGATTACATGTCTCGTCATCCGCAGCATCGTGTCGATGTGTCCACTGAGCAGAGCTTAGCTGAGGCGCATGTACAGTTCGTCGCGTCTCATGCCGTCCCCAAACATGTGTCGCGTGATGACATTGCGCATGCTACGCAGTCTGATGATATCCTCCAGTCTGTCATCCGCGCTGTTGCAACCAACAACTGGAATGAACTCGCTAGCAACACTGACGCATCAGCGAGAGCAGAAGTCCAAAGCCTCTACAATGTTCGCGATGAGTTAACCATGTCGCAAGATCGCGATATTCTTCTCCGCGACCATCGCATAGTTATACCGCAGACGCTACGAAAGCGCATCGTCGACATTGCACATGAAGGCCACCAGGGCGTCACAAAGACAAAAGCGCTTCTGAGGGAGAAAGTGTGGTTTCCATCCATAGACCGCATAGTTGAAGCCACCATTCGCGATTGTCTCGCATGTCAAGCCAATGTTGTCGAGCATGTTAAAGAACCGTTAACCATGAGCCCACTTCCTCGCAAACCTTGGTCCCAAGTTAGCGTCGATTTCGCGGATCTACCCAATGGCGAACACCTCTTGGTAGTCATGGATGACTACTCACGGTTTCCTGATGTCGAGATAGTCACGTCTACGTCAGCTTCCCAAGTCATCCCAAAGTTAGATCGCATATTTTCCATGTTCGGAGTACCCGAGATTGTTCGATCTGATAACGGACCACCATTCAATAGCAGCGAGTTTGCTCAATTCGCAAAGTACTTGGGGTTTGAGCATCGCAGAATTACCCCGCGCTGGCCACAAGCCAATGGAGAAGTGGAACGCTTCATGAGCTCACTGAAAAAGGTGTATCGCGTTGCCAACACCGAAGCAAAGTCATGGAAACAGGAGCTATACAAATTTCTCCGCAATTATCGTGCCACACCTCATTCCACGACAGGTTCTCCACCAGCGACTGTGCTGTTTGGCCGCCCGGTTCGCACGCGTCTTCCTCAGCCTGAGCTCGACCACCAGGACGACTCAGCAATTCGCAAACGTGACGAGAAAAAGAAAGAGGCGATGAAGAAGTATGCAGATCATCATGGTTCTGTACGTACGAAAGCAATCGCAGTCGGTGACAAAGTCCCAGTTCGTCGTGATGGACATGTTCCGAAACACATGTCACCATATATGCCGGTACCTTTCACAGTCGTGAGCAAACGCGGTTCGCAAATCACAGTCGAGCATGACTCACATCGCATCACCAGAAATATTTCGCGTTTGAAACGATTCACTGGGATGCCATCTCGCCACACACACGCGGACGATGACATGGACATCGATGGTCCAATGCAAGCTGAACCACCCACACAGCAAAATAATGTGCCACAAAGTCGCTACCCACAAAGGAACCGACAGCGACCTCGCTACTTGAGGGACTATGAAACTTAGAACACTTGAACATTTGAAAAGGTGTTATCATTGCATGTATATTACTTGCATGATTTTGTCAGTTGACAATTTGCATTGTAAGAATTTACTTTTATTGTCATTTTCACAATGTGCCAGAGTGGCAAAGCTGATAGTTGTCCAAGTTTCCGAGATAGTGAATTTGTTCTGCCTATAGGGTACGTGTGAGGAAATTGCAACATGTGAACAGTTGTTGGAAATATGGTATGATGCAACACACATGTATGTTTGTAAAGTGGTTCAAAATGAACAATGTTATGAGTTTTTATGAGTTTGTTAGATGTGCTGTGCACTATGATACAACACACACGTATGTTTGTAAAGTGGTTCAAAATGAACGTTATGAGTTTGTTGGATGTGCTGTGCACTAAACAAAATATTAGGTAAGCTGGGACGATAGCATAAAGAAATCTATTTTATGACTGTCGAGAAGGATATTGTGTAATTATTTGACACCAAATGGCAACATACTTCAGATGACAGTTTTGTTTGTATCTGATTGTTATGAATTGCACACAAGTGATACAAATACCCGGACATTTGAGGATAGACAAACGCTGCAAATACAAAGTTATAGGTATTCAAGTCACAGAACTTCATTAGTATGTCATCCATTACCAAGTGTTGTATGGGTGAGCATATTATCGAAAATTCCTTGTGAATTTATGACCTTTATAACACAGGCATATTAGATCATAGTTCAGACAATAGCTGATGTATGATAGAGAAAGTGGTATTGGAAGTGAAAAGCCAATAAGGGTGTAAACGATATACATCTGGTTAATTCCTTGATATGATGTACATAGAACATTGTCGTGAATTTGTGAAGAGACGAGTAACAGTTGATTGGTTATACTGGTTTCTTGTTGAGGTATATTTTGGTTCAGGAGATATCAAATGTGAAAATATTAGGAAAGTGTAACAAACACCACAGTTATTTTCTCAAACTATACAACCTACCTGTACTTTTACACATTAATTGTTGATGCGAGTAATGTTATCAAACTGTGCAATGGGTTTTTGATTGGATGAGTACCGTTCTATTAAAGTGTGCCTGGTAGTCACTGACACTATCTATAAATATTACAAGTGTTAAGTCATTATCAGTATTGAGAGAATATAATTACACCCATACAAACACAAACATACACAAACACACATACACGCACATATACCAGTAAACACACTCGAACCCACACACACAACCTACTTTCTGACACATTAATTGTTGATGCCAGTAATGTTATCAAACTGTGCAATGGGTTTTTATTGACTACTGGATGAGTACTAAAAGTGCGCCTGGTAGTCACTGTCTATAAAAAAGTGTAAATTCATTATTGAGAGAATATAATTACACCCATGCAAACACAAACATACACAAACACACACTATACATACACATACCAGTACACACACTCGAACAAACACACACACACATACCCTCTTACAAAGCAGTCATAATCACCTTGTTCTCCAAATTCTAGGTATCTGTGTCTCTCTCACTCCTCTTTTTTTTTTCTTTTGTTTGTTTGTTTTCTATTCACCAGTCCCCAAGTTTGTGAAGAATTCTGCATTTTATTAATTCAAAATGCACCATTCCACATGTGTGTTCATAATTACATACAGTAACTACAAAACAAAGCATTCTCCTCAAACTTCCAGATATAACCTGTAAATTCAGAGAGTGATTTTTTTTTTCATTTTCGACAGCTCACAATAATTACATTGCACACTACTATTACAATACATTAAATTACAATTGATACAAAATAAATGTGACATTCCCCATGATACTTCACTATGTAATCTCACTTGGAATGAGAAGTTAGGCATTTGTTGCATTTAAGAATTGTGTTCTGACCACTATAAAAGTGGTGCAATAACATGTACAAAATACAAAATTCTCCCAACACTTCACGAGGTAATCTGACCTGTAAATTGGTGAGAAGTTCTGGATTTCCTTGACTTTAATGTATTACAGTAGTACGCGTGTTAGTCACAAATAGTGCAATAACATGATCAAGTGTACCATTCTCCTCACACTTCACAAGGTAATTTTGCCCAGGGTTGAATTAATGAAAGTGATACCCAATGTGCTTATAAACACGAGTCTACAAACTTTAACAGTCTGCCAACTACTGGACTGCTGGGAGGAGAGTAGTGTACGTCATTTGTCTCTTTTTGCTGTCCTTAGGATGGGGGACAACATGACAACATGTTAATAACATGTCTGGCTAGCCATTCTCTTTCTAGGATCAGAATTTTCAAGGCATGATAATATTGTCTGATAGACATTCTGCCATTTTCACTGAGGCAATCATAGCCAAAAGATTGATATGGTTACGTGTTAAATCACATCTTTGATGGTTAAAATGTGTTCTACCATCTACAATGACTTTTTGTAGGCTTCCCCACTGTTCAGCTTTTTTTTTGGACAATTCTGTTTTAGATTCCATGAATTTTTTCATGACAACTGAAGATCCATCAGGAAAAGAACTGATGTCAGTACCTACATATTCTTCCACATGAAAATCTTCTGGCTTTGCACTGACATCTATCTCCCACTCCCTCAAAAGCCTCAATGGCAGTAGTTTCCAAATTTGCAATGAAGAGACAATAAATGGAATACATACTGGAACACTACACTTTATTTCTATTGTTTCTTTTATATTTGAATAAGGTCCTCCCGAAGTGATAAAAATTGGTCGATTTGTGTGAAACTGTGTTGAAATTATTGAAAGCATGTAGCAAATATGTAACACTGAAGATAAAATAATTACCAGAAAGTATTACAAACTTGATCATGCATCAAGTCTATATTTGTTCAAGGCACTATGAGCAAGAAATTCACCAATAATTCCCTTTCCTTTCCTTACAAGAAACATGTACAATAGTTTGCCTAAATGGTCTTTATTTTAGGAAAGTTGGTCAACTGTTAGTGCACTACATATAATAATGTAAATACAACCAGATGTATACCAACAAGACTAGATAGAGGGCAGTATAGAATACATACAGCATAATATGAATATGCTGTACTTCCATTACACTTCACAAACAGTTTTCTATTGCTTTCCTGTGTCCGGTTACCATCATAATCGGTTCTTCAATGTCTGACAGGGACATTGCTTTCTCGAGATTTAACAGTTTTCCATCATCCAGCAAGGTTCAGTATTCTTTGTAATCTGAAATAAGAGTGGAGGACTTAGTCTGCTTTCAAATTGAAATCAGGTACACCTAATGCAAGGAAAACAAATACATAATTTGATGAAACTGCCAAGTCTGGTTGAATAATTGTTACTTCATTTACTTTTTTTTTTAAACTATTGTTTGCAGAAGACAAACTATTCTCTTTAAATTTTACAGGTTGCCTGCCACAAACTTTTTCTTACAAGAGTGAAGGATAAAAGAAGAAAAAAAAAGATAATCAAAGTATTTATCACATGTTTAAATTATTTTACATTTGTTATTGGAAAATTAAGTTTTGGCTCATAATTGCTTTTTTAGGAATTTGCACCACACAGACAGATAATGCAAGAAATACAAACAACAGTTATACAATGCCCTGAACTTCTCAACTCCAGTTGAATTACCTTCAGTTTCAAAGGTAACATTGCTGCATTGTTTCTTAAAATGCAAACACCACAGTTGTTTGTAGAGGCTCTGCTTCTGTTGCTGCTGCTGCTGCTTCTAGCAGTGTTGCTAATGTTCCTGGAAGTGCAGATGCTAAAGTTGCAAGTAGAGGCTCTGCTGCTACAGTGGTAAGTAGAGGTTCGGTTGCTACAGTTGTAAGTAGAGGCTCTACCACTGTTGTCGTACTTAGAGGCTCAGCTGCTAGGGCTGTATGTACAGGCTCCGCTGCTGCTGCTGCTGCTGCTTCAAGCGGTGCTGCTGATGTTTCTGGGGATTCAGCTGTCACAAATCGACGTTGAGGCTCTGCTACTGCTGTCGCAAGTAACGATACTGCTGGGGAAGTTTTAAACAATGCATGAATGAAAAAAATTATGTGACCATCCTGAGGGTAGAATCAACAAGATTTATACTAGATATACTTGCAAACATCTATCATGGACACTAGAATCTACAGTGTATTACATGCACATAAAGCAAATTATCAGTAATTGATTTTGTTTTGGGACTGAGAAGAGACGTTGACATAATAAATTGTAAGTAATAATCAATATCAGACTTTTAAAGAAAGGAAGTGGAAAGCTAACAGTCTTCAGCATCCTACAGTCATTACAAACTGCAATTACATTTGTTTTATTCATTACACAGAATTGAACATTTATATTGAAATGGTAATGCAGTGAAAGTACATTGTACCTACATGATACTATGCATAAAAATCTCTACATCATTTTAAAATGAAAAAAAGACATAATATATCTTGATAAACTTATTGATGTAGAACAAATCAGTAAATATGTATTCAAATTACCTCAGGCAGAAAGAGGAATGCCCTCGTCATCTGACATCCTACGTCCATCCATGGGCATGTTGAAGACTTGAAGCACCCTCCCTTTCCACCAGCCATTGCACTTCTCATATGTACGCAGGAACCTTGTTTCGGTTTGGTCCGTTGAGCATGATAGAGGTCACTTGAGCTGACAGGATTCATAGAACCATCCCTCTTCCACTTGACAAGAACATCTATGCCTACGGTGGTTCAAAAACACAAAAAATTGTATGGACAATTTCAGTGAGAAATTTGACAGTTGTGTCATACACTATGTGATAAAACATTACAAGTACCTGCAGGTTTGAAAAATGTGAAGAAGAGTATTTCTTAGAGCTAAAGCACAATTTCAGAAGAAAAAACAAAGTAACATAAGGAAATTCTTTACAGGCAATCACCTACGACATTTTGTGAGACAAAATGAAAATAGCTACAGCCAGCATACCTATTTGAAATGCAAAAAAAAAAATTGTCATCAAAGTCTGCTGATCTCTGAAGGGCATAGTAATTCAGGTGCTATTGGTCGAGCTTTTACACCTTGGGGTTGGCAAAGGTAAATAATGATAACTGCTACACATTCTTTGATTAGAAATGTGATGTCTTTCACATAAAAACCTAACAATCTTATACACAGAAGTGTTAGTGCTTGCTTTTTTTTTTCTCTTTTAATACATTGAGTAGCAGTCAACATTGATATACATGTATGAAATAATTACAGTAAGGCCATTAGAAACTTCCCCCAAGTATGCTCAAGCAGGTGCCTAGGGAAGAGCTTGTAATATCAACATGAGCCTGTCCTCACCAGGTTAATATCTGCATAAGATACTTGACAGTAGAGTTAGATAAGATCGACATTACAGAAAAGGTATGACTACATTACATTCCAGATATCAAAACAGTGATTTCTGTCAAATGACATGGTATTGTTCAATCATCTATTCCACTGAAAGTAATAAATGACCTATTCCATTCACCGTAAACTGAGAAATGTTTGTGAATACCTGGTTCCCGGTACACTTTATGGTCCACAAGTACCGGTATGATAATCACTTGTTACGAATCAAACTTACCATTATAGGCAGAAGGAAAGACATCCTCATCACCACTACTCTCTGCGGTTGTACGTAGAGGCTCTGCTGCTACAGTCTGAAAGGCTCAGCTGCTACAGTTGAAAGTTAGGATCATGCTGCTACAAATGTAGAGTTTCACGGTAGCATACGTAGACGCTCTGTTGCAATAGTACTGTCGGTAGGCCTACTGTAGTACATAGAGGCTTCGCGACTACAATTGTATGGAGAAGTTCAGCTGCTACAGTTGCACTTTACAGGCTCTGCTAATGCTGCTCCTGCGCCGAGAGGTGCTGCTGATGTTCCTGGGATGCTAGCTGCTACAGTTATAATGATAGCGGTGCTGCCTTTGTTTGTGGGGACTCGGCTCCTGCTTGTAGTGGCCTGCTGCTCCTAGAATTATCCCCAAGATATAAATAAGGAAAATCATGTCAGTGTTATCAGGGCACAAATAGGATACCGCGGTAACTTATATAGAATAAAAATCCCTGGATATAGGCTTATACTTGTACATGAGTGTTAAAAAAAACTGTGAGTACCGGTACCGGTAATCAACTTCGTTTAATTTTTCTGAAAGTTCATTGATATCTGTCCCGGTAATCAAAATAAGTAACATACCGATGAATACAACCTCGATCTAGCCTATAAATTTACTGTTTATGCAGGATTTTAGTTAGACAGTAAAGGCCAGAGCAGCTATTCTTGCATGCTTAAGGAAGCTATATGTAACTATAACTGACTTAACACTGACGCTAAACAGTCTCATCATGCAATTTCATTCTTACTTAGGGGCTAAATACTATTTTTTTTTAATGCAACAACATGAATCTTTGAGAACAATGATAATCATTTACCGTATTACTTTGGGCCTATTTTCAGTTCTACCTGGGTATTTGCAATTGCTACACGATATTTTTTTTTCAGTTTATAGATTCTACTATGCCTTAGTTTAAAAAAAAAAAAACAATGCATCCGGGTTGTATGGGAGGATTGCTTTATCTCTGACCAAGAATAATCAAGGACCCCCTTCGACAAAAATGGTGGCTAGGTGTACGACTGTGTAGGATCTACAAGGAAATGAAATACACAAGAAAGCTACTTTTACATGATAATGTCGAGCAATTCTACTTCTCTGATGTAATATTTTATGATTACACATTAACCTGCCCCGATTATCATTACTTTTGTTTTTAAACAGAAGATTAAATAACAAATGAGCAACAAAATGCACCTAGTAGTTACATACCAGCACAATTCCGAGTGCATGGGACTGATGGTGATGACGAGCCCTCGCTCGCGGCCTCGCAAGCTCCTCGATTCGCCCCACATACCTCACGTGTGTTCCGTTTGAACAGGGATTTTACGAACCGGCGAATGCGAACATTTGCCGGTTCGTAATGTCACAAATTGCAGCATTTGGACATTTTGAAAATTCGTCACTACCAAAAATACATGTTTTCGTGAATTTTGCGATTTGATATTTTGGGGATAGATAGAGTTTGGTATGGACATTCAAAAAATGGAAAAAAGTGAATTTTGAAAAATTGACCCAAATTCGAACATTCGCCGGTTCGTAATGCGACCGACGAAATGTGAAAAGTCTCACATATGTTTACAAAAAAAAAAAAGTTCTAAGTTAGTTGGATTTTGATTACAGTGGTTGTTCTACAAAAGGCCAGTAATACAGTTATACCGAGTGATCATAGTTCTCATCATAGTCACTTTAGATTTACACCTTTAAACTCAAACATTCCGTAAGCATTGCATGCTATCATACTCATAGCTAATGGTACTACCAGGACACATTATGAATCGTGATACTGAACGCATCACATAATTAGAATAATCAGCACATACTGGTTATGGTCCTATCCGAGGTAGGAAGGAATGTAGTATCCAGTACTTGGTCAATGATAATGTTATGACTGACTTATATATCATTTACATATCTGGCTTTCCATAACAGCCATGTGGCTCTCTGGCTACTCAGTACAACAGATTTGTGTATGACACACACAGAGTCTCATGATTGTATGACACAAGCAGAATGTACTGTGTATACACACATACAGTGTACTACTTTATATATACACACACAAAAGGAGTAATGAATAAAGTCAAGGAGAACACATGCAGAGAAAGCATGGACCACAGTCAGGTCTGCCAGTCTATTTATTTATCCATGTATCATCATAAATACTACAGTCGGGCTCGCTCGGCATTGGTATTCGGGGTCGATCTACCTTCATCGGCATCGCTCCTGCTTCCTTCACGATAATTTTGGACATGTCCAAAATATTCGAGTAGGAAGCCCGAACACCAACAGCTCGGGTAGTGATCGAGAAGAGATCAAGCTGATCGGGAATCGGTCGTATAGAAATCTAGTGTGGTCGGGACGGATTTTTCCCCCGAGCTCAGTTCCCGATCATCTCGAGTTATACTCGAATGCTACACGATTGATTTCAGATCATCTCGATCCAGGATTCATCAGTTTCATGAATAACTCGACCGCTACACGACCGATACAGGACTGCTATCGATTGATACTCGACTAAACTCGATCATGCTTCGACCGGCACTCGATCAAATACCGAGCACATTTTGACAGAGGTTGCAGCAGGTGCAGACGTACTTTCTTAGCACTCATTTATTGTTCTGCAGTCCTTGGTCATGTTAAAAAGTTTAATGTCGTCAGTATCTTCAGCCACTCCTGGCCCACTGAAGAAAAGAAAAGGGCCCCGAAGAGAGAAAAGACAACAAACCCTAAACAGCAGATATGTTTCATTTTAGACCGAATTAATTTCAGCCCACCTATATGTAATGCACTTACGAAGCGTGGCGGTGTAACATTTTTTTTTTTAAATGAGACATCAAACTTAGATTTGCTATTCTTCACATCCACTGCAAATATTGAATGCATATGAATGAACCTATTATATTATACATGGTGTCCCGGCAGACAGAGTGCTACAAAACCGTCTCTTATTTAAAAAGATATGAGCGACTGAATGAAATCGTTACATTATTCAATAGAAAGAACACTTGAAATTTTATTTGACACAATGATAATCAATCTTCGTGCAGGCGCTTGGATCTCCATGAAAATTTGTGATTTACAAAATCTGTAACTTTGGGCACTGATATCCTATTTGACTGAGCGATAGTGAAGCCGTAAAAACTGATAACGAATGCGTCAAAAATAGCTACTGAAAACGGATAAAATGAATGAATACAACTGAATGTTGTTTTTTTTTTGTACCTTATTGATTGGCTCACAAACAGTAGTGATCAGTCTTTGTCATCGTTTTTTTTCAGGAAAAATGACTATAGAATCGAAACGCCTGCACGAGAATTAATGATTGTGGTTTCAAAATAGGAAGTGTTCTTCCATCAACTATAGGTTTTCCCGGCAGAGTTCGCACTTTTGTCAGTCCAATTCCCAATTGCTGCATTCAATTTAGCAAAATATACCATAGATGACATGTTCGGTAGTTCAATTTTATGATCTCTTCATTCAAATTCATTTTGGAGCATTCAAATTACCTTTAGCCTCATTCTAATTAACACTTTTTTCAATTGAAATTCGTAAAACAAGCACCATTTGGTTATTCTTTCATTCAGTTTAGAATGATATAGTCACGTGATCACGGACATGCTGCTCTCGTTCATTCCAATTCAATTTTTGGCAATCAATTTAACATCTTTTGCAGTCAATTTTATGGTTTGCATCTTTCTTTATTTTTTTAAACATAGTTATTGTTTTCCAAGCGTCATTGCATTTCATATTTTCGTACTCATTTTAGAGATTTTGGCAACATTTTTGTTTCTTTAATGTGCTTTTAGTGACTCTTCAAGTCCGACGATAGTGCAACATGTGCGTGGCCACAACTTATCTCGCCGTTGAGCGCTTTATTCCGTGTGTCGGCCAGTTGTAGGAAGTCAAGGTTATGATCATTAAATACATTGTATTCTATTCTTTTTCTGTCCCCTTGAGATATACGTCTGTATCTAACTTGTGCCGTCGTGACTGTAAGAAGATGAAGTTAAACTAAAGTATTTGTACATGTAGGCCTAAAATGTATGAAAGAAAAGGGGTGTTACAGAACAGCAAACTCGAGTTATATAATATGGTCAAAAATACGATACTACGTCTTTTACTGCTTAACAGTGCGTGGAAGAAACAATAAGTCACATAGAAATACGCGTTTAAATGTTATCACCTTTTCAAAAAAGAAATAATATGACGTTAATTTCAGTGAACATGTTAGGAATTTGACTGCCCATACGCGAAAGTGAATGACTGAAATACCCCTTTCGCCAGTGCTGGCGAATTTGAATAACTGAAGAGCACGTGCCAATTTGAATGCCCGTTTTACGAATTCGAAAGGCACATGTGCAAATCTCATTGATCGGAATGCTAAATTGAACGAACAACTTGCAATTTTGAATGACAGGATGTGCAGTGATGAGGATTTTCGCTAAAGTGAATGAACCTTTTATTAAATGGACTGACAAAAGTCCGAAATTGGCGGGTAAATCCTATGCTAAAGATAATCATTTCTTTCGTTTTTCATGCTTTTGCAATTAATAGTCAGTTTTATAGCACTCTTTTGGGCCACGCCGTATTCAAGCATAAATACTGAGTTGTCTCATATAACCAAACGAATAACTGTAACCAATTCTTCTTTCACTCGATCACTGTACGAACCTGCCGACCCGTTCGATGCAAGATCTTACACAGATCGAGTCATGTCGAGCTGGTCTAAGAAGTCTAGTAGAAATCGAGTATTGACCGTGTAGCGATCGTGTATTGATTGTGTGTAGATCGGGATGTTCGAGTAGATATCCGTGTGGTTGTCGAGGAGAGATTCTGGAGATGTCGAGAATGGTCGGATGTGGATCGTAAAAGATCGAATAGCGGTCGGGAAGGGATCGTGTTGAAGGACGATCGAGCATTTGGTCGGGATCGCTCTGGTAAAAATAGGTGATCAGGATTGATCTCGCTTGATCGAGTTGATCTGATCGGCAGTGGGAACGGGGTATAAGGTGCGGAGGTTGGCGTGAGTCATCCCAACTGTGTTCACACCGACCCTCCGTCTCTACAATTACAATTAGTACACTCGTTAAGGCATTTGGGCTTTCAGTCAGAATAACATATACAGCGGTATATCAGTTTCTTTACAGTCATTCCCAAAATAGCCTAAAGGTCAACGGACTCTTGTGCGGCACACCACCTAGGAGAGTGTTTACACTGGCTCCTCTACTCGTCCTTCTACACTGGATATCACAGCCTATGGCTTGTTCACACTCACACTAGCGGAACTTAATCCGAAACTATATCAGCTTAAGTAGCAATTTTACATCTTTCATAATGAATAATGTGAAATCACTACAGAAATCTAATAATGACACAAGCACTAATACTCATATGGTCACTAGCACATCATAAACAAGCAAACAAGCAATCATATCTGGCATTAAACAATAATAAGTAATTATTCAATAACTTCACTGAGAACATCATCTTTGGTCTTAATTCCTCTTTTACTGAAGGAGAGACCATGTAATTCAACTACAAAACACTAAACATCATAGAATTCACCAAATTTACCAGTCAGAAAGAATGATTTAGGATAATTGAACGGAAGTAGAAGTAAGATTTCTTACCTGAAGGAAGGGAAAAATACCACGTCTAGTCACAATGGATGCAGGGATGAAAGTGTGGAGCTCAAAACCACATCCATCGTGATGAAGGCATTTTTCTTATAATTTAAAGAGACTGGGTAAACTCCACTCTGATTTCAGGGGTGGGTGAAATAAACTTGTGAGGGTAAATTTCCCTATTTATACAAATGCATATATCTAGAAACTTCCAAAAAAAAAATAGGGGGTCTATTTTCTTGAGGCCTTTACACCTGTGGTCATACAAGTTGAAGACATTTTCATTTCCACAGTAGTGCCTGCTGCTCAAAAAGTTCGTTCGCACAAACATCAAAACATAAACACAAACAGACACACGTACGCATACAGGCACACGTATGGCACACATACAAACAAACCACTACCACTATACAACCACCTCACATGCACAGTTTCCACATATTGTACAAGGTGTTTCAAAAACCATTTCCCACTTCTAGTTCTTAATAATTCAAAAACTATATATAAGATAACACTGTCATTGACATGAGTGATAGCTGAATAGTGTACAATTTTGTTGGAGGGGGTTTGAATATGAAAGCTTAAATCAGCTTCATAAAATCCACGATTAATTTCACAGTTAGGTTCCAGATTTTGCTCTGTACAAAACTTTCCCTTTGCACAGGGGTCAATGGGTGTGTATGGGAGTGTGTGGGTAACACCCTGACAGTGGTCCTGAACAATGGCCAGGGTTTTAATGCTTCATTATTTATTCATGAGAAATTTTACTATCACAACTAGTCTTTATTCAGCCTCTTACAGTATCTGTCTAAAGTCACTTCACTGAGATATCATTCTAATGGATTTTGAAGCAATCAAAAGTATTGCGAAGTGATTTAAGTCATTCAAGGGATAGGAATATTGATGTTGTCCATTGATGATGATGGTGATAATGACAATTATAGTGATAATGATGATGTAAATGAGAGTGATGATTATAATAACGATAATAATGCACAGGGGTCAATGGGTGTGTATGGGAGTGTGTGGGTAACACCCTGACAGTGGTCCTGAACAATGGCCAGGGTTTTAATGCTTCATTATAGTGATAATGATGATGTAAATGAGAGTGATGATTATAATAACGATAATAATGATAATTATAACAATGATGTTGATGATGACATAATTAATGACGGTGATGATAATGCCGCTGGTAATGATAATGATAATCAAGACAGTGACAGTAATGATGATGATGATAATAATGATAAAAACGCCGATTTTGATATAGGCAGTGATGATGATAATGTTGCCCCAGTATGTTGCAGTGGGAAAAAGGCATTAAATGAAATAAATAAGATTTTTGTATGAATATCTAAACTCACTGGCATTCTTAAGATAACCACAATATTCTCAGGCTATTCGTTGTATTCGAAATTAGATAATGAAACAAAATGAAAATTATTTTGTTTGTGATTTTTTTTTAATAAAGAAATGACAGTAAAACAACTTTACTGTATCTACTCTTTCCTATCTTAGTATTATGAATTTAAAAAAATAAGTTAACTGTATTTACATTCTCCCATCTTGGAATTAATTTAAAGAATTGACAGTTGACTGTGTCTTTAAATTTTCCTATCTTGGAATTAAATCAAAGAATTTACAGTTTACGTTATAGTAGGCCTTCCTATATTTTCCTATCTTGGAACTAAGTGGCTTTATAATGCTAATATGCAACTGAAACAAAATTTAAAATGGTAAAAATAAATTTACTATGAACTGGCTTAAGTGCACTTACATTTAAAACCTTCCACTCTCCACTTGTCTTCCCCCAATATCAATACACTTTTGAAGTCTGTGGCGAAATGCCCTGAAAGCAGAGGAAGACTTCTGCATGAAGTCAGGACACCCTCTAAGCCCATCACTAACATCAACTATTGCTTGACGCAATTCATCAAGGTGTTGGAATGGCCGTCGAACATACACCAACTACTTTAGATATCCCCACAAAAAGAAGTCATAAACTGTGAGGTCTGGACTTCTTGGGGGCCATTCTCTATGGAGCTAAAGGCCAACAGTTCTCTCCGGGAATGTCTCCTGCAACCAAGCCCTAACTGCACGAGTACTGTGTGGTGTTGCTCCATCTTGCATGAAAACTGCATGCGCGATTGTGGAGTCACTCAAATAAACAAAACATCAGGCCTTTTCTGTGAGGATAGTTCGAGGTTTATTATGGGTAAACATGGCTCCGGTGTCACACGCTTTTACATATAGGGGTAAGCGCCCTCTATAGTAATAAACATTATAATGTGCATATGTCTTAAACACAACATATTTTCCCCCTTTTAAAGGCAGGGATATATATATTCCAGAGAATAAAGAGAGTCCAAATGTTCAATGTCCAAAATAGCGTAATCAATTGTTCATGAGTCCAATAAGTGTCCGATAAGCCTGAAATCTATTTTTTTGAGTTTTCTGTATTTAGCGCGAATCTTAAAGGTCATGTTGCGTTATTTGTTTGTGGTTTTAGTTCACCAATAATCATTCAAATACCGGGGCCGACGTCGTTGTCGTTCTGAGCGTCGTGGTTGGACATCACCGCGCTCATGTTGTCGATGATCTTCTACGACCACGGGGAAGGGGAAACCGACATCGTTGTCAGTTTCGCTTCCAGGTTTACTCGCTACTAGACGTCTCGCGTTCCACTTTGTGTTGTCGCTCAAAAGAAACGCATTGCTTCCAATCAGCTTTTTGATTCGCTTTGGAGGAGACATTGCTGATGCGAGCTTGTGCTTCCTGAAAGGCCGCGCGACACGAACCCAGTCTCCCACTTTGAATAGTGGTTGTCGTGCGCGTCGTCGTTGATCCGTATACGCTTTCGCTCTTTCTTGGCGTGCTGCGATTTCGGATGCTTTTGCCTTTACCTTGGCAGTTGGTGGGGTCCTAGGTTGCATAACGTTCAACCCCAACCGAAGATTCCGATTTATCATCAGTTCTGCCGGCGTCATGCCTGTAGTCGCGTGCGGTGTCGACCGATACGTACGGAGGAAGATCTGGATTGCTTCATCAAATCTCTTCCCCTCCGCGATACTCGCTTTGATGCTCTCCTTCAGGACGCGATTCAGGCGCTCAACACCACCGTTCGCTTGCGGGTTGTATCGCGATGTCAAATTGTGACGGATATCATATCCAGCGACGAAAGCTTCAAACTGGTCCGAAACAAACTGCGGACCGTTGTCAGTGGTGATCGACTTCGGTAGTCCCCATCGTGTGAAGATTTTCTCAAGAATGTTGATGATTGAGTTCGTAGTGACTGTACCAGTAGTTGCAATTTCCGGCCACTTACTATGCATGTCATGTACAACGACCAGAAATCGTTCGTGGTGTGGAGCGGCAACAACTTCGCCGAAGATGTCGACCTGAAGTGCTTGCCATGGTTTTTGCGGCCATGGTACGGTTTGTAGAGGGGCGGGCCTTGCGCTGCCTGCTTTTTCGCTCAAACAGCAGCTTTCGCAATCTTTGACGTGTTGTTCAATGCGTTTGTCTATGCCCGGCCACCATACCGCTGTGCGACATTTCTGTTTCATCCTTACTATTCCAGGATGTCCCTCGTGTGCTATTTGTAGCACTCGCTGCTGAAGCGTCTTTGGAATGACCACTTGTGTTCCGCCCATGACTATCACATCATCTGCAACTGAGAGTTCATGTCTGACTCTGTAATATGCGCTAAATGCGTCCGAAATTTCACTGGGCCATTCTGTTTGCAGGTACAGGCGAACCCTTTGCAGTACATCGTCTGTGCGCGATTCCGCTTTCAATTCCACTTGCGTGACAACCTTAGCGATTGCGTGCGTAATGATCGCTTGCACATATTCTTCCGCGTCATCACTGTTGCTCCGCTGTGTGTGTTCCTGTGCGTCTGCTGTAGCGCGACTCAGCATATCCGCTACTCTGTTGCGCGAACCGGACACGTACTCCACCTCGAAATTGTACTGATGAAGCCGGTCTGACCACCTGTATATGCGTAAGGGCCGATGACCCGATCCTGATGTGGCGAGGAGCGTTGTCAGCGCCTGGTGGTCGGTGCGGAGTTTGAATTTGCGACCGTAGAGATACATATGCCAATGCTCGCATGCAAAAATACATGCCAGGGCTTCGCGTTCCCCTGTAGAGTATTTGCGCTCTGTTTCCGTCAATGTACGTGACGCGTACGCGACCGGACGTTCAGTTCCCGCGACAATTTGCGACATAACAGCGCCAACCGCTGTCCCCGATGCGTCTGTTGTGACGAACGTAACCGCGTCTGGATCAAAATGTGCGAGAACGGGGGGAGACGCGATCTTGTTCTTTAGCAATTCGAAGGCGTTCTGCTGAGCGGGTGTCCAAACCCACTGTGCGTCCTTGCGTAACAGCTGCTGGAGCGGTTCCGCGATATCCGCGTATTGTGATACGAACTTGCGGTAGTAGTTGGTGCTTCCCAGGAATGAACTCAATTCCTTTGCGTTTGTTGGTGCCTTCAATTTGCGAATCGCTGCTACATTGTCGTGCATGGGCATGACTCCTTCCGCGGATACTCTGTACCCGAGAAAGTCAATTTCTCGAGCTGCGAAAGTACATTTGTCCTTGTTGAGGGTCAAATTGTGCTTTGTCAGGCGCGACATCACTTCCTGCAGACGTTGGTCATGCTGAGCCTGATCATTCCCATAAATGACCACGTCGTCGAGCAGGTTTACGACTCCCGGGATTCCTTTCAAGACAGATGAGACAATCTTTTGAAATGCGCTAGGGGCTGAGCTTAAGCCATACGGCATTCGTCGGTACTGATACACGCCCTCGTGTGTGACAAACGCCGTGAGGTGTCTGCTTTGTTCTGCCAGGGGGACTTGCAGGTAACTCCGTCGCATGTCCAATTTCGTGAAGACAGTCGCCCCATGAAATTTAGCTGATAGTTCATTTAGCGTAGGGAGTGGGTATTTGTCAGGAATGACCGCTTTATTGACTGCCTTGAGGTCCACGCATAACCTCAGTTCACCAGTTTTCCTCCTGGCAATGACAAGGTTTGATATCCAGGAAGAGGAATCAACTCGCTCGATAATATTGTCCGATTCCAAGCGTTTGAGCTCGTGTGAGACTTCCTCACGCACAGAAAAGGGAAGTCTCCGCAGTCCCTGCGAAACAGGCTTTACACTGGGGTCAATCCGGGGGGCATGGCAATAGCCAACGCATTCTCCAAAACCATCAAAGGCGGACGGATACCTTGATGTGTAGTCTTCCGCTACTGTCTGAATTTGCTCACCCTTGGGGTCATGCAGTTGGAAACCGAGTTGATCAAACAAGTTCACTCCCATCAAACTTTGTCCATTTGTCACGTAGAATGTGAAATGCTCTAGTCTAACATGCTTGTACTGTACTGGGACTGTGACTGTTCCAAGCACTGAAACTCCAGTGCCATCATATGCCTGAAGTGACACAGTTGTAGGGTTGAGCGCGTACTGCGATAAGTTCTCATGATAGACATGTTCATTCAAGATAGAGACCTTCGCCCCAACATCAATGAGAAGAGGCAGTACATTTCCCCCAATCTCAACATCACAACGCTTGAAGTTCCCTGAGTTTGCATTGTTATTGATTGTGTAGACACTTTCTGGATAGGCAGGTTCATGACTTTCAACATGTTTCACTGGTTTTTGCTTGTTCTTTGACCTGCATACTTTCGCGAAGTGATTGAATTTCCCACATGCTCCGCATTTCTTCCCTTTGGCGGGACAGTCAGCCTTATGGTGATGTGATCTACCACAGTTCCAACAATTACCTTTGCTATTGTATGTGGGGTTCTGTCCTTTTTTCTGTAGGCCTACCCCCTGTACTGGCTGCCCTTTGCTAGAGTCGCTTTGCGTTTGACTCCGAGTAGCATTCAAACATTTTGCGTCACTGATTGCAGTTTCGATCTGAGTCGCCAGTTTCACCGCTTTGTCCAATGTTAGGGAGTCATCCTCCATAAGCAACCTCTCCCTGACCCGAGGGATTGAAGTTTTTTCGATCAGTTGATCCCTGACCATTTCATCTGCTAATTTGTCAAACTTGCAGTCCACTACAAGGCTTTTCAGAGCCGCTACGTACTGGGCTATGGGCTCCCCAGGTCCTTGGACACGTTGCCTGAATTTATACCGTTCAATAATGGTGCTTGTCTTGGGCCCGAAATGACTATCAAGTGCTTTGAGAGTCTCACTGTAACTAGTACACGTACCTGCAGGGTGAAGCTGCGCGAAAATCCGCTGCCCTTCTGTCCCCAGGCAATGGACGAGGATTGCCCGGCGCCGCTCATCGCTGACGGCTGTACCATCTAAGCCGCAGGCGATCAGGTAAGTTTTGAAACTGGAAACCCACCTTGGCCAACTCACTGGAGGCTCACCCGGCGTCGACAGGAAAGGTGTGGGTGCAGGAATACTTATTGTAGCCATCTTCGTCGCCAATTTATGTGGAGTCACTCAAATAAACAAAACATCAGGCCTTTTCTGTGAGGATAGTTCGAGGTTTATTATGGGTAAACATGGCTCCGGTGTCACACGCTTTTACATATAGGGGTAAGCGCCCTCTATAGTAATAAACATTATAATGTGCATATGTCTTATACACAACAGCGATATCTTCTCCCATCAAAGCTTGGAGTTCTGGGAGAAATTGGTCTTGCAGCATTTTGAGATATGTTTCTCCATTCACATTCCCGTCAAAGAAAAATGGACCTATCAGCATAGAGGCAGATATTGCACACCACACAACTACTGAGGGAGGATTTAACAGTCACATAATACGCACCTACAAATCATACACAGCACATACCATGCACCCCCCCCCCCACACACACACATACGCATAACTTACCACTCATACCCACCCCACCAAAGCATAGCACCGGAGCAACCACCCCAACCACACAATTCACAGTGCATGGCCGGCGACAATTTGAGCAGCTACGCTTCAATGCGCCGGATGCATAAACGCTAGCAATTGCTTTTGCTAGCCTTTTACGCGATTCCGTATGCATAAAAACAAGCAATTGCTTGCGAGCAGAAGCTTTTGCTAACAATCAAAAGCAATTGCATGCTGCCCGCAAGCAATTGCTTAGAGATCAAGCATTTGCTTTAAGAAGGTTTGCATAAAACATACTTTTTGCTTGTTCTTGCTAGCAATTACTTACGATTTCCAACGTTCTGTAAAATTAGCTTGAGCTTTTTGCTGAACTGATCTGTAAATTAACAAACATGTCGGAAAAAAGGAACCAGTGGGACTCGAACCTGTCATCTACTGCTTTCCGGGCAGCGACACTACCACCAGGCTGTCCCTGGTTGCCGGCAGTGACACGATGAACATGGAACAAATACCCAAGCTCCGAGATTCCGAATTTGTTATGTTAAGTAGTCCAAGGCGGACAAGACATAGGATAAATGAAAGAAGGATATTATTAAAGAGGGGTAAAGGTTCAGGTGTGAGTTTCTTCAGTTTGTCTCCCTCTACAAATTAAATTTGTTAAGATCGCAACTGCTGATCTGTAAATTAGCAAACATGTCGGAAAAAAGGAACCAGTGGGACTCGAACCTGTCATCTACTGCTTTCCGGGCAGCGACACTACCACCAGGCTGTCCCTGGTTGCCGGCAGTGACACGATGAACATGGAACAAATACCCAAGCTCCGAGATTCCGACATTGTTATGTTAATATCTCTATTATATACAATATACATATTTTAATATCTCTATTAGCTCTATTATATACAATATACATATTTTAATATCTCTATAAGCTCTATTATATACAATATACATATTTCCGACTGTATCCCAAAATAGGTCCTTTGGGACATTTATCCCCTATTGGCCACGGTCAAACTTTGGTTATCATCAGCTTTTATTTATTTAATGACAATTATACCTACATTAACCTCTCCAATAGGGGAAAACAGCTTTTTCTACGAACACACATAACTCAATTACAAAGAATATCGATATTTTCATGTATGTCACAAAATGGGCCCTTTCGGGCATATATCCCCTGTTGGCCAGGGTCAAACCTTGGTTATCAACAGATGTGAGTTATATTATGTCAAATATACCAATATGAAACTGGCCAATAGGGGATAACAGCGACATCTATACGCAATATGCCTATATCGGGCCGGCCATCTTTTCAAGCAATGTTTACAATGGCGGCCCTCTGCATAATCGCTTCTCAACTACAATCGTTATTGTAATTCCTACTGCACAGACATGCATACTGTATATTATATCGTTACTTTCAAATTATATCGTTGTTTATGCAAGTCAAACGACTATGTTTTAAAATTACTTTGTATATTTCCCACATGTTCATGATTATGTAATTTATGTATATTGATTTGTAGAAAATAAAGTATCAATCAAACAATTATATAAATTACACATAATTATTTCCGAGTATATCCCAAAATACGCCCTTTCTGGCATTTATACCCTATTGGCCAGGCTCAAGCCTTCGTTTTCAACAGTTATCATTTATTTAATGACAATTATACGTGTATAAAATTGGCCAATAGGGGAAAACAGCTTTTTTCACAAATGGATTAACTCAATAGAAAAAAAAATCGATATTTTCTTGTTCATGATTTTAAAATTTATGTATATTGATTTGCAGAAAAAGTATATATCAAACAATTGTATAAATTACATATATTTCCGACTATATCCCAAAATAGGCCCTTTTGGGCATTTATACCCTATTGGCCATGCTCAAGCCTTTGTTATCAACAGTTATTATTCATTTAATGACAATATATCTATATGAAATTGGCCAATAGGGGAAAACACCTTTTTCTACAAACACAGTAATTCAATTACAAAATATATGAATATTTTCATGTATATCACGAAATAGGCCTTTTCGAGCATTTATCCCCTATTGGCCAGGGTTTAACCTGGGATATCAATAGATGTGAGTTATATTATGTCAAATATACCAATATGTAACTGGCCAATAGGGTATAACAGCGACATCTATAAGCAATATGCCTCTATTATGGAAAATATACATATTTCCGACTATATCCCACAATGGGCCCTTTTGGGCATTTATCGGCTATAGGCCAGGCTCAAGCCATCGTTATCAACAGTTATTATAGGTTTTCCCGGTCAATTTCATACTTTTGTCACTCAAATTCATTAATGTGCATTCAAATTCACGGAGCGCACGCACGCGAAAATATTCGGGCATTCAAATTCAGAATCCGAGCGATCAATTTCATTTATGGGCGTTCTATTTCGTTTTCGTGAAATCAAATTCACGATTGGGCATTCAATTTCAAAATGCGAGCACTAACTTTCCTACTCGTGCATTCCAATTCATGCGATAGTCACGTGATAGTCCCAATGAGCTTGTTTGGAGCGTTCAAATTAATTTTTAGGCGATCAAGTTCCTACTTCGTGCAATCAACTTAACGAGGAAAATGGAGTAGACTTTTAAGAAAGGGAAAAGGGCCAACACAACCAATAAAGGCTTGCATATGGTGTAATTATGGTTGTTTACAGGCTCTACGTTGTTCTCTGTTCATGTATTCTTGTTTTTCAGCTCAATGAATTTCAAATTGCAATGTCCAATCAGCAGTGCATCCAAACAACACAACGACTAGTAATCATATTTCTTGATGATACTGCATGCTGACAACGCCCCAACACCAACCACATAATCATAATAATGACAATTCATCAATTTAAAGACAAACTGACACACAATGATCTCACATAGTCCCGCAAAAGTAAGTCAATAGGACATCAATACACAACAAACAACACGTATAAAATGTTAAAGTATCAGTTTCAATATAGTCGAAATTGTTTTTTTTTTCCTCGAAAGTGTCAACCAACCCTCCGTATTATGCTCGTCTGTAGGCCTATACAGTGCCTTATTTTTGTTTGTTTGTTTCATTTTCCATCAAACAAGATGGCTGGATAACCCATATTAAGCTGCAAAAGCTGGTCTTCCATATGGGGTCCAGTTTGATGTTCTGCTCTTTGCGATGAATAAATGAAGTGGGATCTTTTACGTGCATAAGTTGTGACTCTCTTACACATGGGACTTCCATTCTATGTCCAATCCGAGGGACATGTGCCTGTATATTCCTATCCTGCTAAGCACGAGTTCAAAATTGTCAATAAACAGGTGGACCTCTACTGCAAAATAAATAATCATCATAAATCCCAATATATTCAAAGCCAAATGAGAAACACATGCATACACGACCCCAAACTAACTAAATTCAGGACTTGTTTTAAATTGAATGCAGTTATTTGGAACATGGTTGCCTATTCACGAATATGAATGACCGACGAGATTCCGTCTCCAGCTTGACATGAATTTGACTGCTCATTGATGAAATGCGTGCTCCTCTCTTAAATTTGTATGCTCCGATAGTGAATTTGAATGTTCCGATAGTGAATTTCAATGCTCCGATAGTGAATTTCAATGCTCCGACAGTGAATTTGAATGCCCGGATAGTGAATTCGAATGACCCGATTTTGAATTTGATTGCTGATTCAGTGCTACGAGCGTGGAATGCGTGAAATCGAATGCTCGGAATAGGAACTTGAATGACAAAAGTATGAAATTGACCGGGAAAACCTATATTTATTTAATGACAATCATACCTACATAAACCTGGCCAATAGGGGAAAACAGCTTTTTCTACAAACACATACAACTCAATTACAAAGAAGATCGATATTTTCATGTATATCACAAAATGGGCCCTTTCGGGCATATATCCCCTGTTGGCCAGGGTCAAACCTGGGTTATCAACAGATGTGAGTTATATTATGTCAAATATACCAATATGAAACTGGCCAATAGGGGATAACAGCGACAGCTATACGCAATATGCCTATATCGGGCCGGCCATCTTTTCAAGCAATGCTTACAATGGCGGCCCTCTGCATAATCGCTTCTCAACTACAATTGTTATTGTAATCCCTGCTGCACAGATATGCATACTGTATATTATATCATTAATTTCAAATTATATCGTTGTTTATGCAAGTCAAACGACTATGTTTCAAAATTACTTTGCATATTTCCCACATGTTCACGATTATGTAATTTATGTTTATTGATTTCTAGTAAATAAAGTATCTATCAAACAATTTTATAAATTACACATATTTCCGGGTATTATTATCCCAAAATACGCCTATTCGGGCATTTATACCCGATTGGCCAGGCTCAAGCCTTCGTTATCAACAGTTATTATTTATTTAATGACAATATACCCATATAGAATCGGCCAATAGGGGAAAACAGCTTTTTCACAAACGCATTAACTCATGATTTTAAAATTTATGTATATTGATTTGCATAAAATAAAGTATCTATCAAACAATTATATAAATTACATATATTTCCGACTTTATCCCAAAATAGCCCCTTTCGGGCATTTATACCCTATTGGCCATGCTCAAGCCTTTGTTATCAACAGTTATTATTCATTTAATGACAATATATCTATATAAAATTGGCCAATAGGGGAAAACACCGTTTTCTACAAACACATTAATTCAATTACAAAATATGTGAATATTTTCATGTATATCACGAAATAGGCCCTTTCGGGCACTTATCCCCTATTGGACAGGGTTTAACCTGGGATATCAATAGATGTAAGTTATATTATGTCAAAATATACCAATATGTAACTGGCCAATATAGGGTATAACAGCGACATTTAAAAGCAATATGCCTCTATTATGGAAAATATACATATTTCCGACTATATGCCGCAATGGGCCCTTTTGGGCATTTATCGGCTATTGGCCAGACTTAAGCCATCGTTATTATTTATTTAATGACAATCATACCTACATAAACCTGGCAAATAGGGGAAAACAGCTTTTTCTACAAACACATACAACTCAATTACAAAGAAGATCGATATTTTCATGTATATCACAAAATGGCCCTTTCGGGCATTTATCCCCTATTGGCCATGGTCAAACCTTGGTTATCAACATATTATTATGTGAGTTATATTTTGTCGAAAATATACCAATATTAAACTGGCAGATAGGGGATAACAGTGACATATATAAGCGATGTGCCTCTATTATGTAAAATATACATATTTCCGAATATATCAAAAAATAGGCCCTTTTCGGCATTTATCCCCTATTGGCCAGGGTCACACTTTGATTGTCAGCAGCTTATATTTATTCAATGACAATTATACCTATACAAACCTGTCCAATAGGGGAAACAGCTTTTACTACAAACACACATAACTCAATTACAAAGAATATCGATATTTTCATGTATATCACAAAATGGGCCCTTTCGGGCATTTATCACCTATTTGCCAGGGTCAAACCTGAGTTATCAACAGATGTGAGTTATATTATGTCAAATATGCCAATATGAAACTGGCAAATAGGGGATAACAGCGACATCTATAAGCGATTTGCCTCTATTATTTAAAATATACATATTTCCGACTATATCCCAAAATGGGCCCTTTTGGGCATTTATCAACTATTGGCCAGGATCAAACTTTGGGTATCAACAAATGTGAGTTATATAATGTCAAATATACCAATATGAAACTGGGCAATACGGGATAACAGTGACATATATAAGCGATATATCTCTATTATATAAAATATACATATTTTCGACTGTATCGCAAAATAGGTCCTTGGGGCATTTATTCCCCATTGGCCAGGGTCAAACTTTGGCTATCAACAGCTTTTATTTGTTTAATGACAATTATACCTACTTTAACCTGCCCAATAGAAAAAAAAAATTCTACAAACACACATAACTCAATGACAAAGAATATCGTTAATTTCATGTATATCACAAAAATGGGCCCTTTTGGGCATAGATTTTATCCCCTATCCCCTATTGGGTTTTCAACAGATGTGAGTTATGTCAAATATACCAATATGAAACTGGCCAATAGGGAATAACAGCGACATCCATAAGCAATATGCCTCTATTATGGAAAATATACATATTTCCGAACTATATCCCAAAATGGGCATTTATCCCCTATTGTCCAACCTCAAGCCATCGTTACTAAAGTTATTATTTATTTAATGACATTTATACCTGCATAAACCTGGCCAAAAGGGGAAAACAGCTTTTTCTAGAAACACAACTCAATTACAAAGAATATCGATATTTTCATGTATATCATAAAATATGCCCTTTCGGG